>NC_059218.1:42362193-42452193 GCF_020615455.1 Coregonus clupeaformis | reverse complement strand
CTGGACTCTACCCACACACTGGACTCTACCCACACACTGGACTCTACCCACACACTGGACCCTACCCACACACTGGACTCTACCCACACACTGGACTCTACCCACACACTGGACTCTACCCCCCACACTGGACTCTACCCCCCACACTGGACTCTACACACACACTGGACTCTACCCCCACACTGGACTCTACCCACACACTGGACTCTACCCACACACTGGACTCTACCCCCACACTGGACTCTACCCCCCACACTGGACTCTACACACACACTGGACTCTACCACACACTGGACTCTACCCCCACACTGGACTCTACCCACACACTGGACTCTACACACACACTGGACTCTACCCACACACTGGACTCTACCCACACACTGGACTCTACCCACACACTGGACTCTACCCACACACTGGACTCTACCCACACACTGGACTCTACCCACACACTGGACTCTACCCACACACTGGACTCTACCCACACACTGGACTCTACCCACACACTGGACCCTACCCACACACTGGACTCTACCCACACACTGGACTCTACCCACACACTGGACTCTACCCCCACACTGGACTCTACCCCCACACTGGACTCTACACACACACTGGACTCTACCCCCACACTGGACTCTACCCACACACTGGACTCTACCCACACACTGGACTCTACCCCCACACTGGACTCTACCCCCACACTGGACTCTACACACACACTGGACTCTACCACACACTGGACTCTACCCCCACACTGGACTCTACCCACACACTGGACTCTACACACACACTGGACTCTACCCACACACTGGACTCTACCCACACACTGGACTCTACCACACACTGGACTCTACCCACACACTGGACTCTACCCACACACTGGACTCTACCCACACACTGGACTCTACCCACACACTGGACTCTACCCACACACTGGACTCTACCCTCACACTGGACTCTACCCACACACTGGACTCTACCCACACACTGGACTCTACCACACACTGGACTCTACCACACACTGGACTCTACCCACACACTGGACTCTACCCACACACTGGACTCTACCCACACACTGGACTCTACCCACACACTGGACTCTACCCACACACTGGACTCTACCACACACTGGACTCTACCACACACTGGACTCTACCCACACACTGGACTCTACCCACACACTGGACTCTACCCACACACTGGACTCTACCCACACACTGGACTCTACCCTCACACTGGACTCTACCCACACACTGGACTCTACCCTCACACTGGACTCTACCCACACACTGGACTCTACCCACACACTGGACTCTACCCACACACTGGACTCTACCACACACTGGACTCTACCCACACACTGGACTCTACCCACACACTGGACTCTACCCACACACTGGACTCTACCCACACACTGGACTCTACCCACACACTGGACTCTACCCACACACTGGACTCTACCCACACACTGGACTCTACCCACACACTGGACCCTACCCACACACTGGACTCTACCCACACACTGGACTCTACCCACACACTGGACTCTACCCCCACACTGGACTCTACCCCCACACTGGACTCTACCCACACACTGGACTCTACCACACACTGGACTCTACCCACACACTGGACTCTACCCACACACTGGACTCTACCCACACACTGGACTCTACCCACACTGGACTCTACCCACACACTGGACTCTACCCACACACTGGACTCTACCCCTCACACTGGACTCTACACACACACACTGGACTCTACCCACACACTGGACTCTACCCACACACTGGACTCTACCCACACACTGGACTCTACCCCTCACACTGGACTCTACCACACACTGGACTCTACCCCTCACACTGGACTCTACCACACACTGGACTCTACCCCTCACACTGGACTCTACACACACACTGGACTCTACCACACACTGGACTCTCCCCACACACTGGACTCTACCCCACACTGGACTCTACCCACACACTGGACTCTACCCACACACTGGCCTCTACACACACACTGGACTCTACCACACACTGGACTCTACCCACACACTGGCCTCTACACACACACTGGACTCTACCCCACACTGGACTCTACCCACACACTGGATTCTACCCACACACTGGACTCTACCCACACACTGGACTCTACCCCCACACTGGACTCTACACACACACTGGACTCTACCACACACTGGACTCTCCCCACACACTGGACTCTACCCACACACTGGCCTCTACCCACACACTGGACTCTACCCACACACTGGACTCTACCCCTCACACTGGACTCTACCCACACACTGGACTCTACACACACACACTGGACTCTACCCACACACTGGACTCTACCCCTCACACTGGACTCTACCCACACACACTGGACTCTACCCACACACTGGACTCTACCCACACACTGGACTCTACCACACACTGGACTCTACCCACACACTGGACTCTACCCACACACTGGACTCTACCACACACTGGACTCTACCCACACAGTGGACTCTACCCACACACTGGACTCTACCACACACTGGACTCTACCCACACACTGGACTCTACCCACACACTGGACTCTACCCACACACTGGACTCTACCCCCACACTGGACTCTACCCACACACTGGACTCTACCACACACTGGACTCTACCCACACACTGGACTCTACCACACACTGGACTCTACCCACACACTGGACTCTACCCCCACATTGGACTCTACCCCACACTGGACTCTACCACACACTGGACTCTACCCCTCACACTGGACTCTACCCACACACTGGACTCTACCCACACACTGGACTCTACACACACACACTGGACTCTACCCACACACTGGACTCTACCCCACACACTGGACTCTACCACACACTGGACTCTACCCACACACTGGACTCTACCCCCACATTGGACTCTACCCCACACTGGACTCTACCACACACTGGACTCTACCCCTCACACTGGACTCTACCCACACACTGGACTCTACCCACACACTGGACTCTACACACACACACTGGACTCTACCCACACACTGGACTCTACCCACACACTGGACTCTACCCCCACATTGGACTCTACCCCACACTGGACTCTACCACACACTGGACTCTACCCCTCACACTGGACTCTACCCACACACTGGACTCTACCCACACACTGGACTCTACACACACACACTGGACTCTACCCCCACACTGGACTCTACCCCACACTGGACTCTACCCCCACACTGGACTCTACCCACACACTGGACTCTACCCACACACTGGACTCTACCCACACACTCACACACACTGGATTCTACCCACACACTGGATTCTACCTACACACATACACACATACTTACAATGACACCCCAACACACACACACACGCACACACACACACACACACACACACTACATATGCCGAGACACACATAGCACGCGCACACATGCATACTGATGCAACACACACACACACACACCCACACACACAAACCCACACACTCACACACACACACACACACACACACACACACACACGCATCACATACACCGCTGCTACTGTCTATTATCTATCCTGTTGTCTAGTCCCTTTACCCCTACCTACAGTATACTGCTGCTACTGTCTATTATCTATCCTGTTGCCTAGTCACTTTACCCCTACCTACAGTATACTGCTGCTACTGTCTATTATCTATCCTGTTGCCTAGTCACTTTACCCCTACCTACAGTATACTGCTGCTACTGTCTATTATCTCTCCTGTTGACTAGTCACTTTACCCCTACCTACAGTATACTGCTGCTACTGTCTATTATCTATCCTGTTGCCTAGTCACTTTACCCCTACCTACAGTATACTGCTGCTACTGTCTATTATCTCTCCTGTTGCCTAGTCACTTTACCCCTACCTACAGTATACTGCTGCTACTGTCTATTATCTATCCTGTTGTCTAGTCACTTTACCCCTACCTACAGTATACTGCTGCTACTGTCTATTATCTATCCTGTTGTCTAGTCACTTTACCCCTACCTACAGTATACTGCTGCTACTGTCTATTATCTATCCTGTTGTCCAGTCACTTTAACCCTACCTACAGTATACTGCTGCTACTGTCTATTATCTATCCTGTTGACTAGTCACTTTACCCCTACCTACAGTATACTGCTGCTACTGTCTATTATCTATCCTGTTGCCTAGTCACTTTACCCCTACCTACAGTATACTGCTGCTACTGTCTATTATCTATCCTGTTGTCTAGTCACTTTACCCCTACCTACAGTATACTGCTGCTACTGTCTATTATCTCTCCTGTTGCCTAGTCACTTTACCCCTACCTACAGTATACTGCTGCTACTGTCTATTATCTATCCTGTTGCCTAGTCACTTTACCCCTACCTACAGTATACTGCTGCTACTGTCTATTATCTATCCTGTTGCCTAGTCACTTTACCCCTACCTACAGTATACTGCTGCTACTGTCTATTATCTATCCTGTTGCCTAGTCACTTTACCCCTACCTACAGTATACTGCTGCTACTGTCTATTATCTATCCTGTTGTCTAGTCACTTTACCCCTACCTACAGTATACTGCTGCTACTGTCTATTATCTCTCCTGTTGCCTAGTCACTTTACCCCTACCTACAGTATACTGCTGCTACTGTCTATTATCTATCCTGTTGCCTAGTCACTTTACCCCTACCTACAGTATACTGCTGCTACTGTCTATTATCTATCCTGTTGCCTAGTCACTTTACCCCCTACCTACAGTATACTGCTGCTACTGTCTATTATCTATCCTGTTGCCTAGTCACTTTACCCCTACCTACAGTATACTGCTGCTACTGTCTATTATCTATCCTGTTGCCTAGTCACTTTACCCCTACCTACAGTATACTGCTGCTACTGTCTATTATCTATCCTGTTGCCTAGTCACTTTACCCCTACCTACAGTATACTGTTGCTACTGTCTATTATCTATCCTGTTGTCTAGTCACTTTACCCCTACCTACAGTATACTGCTGCTACTGTCTATTATCTATCCTGTTGTCTAGTCCCTTTACCCCTACCTACAGTATACTGCTTCTACTGTCTATTATCTATCCTGTTGACTAGTCACTTTACCCCTACCTACAGTATACCGCTGCTACTGTCTATTATCTATCCTGTTGTCTAGTCACTTTACCCCTACCTACAGTATACTGCTGCTACTGTCTATTATCTATCCTGTTGCCTAGTCACTTTACCCCTACCTATGTGTACATAGCTACCTCAATTACCTCGTACCCCTGCACATCGACTCTGTACTGGTACTCCCTGTATATAGACATGTTATTACCTGGTACTTCCTGTATATAACCATGTTATTACCTGGTACTCCCTGTATATAACCATGTTATTACCTGGTACTTCCTGTATATAGCCATGTTATTATCTGGTACTCCCTGTATATAGCCATGTTATTACCTGGTACTCCCTGTATATAGCCATGTTATTACCTGGTACTCCCTGTATATAGCCATGTTATTACCTGGTACTCCCTGTATATAGCCATGTTATTACCTGGTACTCCCTGTATATAGCCATGTTATTACCTGGTA
Organism: Coregonus clupeaformis; assembly: GCF_020615455.1. Classification (NCBI taxonomy): domain Eukaryota; kingdom Metazoa; phylum Chordata; class Actinopteri; order Salmoniformes; family Salmonidae; genus Coregonus; species Coregonus clupeaformis. Next base: position 42,446,588 of record NC_059218.1, on the reverse strand, counting down.
CTCCCTGTATATAGCCATGTTATTACCTGGTACTCCCTGTATATAGCCATGTTATTACCTGGAACTTCCTGTATATAGCCATGTTATTTTTACTCGTTATTGTAATTCGATATTCCTTGTGTCACTATTTATATTTGTTACGTAATTCTCTTACCTTTATCTTTAACTCTGTTGGGAAAGGACCCGTAAGTAAGTAAGCATTTCTACACCTGTTATTTACGAAGCATGTGACAAATACAACTTGATTTGATTTGATTTGGAGATCAAGTGTGGGAACTGCTGCTAAGAAGGGTGACTGGGTGGGTGTGGGGACTGCTGCTAAGAAGGGTGACTGGGTGGGTGTGGGGACTGCTGCTAAGAAGGGTGACTGGGTGGGTGTGGGGAAGTTTTGCTGACTTCGCCAAACTTTCAGTTCAATTAGTTCCAGCCTACTAACTCAACTGTCACAAAAACCAGAGAGAGACAAAAAGACAGAGAGAGAGAGAGAGAAAGAGAGAAAGAGAGAGAGAGAGAGAGAGAGAGAGAGAGAGAGAGAGAGAGAGAGAGAGAGAGAGAGAGAGAGAGAGAGAGAGAGAGAGAGAGAGAGAGAGAGAGAGAGAGGACGAGAGAGAGGAGAGAGAGAGAGAGAGAGAGAGAGAGAGAGAGAGAGAGAGAGAGAGAGAGAGAGAGAGAGAGAGAGAGAGAGAGAGAGAGAGAGAGAGAGAGAGAGAGAGAGAGAGAAAGAGAGAGAGAGAGAGAGTGAGAGAGAGAGAGAGAGAGAGAGAGAGGGAGAGAGAGAGAAAGAGAGAGAGAGAGAAAGAGAGAGAGAGAGCGTGAGAGCGAGAGCATGAGAGAGAGAGCGTGAGAGCGAGAGAGAGAGAGAGAGAGAGAGAGAGAGAGAGCAATTCATTAAAAAAATACTACACACCCAAATACACTCAAACAGGAACATTCCCAATTAGAACACATTCCCATTCTATGACAAAAAAAATGGAATGGTGGCTCTGTAGACAGAGTTCCAAAGCATTTCCACAGGGAACGTGGAAACAGAGACAGACAGATACACAGTTGGGAATACTGGAAGGAGGAGGAGGAAGACGAGGAGGAAGAGGAGGAGGAGAAGGAGGAGGAGGACAAGGGTGTTATTCCCATGGAAAACCCACACATCCAGATGTGTCCCCTGCATATTTACTCACCAGAACACAACAGACAGGTCCCAACAGGACTGAGACGGGGATGAACGGAGAGAACGAGAGAAAGGAGAGGAGAGGAGAGAAATGAGACATGAACCAAATGAGAGACAGAAATATAAATGTTGATAATCAGAGAGAGCGAGAGAGATAAATCCCTTTGAATTGAATTGAATTGAATTGAATTGAAAGAGAGAGAAGCGGGGGTGATATTGTCCCAACAGGACTGAGAGAGAGCCTCTTGGGTTCCTAAATTAAGCTGAGTGGGGAGAGGTGAAGGGGGAGGAGGGGAGGGAAGGAGGGAATGAAGGAGGAGGGAGGAGGGGTTACTAAAGGGTGCTGATTAGGGAGAGGGGGAGAGATACAACAAGGAGGATGGGGAGGAAAAGAGGGAAGGAGGGAAGGAGGGAGGGGAGGTTATCTCACACCCCAGCACCTGAATCAACAGCCAGAGTGCTCCAAACAAAGTCCTCCTTGAAGAAAAGAACAGACAAGAGAAGAGACAAAAAAGAGAGAATGCAGGAGAAGGGGCAGGAGGAGATGCAGGAGGAGGGGCAGGAGGAAATGCAGGAGGAGGGGCAGGAGGAGGGGTAGGAGGAGGGGCAGGAGGAGGGGCAGGAGGAGGGGCAGGAGGGGGGTAGGAGGAGAAGGGGGCAGGAGGAGGAGGGGTAGGAGGAGGGGCAGGAGGAGGGGTAGGAGGAGGGGTGGAGGAGGGGTAGGAGGAGGGGCAGGAGGAAGGGTAGGAGGAGGGGTAGGAGGAGGGGCAGGAGGAGGGGCAGGAGGAGGGGGGTAGGAGGAGAGGGGTAGGAGGAGGGGTAGGAGGAGGAGGAGGGTAGGAGGAGGGGTGGAGGAGGGGTAGGAGGAGGGTGGAGGAGGGGTAGGAGGGGGTAGGAGGAGGGGTAGGAGGAGAAGAGCAGGAGGAGGGGCAGGAGGAGGGGCAGGAGGAGGGGTAGGAGGAGGGGTAGGAGGAGGGGGCAGGAGGAGGGGGTAGGAGGAAGGGGTAGGAGGAGGGGTAGGAGGAGGGGTAGGGAGGAGGGGGCAGGAGAAGGGGGCAGGAGGAGGAGGGGTAGGAGGAGGGGTAGGAGGAGGGGTAGGAGGAGGGGCAGGAGGAGGGGTAGGAGGAGGGGTAGGAGGAAGGGGTAGGAGGAGGGGCAGGAGGAAGGGGTAGGAGGAGGGGTAGGAGGAGAAGGGGCAGGAGGAGGGGCAGGAGGAGGGGGTAGGAGGAGGGGGTTGGAGGAGAAGGGGCAGGAGGAGGGGCAGGAGGAGGGGCAGGAGGAGGGGTAGGAGGAGGGGTAGGAGGAGGGGCAGGAGGGGAGGCAGGAGGAGGGGTAGGAGGAGGGGTAGGAGGAGGAGGGGTAGGAGGAGGGGAAGGAGGAGGGGTAGGAGGAGGGACAGGAGGGGATGCAGGAGGAGGGGCAGGAGGAGGGGTAGGAGGACGGGTAGGAGGAGGGGGTAGGAGGAGGGGCAGGAGGAGGGGTAGGAGGGAGGGCAGGAGGAGGGGTAGGAGGAGGAGGGGTAGGAGGAGGAGGGGTAGGAGGAGGAGCAGGAGGAGGGGTAGGAGGAGGAGGGGTAGGAGGAGGAGGGGTAGGAGGAGGAGCAGGAGGAGGGGTAGGAGGAGGGGTAGGAGGAGGAGGGGTAGGAGGAGGAGCAGAAGGAGGGGTAGGAGGAGGGGAAGGAGGAGGGGTAGGAGGAGGGTATGAGGAGGGGTAGGAGGAGAGCTGACTTTGTTTTGGGCTAAGGGTGAGGTATGTAAGGGTGGAGGAGAGATAGGTAAGGGTTGGAGAATGGGGGTATGAAAGCAGAACCATGAATATCACAGGGTATATGGTAGGGCACTAGTAGTAGGGTAGGGTACATGGTAGGGCACTAGTAGTAGGGTAGGGTAGTGTACACGGTAAGGCACTAGGTCTCACCGGATTTCCTCCAAAAGTCTGAGTTACAAAAGTCTGAGTTACAAAAGTCTGTCTTTCTGAGTTAGGATTATAAAACACATTCAGAAGCTGTTGATTTGTCTGTGAGAAATCAAAAAGGATGGTTTGTGTTTCGGAACAGAAGTTAAAAAAGAGAGAGAGATCTGGTAGGAAGGTATCTAGTTTTCTTTCGTTTTTCACTAGCAAACTCTGCAGAATCCTTCCTTTAAAAAGGTGACAAGTCTTTTTTAAAAGCAAGCTCTTCAGGGAAGCACACATGCTGCAGCATTCACTACCACACGCGCACGCTGACACACACACACACACACACACACACACACACACACACACACACACACACACACACACACACACACAAGCACATTGCGGTCCTCCCTCTTGGGTTGTTCCATGTCATTTCAGCAAGCCATGACACCCTCTATCTCAGATTGTTCTGAAATAATTTATGTAGTTAGATGTAGATAAGATTAGCATTCCTGCAACATTCTTTTTTGTTGAAATATAATGTGATCTCTGATAAATTATGCTAATTGAGTGCACACAAATTGGCCATTTCAATTTATATGATTCATATAGTATTCAATAAATATAGTACCTAACATCTGATTTGGACCAAACTTTTTTTTCTAACAATGAGTAACACATGAGGAATCCAAATAAATGGTCAAAAGCCACCCACAGACCCCCCACATCCCACACCAATCCCACCCCAAAACCAGTATACAGTATCAGTTAGCATACACTGCCCCCGACCCCCCCCAAACCACCAGTAAATATTGTACTATAAATTGTGCCTTGCTGTATTATACTGATGCTACTCTACTGAGCCATTTACTTTATGTTCTTATCTTGTATTGTTTCTTATTGTTGTTGAATTGTGAAGAACGACCCTGTAAGTAAGCATTTCATTGGACGATGTATACCATGAGTTTCCCGCACATTGAACATTGAAACTTTTTGCGCTTCATATCCAAATCATCTATAAGTTACATCATTGAGTTACACAATCCGTTTTTTTTTAGATACTTCAGGATGATTTGGACAGGAAGTGTAAAAATGCTAACATACAGTAAGTACCATTGACTTGGATAAAAAAGTTAGCATTTGACACAGTGGACACAAAACCAACACGTGGATTGCTGTCATACGTTGTCCATAGTGTGCTTACAGGGTAAGGAAATCAAAATGGCACTTTGTAATTTGGGTGGGGGGCATCTTTTTGAGGTGGAATAACTCTCTTTTCACCTTCTCCCCCAGAGGAAGATGTCATGTCCCCCAACAGGTGTCTGGGTTGAGACAAGTCAAAACACCATCAGCACTCCTCTCTTCTCTCTCAGCACTCCACTCTTCTTCTCTTCTCTCTCCTTCTGCCTCTCTTCTTCTCTTCTCTCTCAGCATTCCTCTCTTCTCTTCTCTCACTCTCCTTCTGCCTCTCCTCTCTCTCGTGATTCCTCTCTTCTTCCCCTTCTCTCTGGCTCTCACATCTCTCTCTCTGTCTCCTCTCTCCTGTCTCCTTCTCTCCTGTCTCCTTCTCTCTGTGTCCTTCTGCCTCTCCCTCTCTCTCACTCTGTCTTGATTTTTTCTCTCTATTTCTCTCCCTACCTCTCCATCTCATCTCTTTCTCTATTTTCTCGCTCCCTTTTTCCCCAACTCTCATCTCTCTCTCTCTCTCTCTCTCTCTCTCTCTCTCTCTCTCTCTCTCTCTCTCTCTCTCTCTAACTTGCCTCTCTTCTCTCTCTTCCTCTCTCTCAGCAGTCCTCTCTTCCTCTCTTTTTCACTCCCTTTGTCCTGTCAGCCTTTACTCTCTGCCAGTAAATGTTTGGTTGATTGTACAGGGCTGAGTGAACGGTGGGCTAGAGTTTGGTTTATTGTACAGGGCTGAGTGAACGGTGGGTTATAATTAGGTTTTATATACAGGGCTGAGTGAATGGTGGGTTATAATTAGGTTTTATATACAGGCCTGAGTGAATGGTGGGTTATAATTAGGCTTTATATACAGGGGTGAGTGAATGGTGGGTTATAATTAGGTTTTATATACAGGGGTGAGTGAATGGTGGGTTATAATTAGGTTTTATATACAGGGCTGAATGAATGGTGGGTTATAATTAGGTTTTATATACAGGGCTGAGTGAACGGTGGGTTATAATTAGGTTTTATATACAGGGCTGAGTGAATGGTGGGTTATAATTAGGTTTTATATACAGGGCTGAGTGAATGGTGGGTTATAATTACTACATTAGTGCATTAGGCCACGGGGCTTTGTAACACACACGCTAAGAAGGCAGAAAGCCACACACACACGCATGAACACACACACACGCATGAACACACACACAACAGCAGCACACGCCACAGGACAAGAGGAAACACACTAACATCAAGTCCATCTAAAGCACTTTGATAACTGTGGGGTTTTCTCCTACATGAGCTCTATTACTCTGTCTCTCTCTCTCTCTCTCTCTCTCTCTCTCTCTCTCTCTCTCTCTCTCTCTCTCTCTCTCTCTCTCTCTCTCTCTCTCTCTGTCTCTCTCTCTCTCTCTCTCTCTCTCTCTCTCTCTCTCTCTCTCTCTCTCTCTCTCTCTCTCTCTCTCTCTCTCTCTCTCTCGTCTCTCTCTCTCTCTCTCTCTCTCTGCTCTCTCTCTCTCTCTCTCTCTCTCTGCTCTCTCTCTCTCTGTCTCTCTGTCTCTCTCTCTCTCTCTCTCTCTCTCTCTCTCTCTCTCTCTCTCTCTCTCTCTCTCTCTCTCTCTCTCTCTCTCTCTCTCTCTCTGTCTCTCTCTCTCCTGCTCTCTCTCTCTCTCTCTCTCTCTCTCTCTCTCTCTCTCTCTCTCTCTCTCACTCTCTCTCTCTCTCTCTCCTCTCTCTCTGTCTCTCTCTCTCTTAAAAGGAACACAATTTATAAAACAAATAAAACAGTATAAAGCCCATGCAAAACCCCATATTTTTCTCTCTCTCTCTCACACACATACACACACACAGTGCAGAAAACCAAATTCTACAAAGCCATCACTTCAATTCCAGGTCAGCGGTTAAGAATATCGAGCTCTTTTATGTAACGAGAAAATGGAGGGAGGGCGGGAGTGAGGGGGGAGTGAGGGATTGAGGGAGGAAGGAGGGAGGGAGGGAGTGAGGGAAGGGGGGAGGGAGGGATTGAGGAGTGAGGGAGGGAGGGATGTAGGGAAAGAAAGAGACAGCGGAGTAGAGGCAATATGAAGGCCAAGTGGCCTATTTCCCTTGGTTTATCTCAGTCACACACACACTCAGAAACACACACAGATACACTCTGACACAGTAAGTTAACTACATGTCTCTCTCTCTCTCTCTCTCTCTCTCTCTCTCTCTCTCTCTCTCTCTCTCTCTCTCTCTCTCTCTCTCTCTCTCTCTCTCTCTCTCTCTCTCTCTCTCTCTCTCTCTCTCTCTCTCTCTCTCTCTCTCTCTTTCATGTTGACATGGCCAAAGCAAGTGAAATAAACAAAAGTGAAATAAACAATCAGAAATAACAGTAAACCTTAAACATTACACAACGTAAAAATATATATAGACACTTCAAATGTTATATTGTTGGCTATGTGCGCTTTACCGTGAAATGCTTACGAGCCCTTCCCAACGATGCAGAGGGAAAAAAGGAATCAAATACACAAGAATGAAGCAGAGTACCAGCAAGTGTGTGCAAAGCTGTCATCAAGGCAAAGGGTAGCTACTTTGAAGAATCTCAAAACTAAAATATATTTTGATTTGTGTAACACTTTTTTTTGGTAACTACATGATTCCATATGTGTTATGTCATAGTTTTGATGCCTTCACTATTATTCTACAATGTAGAAAATAGTCCAAATAAAGAAAAACCCTTGAAAGAGTAGGTGTGTCCAAACTTTTGACTGGTACTGTATATATATATATATATATATGTAAAATAATAGTCCAATATATTGCCCGACCAGGACTAAATGAGACGCTTATTTTATTTTGTACTCTTACTTATTTATTTATTTTTCAGTGTGTGTAATCTCCGACAGTAGAGGGGTCTGTGTGTTCAGCTCCCAACTGCCGCGGAGTGAATGTCACGACTATGTGTCCATGCTATGTAAAGTCAACTAGTGTAATTTGTGTTTGTGAAGTAAACATGGTCATTATTATTAAGGAGTCCTGTCTATTTAGGGCTGGTTCCTCCTTCTGAGATAGATGAGACTCTTCTAAAGAACATTATATAATCCTGGCCAACATGATAGGCCTACCTCTTTTTATTTTTTATTTTTTTTGGGGGGGGGTTAATTAATTCCATTTTTTTTGGTATTAGACATCATTATAGTATATTAAAGAGATAATTCGTCCATATAATTCTCCAATAACATAAATGCAAACAGATTCAGGCCTATAAGGACTAGAGTAGCCTACAGTTCTGTTGTAACCACATGTGAGACTCATTTTGACCCACCGGCGGATCAGTAAGGGCATCCGAGGAGGGTGGTAATAATGACTTGTAACATCAATGTGACATTCATCCGCTCTGGAAACCGGTAGAGCCGAAGCTGTCACACCCTGATCTGTTTCACCTGTCTTTGTGCTTGTCTCCACCCCCCTCCAGGTGTCTCCCATCTCCCCCATTATCCACAGTGTATTTCTACCAGTGTTTTCTGTTTGTCTGTTGCCAGTTCGCCTTGTCCCGTCAAGTCCTACCAGCGTGTTGTTCCGTACTCCTGTTTTTTCCTTGTCCTTGTTTTCTAGTCCTCCCGGTTCTGACCTTTTCTGCCTGCCCTGACACTGAGTCCGCCTGCCATACCATTCAGCCTGCCCTGACCCTGAGCCCGCCTGCCATACCATTCAGCCTGCCCTGACCCTGAGTCCTCCTGCTATACCATTCAGCCTGCCCTGACACTGAGTCCGCCTGCCATACCATTCAGCCTGCCCTGACACTGAGCCAGCCTGCCCTGACACTGAGTCCGCCTGCCATACCATTCAGCCTGCCCTGACACTGAGCCAGCCTGCCCTGACCCTGAGTCCTCCTGCTATACCATTCAGCCTGCCCCGACACTGAGTCCGCCTGCCATACCATTCAGCCTGCCCTGACACTGAGCCAGCCTGCCCTGACACTGAGTCCGCCTGCCATACCATTCAGCCTGCCCTGACACTGAGCCAGCCTGCCCTGACCCTGAGTCCTCCTGCTATACCATTCAGCCTGCCCTGACACTGAGTCCGCCTGCCATACCATTCAGCCTGCCCTGACACTGAGCCAGCCTGCCCTGACACTGAGTCCGCCTGCCATACCATTCAGCCTGCCCTGACACTGAGTCCGCCTGCCCTGACCCTGAGCCCGCCTGCCATACCATTCAGCCTGCCCTGACCTCCAGCCTGCCTGCCGTCCTGTACCTATCTGACTTAGACCTGGTTTACGGACTTCTGCCTGTCCTCGACCTGCCTCTTGCCTGCCCCTTGTATTTGAATAAATATCAGAGATTCGAACCATCTGCCTCCTGTGTCTGCATCTGGGTCTCATCCTGTGTTGTTACACAAAGCGAGTGCGTCCATTTATTCACTTGATTTTTCAGAGATTATCGGCTACATGTTCAGTTGCCCTAGCAAACGTTTCTTGTACATTTCACCTTGGGATTCAGTAAATAAATAAATGTCGATATAATTGTCCAACGGAGAGCTGGAAATAATGATTGAGAGATGCATAATTGTGGGTTTCATGCACACAACTTGCTAGTTTGTCTCTTTCTTTTATAAACTCGGCAGTTGCCATGTTTCTTCAACATTCATTAACATTATTTATTGTACTTTCTATGGGAGAATAAAAATGAAATATAATCGACACGTGATGATATCGTGTCGCTCAATTCATACATCAATTTCTCCGTTATCATGCCTTTTTAATCGGGCAAAAGAAATATGAAAAAAGAAGGAAGGAACGGAAATAAATAAATGTATTTGTGTTTTCAGCGTCTTTGGCTGTTTAACATTCGATCTCTTTATCACATACGGTCCATTTCCATTGTTCCCTCCCACTCAGGCCTTTGTAGCCTATCGGCTGGGGAGAATTAAAATTTTCAAAAATTCAAAAAATAACTGTCACGCTGTCCTGTTCACTTGTCAGTTCGTCGCTCAAACAAACAGATCATCTCTGTAGCCGACCAATGAAATGGGATCATCTCTGTAGCCGACCAATGAAATGGGATCATCTCTGTAGCCGACCAATGAAATGGGTTGTCATTTAGGCTACACAGCCAACAGCCATTAAACGTGTTATTCATTTAGACAGATGGCCAGAGTGGTGGCTGTGATTGTCTTGTCAATAGGCGTGTGAGTGATGGCATTAACTAATATTATTACACCGTAATATATATATATATATATATTATTAATTAGAGGCTGTCCTAGTCTATACAGTTAATTCATCGCCATTTCCGCCATTCTCCTTGTCCAGGAGTCAGGTAGCTTCTTTTGATGATTTCAGTGTAATGTCTCTCACCTTCCGTTTGACCCGTAGTTGTGACGGGGTACACCAGAGAGAAGGGGATTCGTTTTTCCCATTGCTTTTTCTTTATGGGGTCGAATTCTCTGCGTTTCGTGTAGAGGTCTCTGCTAATGTCAGCGTTGATGTAGATCCGATGGCCCTCATACATCAAAGGTCCGACTCCTGACTTTTTGTCTTGGATGACCAGTCATAGAACTTCACCCTTTCTTCATCCTAGACTGTCAACCCCTCTTTCTCCTATATTCCAATTTCTTCATACTAGACTGTCAACCCCTCTTTCTCCTCCATTCCCCTTTCTTCATCCTAGACTGTCAACCCCTCTTTCTACTCCAATCCTCTTCACACTCACACACACACAGTGTTTGCAGCCAGTGGAGATGCTACACTGATCAGAGATAATGGGACGACATGACAGAGATGGCTAAGATGTGACACTAACATTAGGAGAGAGGGAGGGAAGGAGGGAGGGAGGGAGGGAGGGAAGGAGGGAGGGAGGGAGGGAGGGAGGGAGGGAAGGAGGGAGGGAGGGGCTACGGTGTAACACTAACAGGAGAGAGGGAGGGAAGGAGGGAGGAGGGAGGGAGGGAGGGAGGGAGGGAGGGAGGGAGGGAGGGAGGGAGGGAGGGAGGGAGGGAGGGAGGGCTACGGTGCAACACTAACAGGAGAGAGGGAGGGAAGGGGAGGGAGGGAGGGAGGGAGGGAGGGAGGGAGGGAGGGAGGGAGGGAGGGAGGAGGGAGAGGGGAGGGAGGGAGGGAGGGAGGGAGGAGGGAGGGAGGGAGGGAGGGAAGGAGGGAGGGAGGGCTACGGTGTAACACTAACAGGAGAGAGGGAGGAAGGAAGGAAGGAAGGAAGGAAGGAAGGAAGGAAGGAAGGAAGGAAGGAAGGAAGGAAGGAAGGAAGGAAGGAAGGAAGGAAGGGAGGGAGGGAGGGAGGGAGGGAGGGAAGGAAGGAAGGAAGGAAGGAAGGAAGGAAGGAAGGAAGGAAGGAAGGAAGGAAGGAAGGAAGGAAGGAAGGAAGGAAGGAAGGAAGGAAGGAAGGAAGGAAGGAAGGAAGGAAGGAAGGAAGGAAGGAAGGAAGGAGGGAGGGAGGGAGGGAGGGAGGATAAGAGCACCTGCTGAATGACTAAAATGTCAAATGTAAATGTAGAAAGAAAGAGAGAGAGCTCCTGTGATGTGAAACACAAATCCTCCCTCTAGACGCAGTGCAAACAAAAGAGAGTGAATGAACAAGGACACACCCTCTCTCTCTTTCATGCCCCAGATACCCCTCCCCCTTCATCTCTACTTCCCCCATCCCCCCGTCCTTTCCTCCTTACCCGAGGGTCTGATGGTGAAGATGGGGTCCTGTCTGCTCTACTAACTCCTTCACCCTTTACCTACCTCACCCCCCCCTCTCTCTCTCTCTCTCTCTCTCTCTCTCTCTCTCTCTCTCTCTCTCTCTCTCTCTCTCTCTCTCTCTCTCTCTCTCTCTCTCTCTCTCTCTCTCTCTCTCTCTCTCCCTCTCTCTCTCTCTCTCCCTCTCTCTGTCTCTACATCTCTCGCTCAATTACTCTGTCCCTCTCGCTCTCTGTCATTATCTCTCTATCTTTCTCTCTCTCCCTCTCCTTCTAACACACTCACCTTCTTTTTCTCTGTACGCTGTCCGTCTTCACCAAATAGCCACAACTCCCTTAATTCCTAATACAGTGGGCCTCAGAAGTCATGGAGTGTCTGTGTGTGTGTGTGTGTGAGAGAGAGTGAGCGTGCACTGCTTCAGCCCTGAACCCTGCTCAACCAGATGAGTTACATTTCTGAGAGAGAAAGAATGCCTACGTACAAACATGTGCAATACCCTACACAGTGTTATGTTCTTTCATAAAGAACATCATGCTCACGAAGCTAGCAACACCTGCCACCAGTTCAGTGGGTGAGAGATGAGAGAGAGATTTCAGGGTCAGAGGTCAAGGTCAGAGGTCAAGGTCAGAGGTGAAAGGCTGAGAAGTACACTAAGAACAACATGCTCCAGTTTCTCCGTATAAATGTTTACTATCTACATTGACAGAACATACAGAAATGGTAATTGTCTACATTCTGGTATTGGCTGAAATGTGGATCTCTGGGGACATTCTGGACTCTGACATAACAAATGAAGGTTATAATGCATTCAGAGTTGATAGTCAGAGTAGAGGTGGTGGAAAGGCCATTTTGATTTTTTTTAATGCGCATTTCTCTGTCTCTTTACTGAAATCCATTTCCCTTGCCAATTTATTTTTTAGCTACTATCTTTAAACCTTTGTTTGGGGAACAACGTATCCAGAACTGTTATAGGTGTCTACCGTCCTCCCTCGGCTAACCTTTGTGCACTCGAGGAGTTAACTAGTTTGTTACTAAATCAGAAGTTATTATCCTGGGTGACCTAAATTATATGATTGGGAAATGCAGGCTTCAGACAATCTAAAAGCCAATGTGTAATGATCTAAACCTAACCCAGCTGGTGACTAAGCACCGCCCAACCTTAAATATCAAAGTCTTTACACATCAAATTTTAATGAATACACCATTGAAATATGTTTCTACTGGTGTCTTCGCCCAAGACATTAGTGACCGTTGCCCAGTTGTTTGTGTTAGAGACGTGAGAATACAAAAATCTAAGCCTCGTGTCGTCACAAAGAGGAACTTTAAAAACCTCAGTGAACAGGCTTTTTTTTTTTTTTACATTATCTTTATTTTAGTGACCTTGATTGTATTTCAGCTATCCCTGAACCTGATTTAGCTTTCATCCTTTTTTGCAGATTGTCTTCAATACCATTGTGGATCAGTGGAGGCTGGTGGGAGAAGCTATAGGAAGATGGGCTCATTGTAATGGCTGGAATGGAATGTATTCCATCATTGATGCATTTAATCACCATTTTATTTCAGCTGGTTATCTCTTTGAAAGAACTTCTAAGCCTATTCACAATGATATTGGGCTGGACGCTGATAGGGGAAACCTGCTCTTGTGTTACTATTTGTCTTTGCCTTCATGTGCATATCTACCTCAACTACCTTATTATTATCTATCCTGATGCCTAGTCACTTTACCCTGCCTTCATGTACATATCTACCTCAACTACCTTATTATTATCTATCCTGATGCCTAGTCACTTTACCCTGCCTTCATGTACATATCTACCTCAAATACCTTATTATTATATATCCTGATGCCTAGTCACTTTACCCTGCCTTCATGTACATATCTACCTCAAATACCTTATTATTATCTATCCTGATGCCTAGTCACTTTACCATACCTTTATGTACATATCTACCTCAACTACCTTATTATTATCTATCCTGATGCCTAGTCACTTTACCCTGCCTTCATGTACATATCTACCTCAAATACCGTATTATTATCTATCCTGATGCCTAGTCACTTTACCCTGCCTTCATGTACATATCTACCTCAAATACCTTATTATTATCTATCCTGATGCCTAGTCACTTTACCATACCTTTATGTACATACTGTATCTACCTCAAATACCTCATACCCATATACATTGATCTGGTACTAGTACTCCCTGTATATAGCTCCACATTGATCTGGTACTGGTACTCCCTGTTTATAGCTATACATTGATCTGGTACTAGTACTCCCTGTTTATAGCTATGTTATTTTGTATTTTATTCGCCTTGTGTTACTATTTGTCTTTGCATTAACATTTTTAAACTCTGCATCGTTGGGGAAGGCCTCGTAAGCAAAGCAAATTTCACGGTAAAGTCTACTCCCGTTGTATTCAGCACGTGACAAATACAATTGGATTTGATTTGAATTGACACGTAGACATCTACCATCCCAACGGCCTCTTAGAAATGCATGTGGAAGAACAGTAAACCATTTTCTAGCCTTCTTCTCGCTCAGTTGGGATGTCCCATACTTTAATATGCAGCCAGGAAATGACATTGCACATTAATTATAAATCAAACAGAAGATAAAGGTACAAAACTGCACACACACACACACGCACACGCACACGCACACGCAAACACACACACACACGCACACGCACACGCAAACACACACACGCACACACAAACACGCACACGCACACACAAACACACACACACACGCACGCACACGCACACGCAAACACACACACGCACACGCAAACACACACACGCACACGCACACGCAAACACACACACACACACGCACACGCAATCACACACACGCAAACACACACACACGCACACGCAAACACACACACACACACGCACACGCAAACACACACACACGCACACGCAAACACACACACACACACGCACACGCAAACACACACACACACACACACGCACACGCACACGCAAACACACACACACACACGCACACGCACACACGCACACGCAAACACACACATACACACACACACACACAAGCAAACATACATATTTTCACCGTTTTGAGCAGTTGGTTTTTCTCTCCTCTCCCACAGCCCCCCTTTTTTTTACAACCCACCCACCCTTGGGCTTCAGCGTAGAACCCCCACGCACACACACACATTCAACACACACACATGCACACACACAGTTAACCCACAGGCACACAGTCATATGTAAACATTTAAACAGCTTGATTGGGGGCTTTAAACTGACTTCATAAAGCCCCACATTTACTTAACAACTAGATGGGTAGACCACTGAGAGGAGAGGAAGAGAGAGAGCGAGAGAGAAAGAAAGACAAAGAAAGAGAGAAAAGAGACCATATGGCGAATGTTAGCTGGCTCGCTAGCTAATGTAACATTTATGATCTGTGTAGATATAGTATTTGTAGAAATCCATTTGCATTGCTAGTTATAGCCTAATGTTAGCTAGCTAGCTAGCTAACACTGAACCTAGTTGGTTAGCTTTAGCTACCTGCCGATTCATACTACAGCATTTCATGCATGTGGCTAGCCATGACAATATGTTTGTACTGTAGCTATAGGTTGGGATTATGGTTAATTGTTTAGCTAGCTAGCTACATGTCTAAACAAAAGACTCCCCTTCACCAGATGATTACATGACCCCATCAATTTAGCCAGGTGTATCTGGGGGTGATTACAGCCATCTATTGTACTTCATGAACATGTCTATACAATAGTGACCCATCCACTTAGCTAGATGTGGCTGGGGGGGGGGGTTATATCATGTATTTCACATGACCCATCAATTTAGACAAGTGTGTCTGGGTAAGAATCATCTAATAATTATAAAATATGTATAAAATATTTTTATCTGGACACTTTCTTATTTTTGATATTGCTACTATGCAAATGTGTGACCAACCGGCTCAATTCGGTCTTATGTAGCAACATTTGAAATTGTGTTTTTTTACATTGGATAAAAGTAGAGACTCAGAGCTAGAAAATTGTATCTCATACACTACAGTTGAGGAACAATGGGAAAGTAACTCTGCTTTTTAAAGTTGATAAACTTGTAAAATCACTTTTGAGAAAATGGCCCTTGAATGTTTTGGTACACCTACTGCAGAGCTCTTCTTTGTCTACACCCATTCAGCATCGTTCACACCCTCTTAAGCTTTAGCCCCACCCATCTCTTTAAGGATTCACATGTGAGGCCATGTCCTAAACAACCAAAGATTTAAAGACTAAAGGCTGGTTTATACTATGGGTGTGTTCGTAAATTTAATCTGGAGTACCAGTGTTTTCTGGGCGTTCGTAAACTCAGAGCGTTGTCAGATTGTCCGGTCGTCAATTCAGAGACTTTCGCTCTCTGAGCGTTCAGAGCGCACACTGGACGCTCTGGCCGAGGGTTGATCCGAGCGTTCTGACCTAACAACAGCAGTCAAGCACCCAAGCTAACTGGCTAACGTTGGCTAGCTTGCTAGCTACTTCCAGTAGGTGTACCAAAACATTCAAGGGCCCGTTTTATCAAAAGTGGGTTACAAGTTTATCAATTTTCAAAGCAGAAGGACTTTCCCATTGTTCCTCAACTGCAGTGTATGATATACTATTTTGTAGCTCTGAGTCTCTACTTTTTATCCAATGTTAAAAACACTATTTAAAATGTTACTACATAAGACCGAATTGAGCCAGTAACATATGTTTACATTGCCAAAGCAAGCTAAATAAACAATAGACAAAAATGAAATAAACAATCAGAAATTAACAGTAAAAATTATACTCAAGAGTTTCAAAAGACAAGAGACATTTCAAATGTTATATTATTGGCTATGTGTTGTAACAATGTGCAAACAATTGAAGGGAAAATAAATAAACAGAAAAATATAGGTTGTATTTTGTTTGTGCTCCTCTGGTTGCCCTTTTTGTATGGCAACAGGTAAAACAATCTTGCTTCTGTGATGGCACACTATGTTATTTCACCTAATAGATATGGGAGTTTATCCAAATGTTATTTGCTTTTTAATTCTTTATGGGTTTGTGTAATCTGAGGGAATATGTGTCTTTAAAATTGTCATTTGGCAGGAGGTTAGGAAGTCTCACTGCAGAATTAGACTAGTTTATCCAAGTTCCTCCAAACGTCAAATTTCGAAGTTGCTGCAAACGTCAAATTTAGAAGGGTTAAGGTTTTGGATAGGGTTAAAACGTTAAGTTTAGGCTCTCATTCCGAATGGTTAAGGTTAAGGGTCATGGTTTGGGATACGGTTGAAAAAAAAACATTGAAATTGGACGTCTATCCATGCCCTGAGGACGCCGTGAAATGCCTTCGAAACTGGCCACTAGGGGCAACGGTGAGTACTATTATCATCTAGTAGGCTTGGGCGTTGTGGAAGGGGATGGCAGAAGGGCATAATCCCATGACTCCGGATCCAAAAAGCACGTGTTCAATTCCAGCCACAGCCACTCATTTTTAACCCTATCCCAAACCTTAACCCTTAACCCTTAAAGGGGCAGTGCAGTCAAAAACGTAATCCCATGACTCCGGATCCCAGTGGTAGACACTCGTTTCAACCCTATCCCAAACCTTAACCCTTAAAGGGAAAGTGCAGTCTAAAAACGTGTTTTTTTTTAAACGGTATTTCCACACTATGAGGTCAAAACAACACTGAAATTGTGAAAATTATGATAACGCCCTTTTAATGTAAGAGCTTTTTTGAAAGAAACACCTGGAATTGCAGCGTGCTCAGGTGGGATGGAGTAGATGGAGTTTTGGCCCACAGTATGACATATAAAAATTTGAATATGTATCCTCCTACTTTGAAGCGGTTGGCTCTGAGTGGCTCTGGGGTCTGGAGCAAATTAATCTAGACGATGCTGTCCGCCAATCAGGGCTGTGTATGTAAATATATAAACATTAGAATCAAGACGCCCACACAATCAGACAGAGCATTTCAAAAGGAGGCTCAGGGGAAATACATGATACAACATATATTTGTATAGTTATCTTCATGAAATTAACAGTGATTTATTAGACATGGTGATGATTTCCAAATAAAAATAAAAAAGACTGCATGGAGGGGCTTTAAATTTAAATTTTGGAGCAACTTTGAAATTTGACATTTGGAGAAACGGAACAATACTGAGAAGGAGGAGCAACCCAGGGTGTCAAAAACACTTCGAATTTTGACGATTGGAGCAACTTTGTAATTTGACGTTTCGAGGAAATTGCAAAAACTCCTAATTCTACAGTGAGACTGTGAAAGGTTGTTGCTCCATACACACACACACACACACTACCCCCCACATCCCGTCTTCAAGCTTTCTCCAGCAGAAAAGCCTCTCTACAGCCCTGGGTTAGTGAACTAACACTGCTATACACACACACACCAACACACACACGCTCAAACACACACACCAACACACACACACACACATAAGCCTCGGGTAAGATATCTCCTTCTCTCCCACTGTGGATGAGTCGAGCAAATTACTCACAAGATCCCTCACACATACACACACACACACACACACACACATACACACACACACACACACACACACCTATCTGCCTTTCATGGTTCACTTCCTCAAAACACAATCTCCTACATCCTGATTGCACTACTGAACTGTAGCACACAGAGTAGGAACACACACACACACACAATGGCATAGTAAACGTCGTGGTTAAACGGCTCACACTCACAGCTCTCTCACTGCTCTCTCACTGCTCTCACTGCTCTCTCACTGTCTTTTGCGCTCAGTCAGCGATAAGACTGAGTACTTGCATTGGCTGGTAAAGAATGTGTGAGAAGGAAACACACACACACACACACACACACACAGAGACACACACACACACACAGAGACACACACACACACACACACACAGAGACACACACACACACACAGTTAAGTTGTTGGATTTACAATGAGTGAGATGAGGCTGACTGTTAATTTGCAAAGACCGAATGGAGAGGAAAAATATGAGAGTAACCGTGAGGAATCCTGACCCTTAACCTTTCTGCGGCTGTCTGGATGCCTGAGGATGACCCTAACCCTAGATGACCTTAGCTGACCCCTAACCCTGGCTGACCCTAGCTGACCCCTAACCTCATACAGCTGAGACCTACAGCAGCGGATCAATGGAGCGGTGTGTGCGGTGTGTTCATAGAGGGATTTCCCTGTACAGGGCGAGTATCAGAGAGAGAGAGGGAAAGCCTGCAAGCCCTCACACACACACACACACACACACACACACACACACACACACACACACACACACACACACACACACACACACACACACACACACACACACACACACACACACACACACACACACACACACACACACACACACACACACACACACACTTTGTACCTCTCGGCAAAGAGAACTCAATAACACAGTGAATACAGAACACTGTTCTGATATTCTTAACAGAAGTCTTGGACTGAAAGCCCCAGTCCTTTTACGGCATGAATCATTAATACACTCTTTTCATCTCGGTTGGGGAGCTACTGAGCACAGGAACGACCTGTGTGTGTGAGTGTGTGTGTGTGTGCGTGTGTGTGTGTATGTGTGTGTGTGTGTGTGTGTGCGTGTGTGCGTGTGTGTGTATGTGTGCATGTGTGTGTGTGTGTGTGTGTGTGTGTGTGTGTGTGGGAGCTCAACAGCCGAAAAGCAATATACCAGCAGATGAGAAAAATCACACTCACACACAAAGACACTGTGTGAGAAAGCACACTGTAACACTAATACACACACACACACACACACACACACACACACACACACACACACACACACACACATTTACATTAACATCATTTAGCGACTTACAAATTGGTGCATTCAACTTATGATAGCCAACCACTTTTCTTCTTTTTTCTTTTTTTATGGGGGGGAGGGGTGGGGGGGTAGAAGGATTACTTTATACTATTCCAGGTATTCCTTAAAGAGGTAGGGTTTCAAGTGTCTCCGGAAGGTGGTCACACACTCACTCACACACAAACTTGCAATGTGTGAAAGCTTGCCAACCAAAAATAAATGTAATGACACGTGACTAACTCTCTCTCTTTATCACAGTCTTAGTCCATCTAACTCATTCTCTCTCTCTCTCTCTCACACACACACACACAAACACACAAACACACACACACACACACACAGAACCCTAACAAACGGCCAAAAAACAAGAGTGGCATGTTCTTACCTCTGTCCTAGTCCCAGAGTTCCAGTGTCTATAACAGCTAAAATCCTTTTGGTTTAAATCGCACAGTACTCTTTTTCATAAATGAACCCTTGTATCAGAGGCATGGAGACGAAAGCTACGGAACACTCCGGCTATTCCCGGCGCTGCGTGTTAACTCCACACACACACACACACGTTGCCTCTTGCATGCCTCGACGAAACTGAAGACTGAGAAGAGGGTGTGTGAGCTCTGTGTAAGCCCACCCCCTTTTCTCTCTCTCTCTCTCTCTCTCTCTCTCTCTCTCTCTCTCTCTCTCTGTCTCTCTCTGTCTCTCTCTCTCTCTCTCTCTCTCTCTCTCTCTCTCTCTCTCTCTCTCTCTCTCTCTCTCTCTCTCTCTCTCTCTCTCTCTCTCTCTCTCTCTCTCTCTCTCTCTCTCTCTCTCTCTCTCTCTCTCTCTCTCTCTCTCTCTCTCTCTCTCTCCAGTTCCACCCCCGCTGGATAGACTATTGACTGCCAGCGTGAGTGCTGTGTCTGTCTGTGTGTTTGTGTGTATGTCTGTGTGTGTGTTTGTGCCTCTAGTAAGCCCTAAGATGTCCCGTCTCCTTTTTAACTGCTTGCTCTCTAGCCTGAGGTTGATGTTCACACACACACACACACACGTGCACAAAAGCACACACCCAGGCAAAACAAACACCTACATACAGATCAGATGTGCAGACAGACAAAAACATCAGCATGATGACATATCTTCTGTCACGTATTGATACCGTATTATCATCATTTATTATCTCTCTATCATCCTGGGTGAAGCTAGTTAAACCAGGAGATACAGGAGATATATGATGCTAATTAAACCAGGAGATACAGGAGACAAATGAAGCTAGTTCAACCAGGAGATACAGGAGATATATGAAGCTAGTTCACCCAGGAGATACAGGAGATATATGAAACTAGTTCAACCAGGAGATACAGGAGATATATGAAGCTAGTTAAACCAGGAGATACAGGAGATATATGAAGCTAGTTCAACCAGGAAATACAGGAGATATATGACGCTAGTTAAACCAGGAGATACAGGATATATATGAAGCTAGTTAAACCAGGAGATACAGGAGATATATGAAGCTAGTTCAACCAGATACAGGAGACATATGAAGCTAGTTCAACCAGGAGATACAGGAGATATATGACGCTAGTTAAACAAGGAGATACAGGATATATTTGAAGCTAGTTCAACCAGGAGATACAGGAGATATGTGAAGCTAGTTCAACCAGGAGATACAGGAGATATATATGAAGCTAGTTAAACCAGGAGATACAGGATATATATGAAGCTAGTTAAACCAGGAGATACAGGATATATATGAAGCTAATTAAACCAGGAGATACAGGAGACACATGAAGCTAGTTAAACCAGGAGATACAGGAGATATATGAAGCTAGTTCAACCAGGAGATAGAGGAGACATATGAAGCTAGTTCAACCAGGAGATACAGGAGATATATGACGCTAGTTAAACCAGGAGATACAGGAGATATATGAAGCTAGTTCAACCAGGAGATACAGGATATATATGAAGCTAGTTAAACCAGGAGATACAGGAGATATATGACGCTAGTTAAACCAGGAGATACAGGAGATATATGAAGCTAGTTAATCCAGGAGATACAGGATATATATGAAGCTAATTAAACCAGGAGATACAGGAGACATATGAAGCTAGTTAAACCAGGAGATACAAGAGAAATATGAAGCTAGTTCAACCAGGAGATACAGGAGATATGTGAAGCTAGTTCAACCAGGAGATACAGTAGATATGTGAAGCTAGTTCAACCAGGAGATACAGGAGATATATGAAGCTAGTTCAACCAGGAGTTACAGGAGATATATGAGTGGCCACCAGGTTTGCATACATCTCAGGAGGGATTTTGTTCCACACCTCTTTGCAGATCTTCTCCAAGTCATTAAGGTTTCGAGGCTGACATTTGGCAACTCGAACCTTCGGCTCCCTCCACAGATTTTCTATGGGATTAAGGTCTGGAGACTGGCTAGGCCACTCCAGGACCTTAATGTGCTTCTTCTTGAGCCACTCCTTTGTTGCCTTGGCCGTGTGTTTTGGGTCATTGTCATGCTGGAATACCCATCCACGACACATTTTCAATGCCCTGGCTGAGGGAAGGAGGTTCTCACCCAAGATTTGACGGTACATGGCCCCGTCCATCGTCCCTTTTGATGCGGTGAAGTTGTCCTGTCCCCTTAGCAGAAAAATACCCCCAAAGCATATTGTTTCCACCTCCATGTTTGACGGTGGGGATGGTGTTCTTGGGGTCATAGGCAGCATTCCTCCTCCTCCAAACACGGCGAGTTGAGTTGATGCCAAAGAGCTCCATTTTGGTCTCATCTGACCACAACACTTTCACCCAGTTCTCCTCTGAATCATTCAGATGTTCATTGGAAAACTTCAGACGGCCCTGTTTATGTGCTTTCTTGAGCAGGGGGACCTTGCGGGCGCTGCAGGATTTCAGTCCTTCACGGCGTAGTATGTTACCAATTGTTTTCTTGGTGACTATGGTCCCAGCTGCCTTGAGATCATTGACACGATCCTCATGTGTAGTTCTGGGCTGATTCCTCACCGTTCTCATGATCATTGCAACTCCACGAGGTGAGATCTTGCATGGAGCCCCATGCCGAGGGAGATTGACAGTTATTTTGTGTTTCTTCCATTTGTATTAAAAACACAAAACTGAAATATCATATTTACATAAGTATTCAGACGCTTTACTCAGTACTTTGTTGAAGCACCTTTGGCAGTGATTACAGCCTCGAGTCTTCTTGGGTATGACGCTACAAGAATTTCACACCTGTATTTGGGGAGTTTCTCCCATTCTTCTCTGCAGATCCTCTCAAGCTCTGTCAGGTTGGATGGGGAGCTATGCTGCACAGCTATTTTCAGGTCTCTCAGAGATGTTTGATCTGGTTCAAGTCCGTGCTCTGGCTGGGCCACTCAAGGACATTCAGACACTTGTCCCGAAGCCACTGCTGCGCTGTCTTGGCTGTGTGCTTAGGGTCATTGTCCTGTTGGAAAGTGAACATTTGCCCCAGTCTGAGGTCCTGAGCGCTCTGGAGCAGGTTTTCATCAAGGATCTCTCTGTACTTTGCTCCGTTCATCTTTCCCTCAATCCTGACTAGTCTCCCAGTCCCTGCCGCTGAAAAACATCCCCACAGCATGATGATGCCACCACCATGCTTCACCGTAGGGATGGTGCCAGGTTTCCTCCAGAAGTGAAGCTTGGCATTCAGGCTAAATAATTAAATCTTGACTTCATCAGACCAAAGAGTCCTTTAGGTGCCTTTTGGCAAACTCCAAGCGGTCTGTCATGTGCCTTTTACTAAGGAGTGGCTTCCGTCTGGCCACTCTACCATAAAGGCCTGATCGGTGGAGTACTGCAGAGATGGTTGTCCTTCTGTAAGATTCTCCCATCTCCACAGAGGAACTCTGGAGCTCTGTCAGAGTGACCATCGGGTTCTTGGTCACCTCCGTGACCAAGGCCCTTCTCCCCCGATTGCTCAGTTTGGCCGGGCGGCCAGCTCTAGGAAGAGTCTTGGTGGTTCCAAACTTCTTCCATTTAAGAATGATGGAGGCCACTGTGTTCTTGGGGACCTTCAATGCTGCAGAAATGTTTTGGTTCCCTTCCCCAGATCTTTGCCTCCACACAATCCTGTCTCTGAGCTCTATAGACAATTCCTTCGACCTCATGGCTTGGTTTTTGCTCTGACATGCACTGTCAACTGTGGGACCATATATAGACAGGTGTGTGCCTTTCCAAATCATGTCCAATCAATTGAATTTACCACAGGTGGACTCCAATCAAGTTGTAGAAACATCTCAAGGATGATCAATGGAAACAGGATGCACCTGAGCTCAATTTCAATTCTCATAGCAAAGGGTCTGAATAATTATGTAAATAAAGTATTTCAGTTTTTAATTTTTTATAAATGTGTCAAAAAAAATTATACAAACCTGTTTTCGCTTTGTAATTATGGGGTATTGTGTTTCGATTGATGAGGACAAGTTTTTATTTAATCCATTTTAGAATAAGGCTGTAACGTCACAAAAATGTGGAAAAAAAAGTCAAGGAGTCTGAATACTTTCTGAATGCACTGTATGTTATTAGAATAGAAGAGGACAATAGACGAGCACCTGCCGATCTTATCTCTCCCCTTACTGTATCACTGTGTGTGTGTGTGTGTGTGTGTGTGTGTGTGTGTGTGTGTGTGTATTTATGTGTTATCAGCAGGAGGCCAGGTATATGGTGGTTGAGGGGCAGGTATAGGCTGTTGCTGACATTAACATTACAACGTGGGGAACAATGTTTCTGCTGCCCCTCCCTAATGTACAGGCAGATGCACATCAGACACACACACACACACACACACTATTTATTTCTCTCCCTCTCCTACCTTACATAAGCTAGATGCATGCACAAAGACACACACACACTATCCCCCCCGCCCACACACACACACACCCTACCGTAATGCCCATTTTCTTCCCACCTTGCCAGATCTGATAAAGTCATTACCACCAGCGGGGCATAGAGAGAAATAATGAATTATAAATCTCCTCCACGATAGTAACAGGACAGACACTATTACAGTATCTACCTCTATGTTTTCACTGCACGATAGTAACCAGTCTACCACTAGCTATGTGTATGTTTTTACTGCTAGCTTTTTATCACTGACTGTACATCGGCCGTGGACAAAACAAAAGACCAGACAGGTATTAGGGAAGCTAATAATAGCAACATGCTAACGGCTAGGCAAACATCTTCCTGTCCGTCGGCATTACCTTCCCCATTAACCGACCAGAGGGTCTTCCGTAAATCACAGAGACAGGTGGGTGTTACGCCCCCGTTCGGGACCTGAATTAAATGACCTCCACCAGCAACAATAAGACCTACAGCTATCACAGGTCATGAATATTACAATGTGTTAGACATTACTTGTCGTTTTAAAGCAGACAAAATATAGCAGGGCCTAATTCGCAAAATATAGCAGGGCTCTTTGATGTTTGCAGGTCGGAATTACTCTCCAATTACTTATTTTTTTATTTAACCTTTATTTAACCAGTTAAGCCAGTTGAGAACAAGTTCTCATTTACAACTGCGACCTGGCCAAGATAAAGCAAAGCAGTGTGATTAAAAACAACAACAACACAGAGTTACATACGGAATAAACAAAAACGTACAGTCAATAACACAATAGAAAATCTATATACAGTGTGTGCAAATGTAGTAAGTTATGGAGGTAAGGCAATAAATAGGCCATAGTGCAAAATAATTACAATTTAGTATTAACACTGGAGTGATAGCTGTGCAGAAGATGATGTGCAAATAGAGATACTGGGGTGCAAATGAGCAAAATAAATAACAATGTAAATAACAATATGGGGATGAGGTAGTTGGGTGGGCTAATTACAGATGGGCTGTGTACAGGTGCAGTGATCGGTAAGCTGCTCTGACAACTGATGCTTAAAGATAGTGAGGGAGATAAGTGTCTCCAGCTTCAGAAATGTTTGCAGTTTGTTCCAGTCATTTGCAGCAGAGATCTGGAAGGAATGGCGGCCAAAGGAGGTGTTGGCTTTGGGGATGACCAGTGAGATATACCTGCTGGAACGCATACTACAGGTGGGTGTTGCTATGGTGACCAATGATCTGAGATAAGGCGGGATTTGCCTAGAAGTGATTTATAGATGACCTGGAGCCAGTGGGTTTGGCGACGAATATGTAGTGAGGGCCAGCCAACAAGAGCGTACAGGTCACAATGGTGGGTAGTATATGGAGCTTTGGTGACAAAACGGATGGCACTGTGATAGACTACATCCAACTTGCTGAGTAGAGTGTTGGAAGCTATTTTGTAAATTACATCGCCGAAGTCAAGGATCGGTAGGATAGTCAGTTTTACGAGGGCATGTTTAGCAGCATGAGTGAAGGAGGCTTTGTTGCGAAATAGGAAGCTGATTCTAGATTTAACTTTGGATTGGAGATGCTTAATGTGAGTCTGGAAGGAGAGTTTACGGTCTAACCAGACACCTAGGCATTTGTAGTTGTCCACATATTCTAAGTCAAACCCGCCGAGAGTAGTGATTCTAGTCGGGCGGGTGGGTGCAAGCAGCGTTCGATTGAAGAGCATGCATTTAGTTTTACTAGCGTTTAAGAGCAGTTGGAGGCCACGGAAGGAGTGTTGTATGGCATTGAAGCTCATTTGGAGGTTTGTTAACACAGTGTCCAGTGAAGGGCCAGATGTATACAAAATGGTGTCGTCTGCGTAGAGGTGTATCTGAGAGTCACCAGCAGCAAGAGCGACATCATTGATATACACAGAGAATAGAGTCGGCCCGAGAATTGAACCCTGTGGCACCCCCATAGAGACTGCCAGAGGTCCAGACAACAGGCCCTCTGATTTGACACATTGAACTCTATCTGAGAAGTAGTTGGTGAACCAGGCGAGGCAGCCATTTGAGAAACCAAGGCTATTTAGTCTGCCAATAAGAATGCGGTGATTGACAGAGTCAAAAGCCTTGGCCAGGTCGATGAAGACGGCTGCACATCGTTTAGGACCTTGAGCGTGGCTGAGGTGCACCCATGACCAGCTCGGAAACCAGATTGCATAGCGGAGAAGGTACGGTGGGATTCGAAATGGTCGGTGATCTGTTTGTTAACTTGGCTTTCAAATACTTTCGAAAGGCAGAGCAGGATGGATATGTCTGTAACAGTTTGGATCTTGGGCATGGGCAAGTTGCAGCGGAGGGTGCAGAGCTGGTGGCCGGGGTAGGGGTAGCCAGGTGGAAAGCATGGCCAGCCATAGCAAAATGCTTATTGAAATTCTCGATTATCGTAGATTTATCGGTGGTGACAGCCTCAGTGCAGTGGGTAGCTGGGAGGAGGTAGACGTCAAGATATTACCTCGCCAGTTGTGAGACATTTTTATAGAACAAAATCATTCTATTAATGAATTGCGTTGCTTCTAACAACCAAAGTTGTTAACAACAAAAGTTAAAAAGAGAAGAGGGTTAGACTAAATTAACTACATGGTCTGGAAGGTTCTCTGTGGTCCTCATGCACTTCTAAACAACCTGTAACTCCATGACACAAACCATACAAACACCCAATTCATGTTTATACCATGCTTACTGTAAATTGAGCTATTTTACCTGTCAGCTTGTAAATATTTTGGCCAAATTACCTTCACCTTGTGCAGAGCTAGGGGTTGGAAACATGCTGAAGGAATCAGATTCTGTACCACCTACAACAAAATACACAACATTGCACAATTTAACCACCCCACTAATTGTATTGATCTCTATTAGACTGGCTAGCTTAGCACACCTAACGTGGACAATATTGTCAGCTTGCTGTTAGCATCACTAAAATTGTCAGCAAGATTGCTAGCCAGCTGAGAACCAACTCACCAACCATAGATAATTTAGACACATTCATCATTACCACCAACACACCAAGAGTGAGTTAGCGATATTGACAATTTTATTTTTAGTAAAGTAATTGCGTCGGGATCTAAAAAGTTAATCCACCCCAATAGAGGAGAAAGAGAAGCCATGAGGATATATAAATGTAATTCTGTATCTCCACACGGTTTATTAAACAAATAATTAGATTTCACCTCCTTCCTATACAAGAACACTGTCCACATCAGATTTTGCATATCGTTTTATGAGTTGGCCCCACATATTTATGAATGGCTTTGCCTGATGTCCTTTGTTGTGGGCTACCTCATGAATTTATGTGATGTAGCACATGGAACAAGCTCCCTCACGACGCCAGGACAGCGGAGTCACTCACCACCTTCCGGAGACACTTGAAACCCCACCTCTTTAAGGAATACCTGGGATAGGATAAAGTCATTCTTCTACCCCCACCCCTTACCCCACCCCCCAAAAAAATAAAAATAATAATAATAATAATATATATATTTTTTAAAGTGGTTGTCCCACTGCCTATCATAAGGTGAATGCACCAATTTGTAAGTCGCTCTGGATAAGAGCATCTGCTAAATGACGAAAATGTAAAATGTAAATGAACAGGTTTGACAGTTTGGTATTTTGGTATTTTATTAGGATCCCCATTAGATGTTGCAAAAGCAGCAGCTACTCTTCCTGGGGTCCACACAAAACATGAACCATGACATAATACAGAACATTAATAGACAAGAACATGGCCTACATATCAATACATACACACAAACTAGGTCAAATAGGGGAGAGGCGTTGTGCCGTGAGGTGTTGCTTTATCAGTTTTTTTAAGGTTTGCTGTTTATTTGAGCAATATGAGATGGAACGGAGTTCCATGCAATAATGGCTCTATATAATACTGTACTCTTTCTTGAATTTGTTTTGGATTTGGGGACTGTGAAAAGACCCCTGGTGGCAAGTCCCCTGTAGCTCAGTTGATAGAGCATGGCGCTTGCAACGCCAGGGTTGTGGGTTCGGAGGGCACTTCTCGAATGCGTCCTGCGTTTGTACATATTTTGAAGCATGCATCGTTGCAAGCTTTAATGGAAAGTGTGCAAAGAAATATGACGCAACCACATAAAAAAATGATGCAACATTTCTTGAAATCTATTATTTGAGCTGAAGCAAGAGAAAATACACTCCAACTTCGGAATGAAATGTTGCCTTTTCACATCTCATGTGTTGCCTGACTACAATATGTTATCTTGATACGTTAACAAATACATGCTGTGTTAATTCTGGCATGTTTACAGTACCTGCCTAAGTACCGTAGATCGCGAGCCCATAATACGTCAATATCTACTACTGTTAGCTAGCCAGATAGCCACGGAGAATTGTTAGCTAGCTACCCACAAAGAATTGACATCTACCTTGCATAACATTAGTTTTAGGTCATTGTTGCCTGTTTAACTAGCTGGCTAGCTACATTATTACGATTCACATCTAGCTGATAATTATAAATAATAATAAGCCATTTAGCAGACGCTTTTATCCAAAGCGACTTACAGTCATGCGTGCATTCATATTATTATTTTTTTCTTTTGTGTATGGGTGGTCCCGGGGATCGAACCCACCACCTTGGCGTTACGAGCGCCGTGCTCTACCAGCTGAGCTACTGAGGACCACCATTATGAAGTAAAACGTTTGCTTTGTGTATCGTCTCTATTGTTGCCATTGCCATTGCCTGGAAGAAGGTTCAGTGAACGGGTAATACAGTAGGGCGAGTGCTGCTTCTCAAATGTAATGTTTTAATTTGTTCTCCACGCGCTCGTCCTCACAAGAACGTACTCAAGAGAATGCCCTCGGAGAATGCACTTGGAGCGTGAGAGTGTGGAGAACGGTAGTGTGCATATTGAGAAACACCCATGGATTGTGTGTGTGCGCCATTCAGAGGGTGAATGGGTGAAACAAAAGATTGAAGTGCCTTTTGAACGGGGTATGGTAGTAGGTGCCAGGCGCACCGGTTTGAGTGTGCCAAGAACTGCAACACTGCTGGGTTTTTCACGCCCAACAGTTTCTTGTGTGTATCAAGAATGGTCCACCACCCAGAGGACATCCAGCCAACTCGACACAACTGAGTCCGTGGGGGTGCAACTCAATATTAGTAGGGTGTTCCTAATGTTTTGTACACTCAGTACTGTACTCACACACACTCATAGAACCTAAAAGTGCTATCTAGAACCTAAAAGTGTTATCTAGAACCTAAAAGTGTTATCTAGAACCTAAAAGTGCTATATAGAACCTAAAAGTGTTATCTAGAACCTAAAAGTGCTATATAGAACCTAACAGGATTATTCATGTAACGATTCCGGCAGTCTGAGTCGGGTCCTGTCTGTGGACTAGTTTTTCTGTTCGTGATCTCCAGTTTCCCGAGGGTTCTGGAACGCTCCGGGGAGCTCTCTTGATTTCCGCACCTGCATCCCATCAGCAATCTGCACACCTGGTCCTGATCATCACCCTTCTTAGGCTCTGGCCTAACATCCATTCCCTGCCGGATCGTTAGCCATGAACAGTATGTTTGTCAGTGTATCAGCCTTGGAGTTTCTAGCGTTAGTTTTGTTGTTTTGCACCTTGTTGGCTTGCCGTGTACTTACCTCCGTTTTGTTTCTATCTGCAGTCAATCTCCCCGGAACCTTCACCCATCCCCTGCCTGGTTGTCGCGGCTGCCGAGCCATTCTTGGATCCACCACTGCACCTCCACCAACTCATCTCCGCCGTCCGCTCTGTCCCTGGATTATTCTACATCGTTTTTGGAATCTGTTAAATAAATACTCACCTTCGTTTCAACTCACCTTGTCCTGGTCTGCTTCTGGGTTCTGGCTTAGTAAACCGTGACAGAACGATCCGGCCAGTAATGAACCCAGCGGACCTGGACTCTGTTCGCCATGCCATTACCCATCAGGAGAAGATGTTGGGCCATCATAGCACGGAGCTACAGGAGATCGCGTTGGCAGTTCGGAACCTTTCTACCGGTCTGACGGAGGTCCAGAACCAGCGCAAGTTTCCGGTGGAGGATCCACTACCGGTTTCACCCATCTCGCCTGCCGCGTCTGAAGCGGTGTCCTTCCGTGAGCCCAAGGTTCCGACGCCGGATAAATATGAGGGGGAGCTGGGAAGATGCCGTTCTTTCCTTATGCAGTGTGGGTTAGTGTTCGATCTACAGCCCTACTCTTATGCCACAGACAAGGCTAGGATAGCCTTTGTGATTGAGTTGCTGCGTGGTCGAGCGCTGGAGTGGGCTTCAGCCGTTTGGGAACGACAAGACCCCTGCATGGCTTCATACCAGGGGTTCACGGCCGAGATGAGGAAGCTCTTCGACCATTCCCGTCCGAGGGAGGGACGCAGCTAGGCGCCTGTTTTCGCTCCACCAAGGAACTCGCAGCGTGGCCGACTTCGTGATCGAGTTCAAGACGTTGGCTGTGGAGAGTGGGTGGAATGAGGAGTCTCTGCAAGCGGCCTTTTACCAGGGTCTGTCGGAGCAGCTCAAGGATGAGCTGATCTCTATCCGAGCCTAGTGACCTGGACAGCTTGGTAGCCTTGTCTATTCGGGTGGATAATCGAGTCCGAGAGCGAAGGAGGGAGAAGCAATGGGGTCCGTCCAGTCGATCAGCTTCTCAGTTCCCAGTCGGGTCGGGTGGTGGACCAGAACCCGCCGATCATTCTCCACCACAAAGGATTAGTGGAGAGGTCCTCTCTCCCGAGTTCTGAACCCATGCAAGTGGGGCGGCACGGGTTAACCAAGGAGGAGCGTCAACATAGACGTAAGACCAACTGCTGCCTCTACTGTGGTAGCTCGGGACATTACATCTCCACTTGTTCCCGGCGGTCGTCAAACTGCCCGGCTCGCTAAAGTTGGGAGGACTTTTAGCGAGCCAGTTTCAACCTCTCAGTACCTCTGTCAGACCCCGTTTCCGGCTACCCTTGTGAACAGGAATCAGAGCTTAGCGATTAACGCTTTATCGATTCAGGTGCCGATGGAAGCTTTCTTGATGCCGAGTTGGTGGAACAGCTGGGGCTTTCCAAGGAGCAATTGCCGGAAGCCATTGAAGCGACCACTCTGAACGGCAGTAGTCTGGCACGTATCACGATGAGGACTGAGCCGGTTAAGATGCTGTTGTCGGGAATCATTCGGAGATGATTTCATTCTTCATTCTGCCGTCTTCCCATGTTCCTCTGGTCCTTGGATACCCCTGGCTGAAGGAACACAATCCCACGTTCGATTGGGTGACGGGCAAGGTAACGAGTTGGAGCCTTGATTGTCATGCTAACTGTCTCAAGACTGCCTGTCCCCATTCGGTTCCCAGTCAGGTGATTGAGGCTAAACCCCCAGATTTGTCCCTGGTTCCCGAGACATATCACGATTTGGGGGAAGTGTTCAGTAAGCAGAAGGCTCTGTCACTCCCTCCCCACCGACCATATGATTGTGCCATCAACCTGTTCCCTGGAGCTGTTTACCCCAAGGGAAGGTTATACAGTATCTCCCGCCCTGAACGTGAGGCTTTGGAGACCTACATCAAGGAGTCCCTAGCTGCTGGTCTCGTTCGTCCTCGTCATCACCCCTGGGGCAGGATTCTTCTTTGTGGGTAAGAAGGATGGCTCTCTTCGACCGTGTATTGATTATCGGGGTTGAATGACATCACGGTCAAGAACAAGTATCCCCTGCCCTTGATGAGTTCTGCCTTCGACTCCTTACAGGGTGCTACGGTGTTCACCAAGCTAGACCTACGCAATGCGTATCACATGGTCCGGATCAGAGAGGGAGACGAGTGGTTGACGGGTTTCAATACACCGATGGGTCACTTCGGTATCAGGTGATGCCGTTTGGACTGACCAATGCTCCAGCGGTATTCCAGAGTATGGTGAACGACGCCCTGAGAGATATGATCGGTCTCTTTGTGTTTGTTTACCTGGATGACATTCTGATCTTCTCGAAGGAACCTTCCGACCACGTCCAGCATGTCCGGCAGGTTCTGCAGCGATTGTTGGAGAATCGCCTGTTCGTGAAGGCCGAGAAGTGCGAGTTTCACGCCCACACGACATCCTTTCTCGGGTACATCATCTCCAGGGGGAGAGATTAGGATGGACCAGGAGAAGGTTAGAGCGGTTCTGGAATGGGCCCAGCCCGGTACGAGATTGCAGCTCCAGAGATTTTTTGGGGTTTGCGAATTTCTACCGCAGATTCATCCGGGATTACAGCCGTGTGGCCGCTCCGTTAACTGCCTTGACTTCAGTATCAGGAGCTTCAAGTGGAATCCGGAGGCGGATCGAGCGTTTCTGGATTTGAAGAGGCGATTCACCAACGCACCGATTCTCTCTCAACCGGACACGGCCCGTCAGTTACGCCGTTGAAGTGGACGCGTCTGATGTGGAGTTGGCGCCATCCTGTCGCAGCGATGCTCCACGGACAGTAAGCTCCATCCCTGCGCCTACTACTCTCGTACGCCTTTCGCCTGCGGAGAGGAATTACGATGTGGGTAACCGGGAGCTTCTCGCGGTGAAACTTGCCTTGGAGGAGTGGCGCCACTGGTTGGAGGCGGAGCAACCGTTTATTGTCTGGACTGACCACAAGAATCTTGCTTACGTGCAATCGGCTAGACGTCTCAACTCCCGTCAGGCCAGGTGGTCGTTGTTTTTCGGACGATTCAATTTTTCCCTGACGTTCCGACCTGGTTCTAAGAATGGCAAGGCGGACGCCTTGTCTCGGATGTTCTCCAAGACGGAGGAGAGTGGGTCCAAGACCGAGACAATTCTCCCCCGGAACTGCGTCGTGGGAGCTGTTAGGTGGAAGATTGAGGAGGAGGTGATGGCGGCTCTTCGGACGCAGCCCGGTCCCGGTAACGGTCCACCCGGTCGGTTGTTTGTGCCTGAGTCGGTTCGTCCTGCGGTCCTCAAATGGTCCCACGCCAGCAAGATGGCTTGTCACCCTGGCGTGGCTCGGACGATGGCGTTTCTTCGCAGACGTTTTTGGTGGCCTGCCATGGCCGAGATACTCGGGGTTATGTTGCTGCCTGTCCAGTGTGTGCGCAGAATAAGGGTACCAATCGGCCCAGCTCTGGACTACTTCACCCCCTTCCTATTCCCCGGCGACCATGGTCGCATCTGGCCCCTGGACTTTGTCACTGGGTTGCCCGCTTCTGAGGGGAACACGGTCGTTCTGACTATCGTGGACAGATTCAGCAAGTTCGCCCACTTTGTGCCAATTGCCAAGCTTCCCTCTGCCTCGGAGACGTCCGAGATCCTGGTTAGGAGGTTTTCAGGGTCCACGGGTTGCCCAGTGATATCGTTTCCGACCGTGGCCCTCAGTTTACCTCTGCTGTCTGGAAGTCCTTCTGTTTGGCCATTGGAGCTACAGTCAGTCTCACATCTGGTTTTCACCCCCAATCTAATGGTCAGGCGGAGAGAGCCAACCAGAAGATGGAATCCACGCTACGCTGCCTGGCCTCTTCCAACCCCACCTCCTGGGTCTCTCAGTTGCCTTGGGTTGAGTATGCCCACAATACTCTCCCTACATCTGCCACTGGGATGTCTCCTTCCAGTGCCTGTATGGCTACCAACCTCCCTTGTTCCCTTCTCAGGAGAAGGAGCTCTCAGTGCCTTCTGTTCAGGCCCATATTCGTCGTTGCCACCGGACCTGGCATCGGGCCAGAAAGGCACTCCCTAGAGTTTCGGACCGGTATCAGCTCCAGGCGAATCGTCACCGGATCCCCGCTCCCACCTATAGCATCGGGAGATAGGGTCTGGTTGGCCACACGGGATCTTCCTTTACGGACTTTACGGAGTCTAGGAAGTTGTTACCGAAGTTCATTGGTCCGTTTGTGGTGGAGAAGGTGATCAATCCGGTGGCAGTTCGACTCAAACTCCCGAGGACGCTCAGGAGTCCATCCCACCTTTCATGTCTCCTGCCTCAAGCCTGTTTTCCTCAGTCCTCTGTTGCCTCCTCCGCCTCCTCCTCCTCCTCCTCGGATGATCGGAGGTGGTCCTGCCTACACGGTGCGACGCATTATGGATTCCAGACGGCGGGGCCGGGGTTTCCAGTATCTCGTGGACTGGGAGGGGTATGGTCCGGAAGAGAGGAGTTGGATTCCGCGGCGACAGATCCTAGATGCTGACCTCATCCGTGACTTCTACCGCCTCCATCCTGGCGCTCCGGGGAGTCCGCCCGGTGGCGTTGTCGGAGGGGGGGTACTGTAACGATTCCGGCAGTCTGAGTCGGGTCCTGTCTGTGGACTAGTTTTTCTGTTCGTGATCTCCAGTTTCCCGAGGGTTCTGGAACGCTCCGGGGAGCTCTCTTGATTTCCGCACCTGCATCCCATCAGCAATCTGCACACCTGGTCCTGATCATCACCCTTCTTAGGCTCTGGCCTAACATCCATTCCCTGCCGGATCGTTAGCCAGAACAGTATGTTTGTCAGTGTATCAGCCTTGGAGTTTCTAGCGTTAGTTTTGTTGTTTTGCACCTTGTTGGCTTGCCGTGTACTTACCTCCGTTTTGTTTCTATCTGCAGTCAATCTCCCGGAACCTTCACCCATCCCCTGCCTGGTTGTCGGCGGCTGCCGAGCCATTCTTGGATCCACCACTGCACCTCCACCAACTCATCTCCGCCGTCCGCTCTGTCCCCTGGATTATTCTACATCGTTTTTGGAATCTGTTAAATAAATACTCACCTTCGTTTCAACTCACCTTGTCCTGGTCTGCTTCTGGGTTCTGGCTTAGTAAACCGTGACAATTCAACTCTCCCCAGAGTAGAACCCTTTGAATAACCCTTTTTGGTTCCAGGTAGAACCCTTTTGGGTTCCATGTAAAACCCTCTGTGGACAGTCATCCGGAAAAACAGGGGCTTTCATGCAGGACTCTGTGTTGTTTTCCTCGAAGCGAGCATAAAAGGCATTTAGCTTGTTTGGGAGTTCTGCATCACTGGGCATTTCACGGCTGGGTTTCCCTTTGTGATCCGTTATTGTCTGAAAGCCCTGCCACATACAACGAGCGTCGGAGCCGGTGATATAGGATTCCACCTTCCTCCTATACGACGAGCGTCGGAGCCGGTGATATAGGATTCCACCTTCCCCCTATACGACGAGCGTCGGAGCCGGTGATATAGGATTCCACCTTCCTCTTATATTGTCATTTTGCATGTTTGATGTCTCGTCGGAGGTCGTAGCGGGCTTTCTTGTATGCGTCCATGTCCCATGTGTGTTTGTGTGTGTGTCACGCCCTGGCTCTGGGGACTTTTATGTGTTGAGCCAGGGTGTTAGTTTCGATGTGTGGTTTCTATGTTCGTTGGTCTAGTTTGTGTGTTTCTATGTTGGCCGGGGTGGTTCCCAATCAGAGGCAACGTGAATCAGCTGTTGCTTGTTCTCTCTGATTGGGAACCATACTTAGGCAGCCTTTTGTGCACTTGTCATTTGTGGGATCTTGTTCCGGAGAGGTTTGTGTTTGTTTTAACTTAGGACTTCACGTATCGTTTTGTTTTGTTGTATTGTTTAAAGTACTTATTAAAAGATGTACGCATATCACGCTGCGCCTTGGTCCACTTCCTACGACGATCGTGACAGTGTTTGTGTGTGTGTGTGTGTGTGTGTGTGTGTGTGTGTGTGTGTGTGTGTGTGTACACAGTATATATGTGTGTCTGTGCCCTTTTCTAAAGGAAAACACACACATCCTAAAGGGAGTGTTTCACTGGCATAATAGAGGTGCCCCACACACACACACCCACACACACACACCCACACACACACCCACACATACACACACCATCTGGAAGGAACATTTTCATTTCACAGAGGGTATCGGCAGGTGACCTGCACATGGCTCTTAAACATTCTTCACCTCACGGACCACATAATTCGTTTTCAACCACACACATATACACACACATACACCCACGTACACACACACTCGCTCACACACACAGTTCAAGGACCTCCACTCTCCGTTTAACACCGAAGCCTCTGATCTTGACTGTAAAGCCAAACGCTGATGAGGCTAAAGTGAGAGGTGAGAGACATCCAAAGGAAAATGATGATGAACTCATATCAACCACACACACACACACACCCATAAACACACACATTCAGTTCTCAGATGCACTGGGTTGGGATCCTTCCAGTAATATTTGTCCACATCTTGTCGGGCACCACGCAGGGTGTACCTATACTCTGACTCTGTGTTTCTATTCATCTGACTCTGTGTTTCTTTCTGTGTGTGTGTGTGTGTCAACAGAACTAGTGAAAGTGGAGCAGAGGATCCATCTGTCTTCAGCTGAGAGAAGCAGAATAACATCAATCACATAAATAACACACACACACTGCAAGGATAAACAGCAGGATTACACCACTGACACTGTAGCTTCTCACTGAACAGGAACATTTTTATAAACACTTGGCCGGGTCATCGGGAAAGAGAGAGAGAGAGAGAGAGAGAGAGAGAGAGAGAGAGAGAGAGAGAGAGAGAGAGAGAGAGAGAGAGAGAGAGAGAGAGAGAGAGAGAGAGAGAGAGAGAGAGAGAGAGAGAGAGAGAGAGAGAGAGAGAGAGAGAGAGAGAGAGAGAGAGAGAGAGAGAGAGAGAGAGAGAGAGAGAGAGCAAGACAGAGACAGACAGAAAGACAGACAGACAGCTAGAGAGAGAGGGAGATGGAGAGACAGACAGGGACAGAGACAGACAGACAGACAGACAGACAGACAGACAGACAGATGTGGGTTAGGTTTTCACATGTGAAAGTTTTTCACGTGAAACTGCAAATTTCACGGGAATCTCCTCACATGTGAAAAGGTGGCGTTAACATATGAACTCTAAATGTAATACATGTGAACATATGGTTTCACGTGTGAACAACTGGCCTCACGTGTGAACAACTGGCCTCACATGTCACTTTTGTTTTCACATGTGAAAATTTCAGCTCAATATGTGAAAACAGCTATTTCACATATTGTTGTTTTTTGTAAGGGAAGTAATGAAAGGGTATGGGGGTTTAAGGTAAGTGGTACACTGTTCAGCTAAAATAGTGTGAACATCTTTAATCAATTTGAGCATTGAGCATTTCCAGCCAATTGTGTTAAAAATAGGTTCATTACTAGAGGCTTTGATTGACACAGTGAACACTAGTGGCACCTGCTGGTGAAAAGCATTTAGAGCAGCCAAATGATTATAGATGATGTCCCACACCCCGTAGCGCGTGCACAGCGTAGCCTTTTTGTCTCCTACCAAACCAAAACCAAACCAATCAGGTGGTTGTTCGACGAAACGAAGCTTCAGACGTCATTGATCACTTGCTTCTGATAAAGTGATACAGGCATGCTTAGCGTTTTAGACTCATGTCTCGGAGCTCTGGTATCAAACGTAACATCACTATTTGAAACACATAGATACACTTTTTTTGTACAGAAAATACAGCAATTTTAATTCAAATACCATTTAATTGATCATACTAGTATACTAATCATACAATGATGTTGATTGGTCAACTACATTAAACATACATTTACACTGAGTTTGAATTTTAGCATGCTTCTAATTTATAAGAAATATACATAAACATTTACAGTGGGGAGAACAAGTATACACTGCCGATTTTGCAGGTTTTCCTACTTACAAAGCATGTAGAGGTCTGTCATTTTTATCATAGGTACACTTCAACTGTGAGAGACGGAATCTAAAACAAAAATCCAGAAAATCTCATTGTATGATTTTTAAGTAATTAATTTTATTGCATGACATAAGTATTTGATCACCTACCAACCAGTAAGAATTCCAGCTCTCACAGACCTGTTAGTTTTTCTTTAAGAAGCCCTCCTGTTCTCCAATCATTACCTGTATTAACTGCACCTGTTTGAACTCGTTATCTATATAAAAGACACCTGTCCACACACTCAATCAAACAGACTCCAACCTCTCCACAATGGCCAAGACCAGAGAGCTGTGTAAGGACATCAGGTAAACAATTGTAGACCTGCACAAGGCTGGGATGGGCTACAGGACAATAGGCAAGCAGCTTGGTGAGAAGGCAACAACTGTTAGCGCAATTATTAGAAAATGGAAGAAGTTCAAGATGACGGTCAATCACGCTCGGTCTGGGGCTCCATGCAAGATCTCACCTCGTGGGGCATCAATGATCATGAGGAAGGTGAGGGATCAGCCCAGAACTACACGCAGGACCTGGTCAATGACCTGGGAGCTGGGACCACAGTCTCAAAGAAAACCATTAGTAACACACTACGCCCTCATTGATTAAAATCCTGCAGCGCACGCAAGGTCCCCCTGCTCAAGCCAGCGCATGTCCAGGCCCGTCTGAAGTTTGCCAATGACCATCTGGATGATCCAGAGGATGAATGGGAGAAGGTCATGTGGTCTGATGAGACAAAAATAGAGCTTTTTGGTCTAAACTCCACTCGCTGTGTTTGGAGGAAGAAGAAGGATGAGTACAACCCCAAGAACACCATCCCAACTGTGAAGCATGGAGGTGGAAACATCATTCTTTGGGGATGCTTTTCTGCAAAGGGGACAGGACGACTGCACCGTATTGAGGGGAGGATGGATGGGGCCATGTATCGCGAGATCTTGGCCAACAACCTCCTTCCCTCAGTAAGAGCATTGAAGATGGGTCGTGGCTGGGTCTTCCAGCATGACAACGACCCGAAACACACAGCCAGGGCAACTAAGGAGTGACTCCGTAAGAAGCATCTCAAGGTCCTGGAGTGGCCTAGCCAGTCTCCAGACCTGAACCCAATAGAAAATCTTTGGAGGGAGCTGAAAGTCCGTATTGCCCAGCGACAGCCCCCGAAACCTGAAGGATCTGGAGAAGGTCTGTATGGAGGAGTGGGCCAAAATCCCTGCTGCAGTGTGTGCAAACCTGGTCAAGACCTACAGGAAACGTATGATCTCTGTAATTGCAAACAAAGGTTTCTGTACCAAATATTAAGTTCTGCTTTTCTGATGTATCAAATACTTATGTCATGCAATACAATGCAAATTAATTACTTAAAAATCATACAATGTGATTTTCTGGATTTTTGTTTTAGATTCCGTCTCTCACAGTTGAAGTGTACCTATGATAAAAATTACAGACCTCTACATGCATTGTAAGTAGGAAATCCTGCAAAGTAAGGTGTATTCAAAGTATATTTGTTTTTCTCGTTATCTAATATACTAAGAATATACTTAACCCTCATACTAACGACTGGGTTCATTTTGACCCCAGGGAAATATTTCTTATCATAGGTGGTTTATTAAATTATTCAAATGTCACATGACTTTATCAGTCAACTTGTTCTTAACAAATCTAAATAATTGTTTATTGTTTCTGAATCAATATGGACTTTAAAAAAAAATCAAGTCCTTTGTGGTCATTTTAACACCTAATTTTCCAAATTGTAAATTGAGAAATAGGAGCTTTATTTGAATCTAGGTTTCTCTGGAATAATTATTACAAGTTATCCATACCACCAGAGGTTGGAGAGGGGATCAGTGATTGTTATCAGATAGATAGATCGTCTGCCAAGATATAGAAACCCATAGATCTGTGTGTATTTCTCCAGAAATGTTTTATTTTACAGGAAATGTTATATAAATACCAGAATTCCTATAATACTGTCACGGTTCTCTACGACAGAACCCAGAAGCAGACCAGGACAAGGTGAGTTGAACGAAGGTGAGTATTTATTAATAGATTCAAAAGGAAATGCAGAATAATCCAGGAGACGGAGCGGGCGGCGGAGATGAGTTGGTGGAGGTGAAGTGGCAGATCCAATGATGGCACGGCAGCCGCCGACAACCAGGCAGGAGTTGGGTGAAGGTCCCGGGAGAATGACTGTAGACAGAAAAAAACGGAGGTAAGTACACGGCAGGCCAACAAGGTGCAAAAACAACAAAACTAACGCCAGTAACTCAGACGCTGATACGCTGACAAAACATACTGTTCATGGCTAACGATCCGGCAGGGAATGGATGTCAGGTCAGAGCTTATGAAGGGGTGATGATCAGGACCAGGTGTGCCGAAGCTGATGAGAAGCAGGTGCGGGTAATCGAGAGATCACCCGCATAGCAACGTCGCCCGGCAACCGGACAGAGGGTGCGTTCAGGAACCTTCGGGAAACAGGAGATTCAGAGCAGAAAAACGGCAACACAGGAACAGACTCAGGACGCAGGGTTCATGACAAATACAAGCTTGGCAAACCTGTATTTGGGGAGTTTCTCCCATTCTTCTCTGCAGATCCTCTCAAGCTCTGTCAGGTTGGATGGGGAGCGTTGCTGCACAGATATTTTCAGGTCTCTCCAGAGATGTTCGACCGGGCTCTTGCTGGGCCACTCAAGGACATTCAGAGACTTGTCCCAAAGCCACTCCTGCGTTGTCTTGGCTGTGTGCTTAGGGTCGTTGTCCTGTTGGAAGGTGAACCTTTGCCCCAGTCTGAGGTCCTGAGCGCTCCGGAGCATGTTTTCATCAAGGATCTCTCTGTATTTTGCTCCGTTCATCTTTCCATCGATCCTGGCTAGTCTCCCAGTCCCTGCCGCTGAAAAACATCCACACAGCATGATCCAGCCACCATCATGTTTCACCACAGGGATGGTGCCAGGTTTCCTCCAGATGTGACGCTTGGCATTCCGGCCAAATCTTGGTTTCATCAGACCAAAGACTCTTGTTTCTCATGGTCTGAGAGTCCTTTACGTGCCTTTTGGCAAACTCCAAGCGGGCTGTCATGTGCCTTTTACTGAGGAGTGGCTTCCGTCTGGCCACTCCACCATAAAGGCCTGATTGGTGGAGTGCTGCAGAGATGGTTGTCCTTCTGGAAGGTTCTCCCATCTCCACAGAGGAACTCTGGAGCTCTGTGAAGCAACACAAACATAGGCACAGACACATGCACACACACACACACACTATACACATGGATTTTGTGTTGTAGATATGTGGCAGTAGAGTAGAGTAGGGGCCTGAGGGCACACACTTAATGTGGTATGAATTCTATAATTAATGTATTGTCATGTTTTTACAGTTGTATAACTGCCTTAATTTTGCTGGACCCCAGGAAGAGTAGCTGGACCCCAGGAAGAGTAGCTGGACCCCAGGAAGAGTAGCTGGACCCCAGGAAGAGTAGCTGGACCCCAGGAAGAGTAGCTGGACCCCAGGAAGAGTAGCTGGACCCCAGGAAGAGTAGCTGCTGCCTTGGCACAAACACTCGATTCATCATTTTTCTCACTCACACATAATATGCACATACGTTTATAGTGACTCTACACCAACACACAACCACTCACATACAAGCTGCTGCTACTCTGTTAATCTTATATCCTGTTGCCTAGTCACCTGACC
Organism: Coregonus clupeaformis; assembly: GCF_020615455.1. Lineage (NCBI taxonomy): Eukaryota > Metazoa > Chordata > Actinopteri > Salmoniformes > Salmonidae > Coregonus > Coregonus clupeaformis. The sequence goes on along the minus strand of NC_059218.1, from coordinate 42,405,629 downwards.
CCTATACATATCTACCTCCATCACTCCAGTATCCCTGCACATTGTTAATATGGTAATGAAATGACCCTGTATATAGTCACCTGACCCCTATACATATCTACCTCCATCACTCCAGTATCCCTGCACATTGTTAATATGGTACTGGAACTGACCCTGTATATAGTCACCTGACCCCTATACATATCTACCTCCATCACTCCAGTATCCCTGCACATTGTTAATATGGTAATGAACTTGATCCTGTATATAGCTTCTTAATTTCTCCTGTTCTTCTTATTTCTTATTTTTATAACTCGTGTTTTTTAGTATTAAATTGATATTGATTACTGCATTGTTGGGCTTAGAGCTTGCAAGAAAGGCATTTCACGTGACATTAAAACTTGAAACAGACACACAAATACACACACACACACAGAGACACACACAGAGACTGGGCCCAGATTAATTTGTAGGATCTGTTATTTCCAGATCACGCTGCATAGACAGGTAGGAGGTAGGAGCTGAATTTTATACATTCCGCATCAAGAATGAACAAAGCTGTGGTTGTGTTCATGAAAAGAGCAAATTTGGTGGTTAGGCTAGTGGTTTTCGTGTACTGTCGGCAGGTTTTCAGGCAGATGCCGTCAAGCATGTTGTTTCGTTCCGGAGGCAAGTGTTCATGTTTCTGAATAACAATGAGCAACAGTTAAATGTGCATGTTAAAGTGAGGGATGGGGAGGGGCTCTACGCAGGGTTTGCCAGCACAGATAGTCTACGGTGCTTTTAGTGTGGGGATCTGGGGCATAAGAGCTTTGCGTGCCCACATAAAGGCCGTAGACAAGGTGAGGGTTCAAGCACCAGTGGGGGAAATCGAGGTCAACGTGCAGGAGGCCATGAGACGCAGAAAGCAGAGGCTGGGTCTAGTCATGCTATAGATGGTGGTGTAGATGATGCTGGGTCTAGTCATGCTATGGATGGTGGTGTAGATGAGGCTGGGTCTAGTCATGCTATAGATGGTGGTGTAGATGAGGCTGGGTCTAGTTATGTCATGGATGGTGGTGTAGATGAGGCTGGGTCTAGTCATGTTAAGGATGGTGGTGTAGATTAGGCTGGGTCTAGTCATGCTATAGATGGTGGTGTAGATGAGGCTGGGTCTAGTCATGCTATAGATGGTGGTGTAGGTGAGGCTGGGTCTAGTCATGCTATAGATGGTGGTGTAGATGAGGCTGGGTCTAGTCATGCTATAGATGGTGGTGTAGATGAGGCTGGGACTAGTCATAATATAGATGGTGGTGTAGATGAGGCTGGGTCTAGTCATGCTATAGATGGTGGTGTAGATGAGGCTGGGTCTAGTCATGCTATAGATGGTGGTGTAGGTGAGGCTGGGTCTAGTCATGCTATAGATGGTGGTGTAGATGAGGCTGGGTCTAGTCATGCTATAGATGGTGGTGTAGGTGAGGCTGGGTCTAGTCATGCTATAGATGGTGGTGTAGGTGAGGCTGGGTCTAGTCATGCTATAGATGGTGGTGTAGATGAGGCTGGGTCTAGTCATGCTATAGATGGTGGTGTAGATTAGGCTGGGTCTAGTGATGTTATAGATGGTGGTGTAGATGAGGCTGGATCTAGTCATGCTATAGATGGTGGTGTAGATGAGGCTGGGTCTAGTGATGTCATGGATGGTGGTGTAGATGAGGCTGGATCTAGTCATGCTATAGATGGTGGTGTAGATGAGGCTGGGTCTAGTCATGCTATAGATGGTGGTGTAGATGAGGCTGGGTCTAGTGATGTCATGGATGGTGGTGTAGATGAAGCTGGGTCTAGTCATGTTATAGATGGTGGTGTAGATGAGGCTGGGTCTAGTCATGCTATAGATGGTGGTGTAGATGAGGCTGGGTCTAGTGATGTCATGGATGGTGGTGTAGATGAGGCTGGGTCTAGTCATGTTATAGATGGTGGTGTAGATGAGGCTGGGTCTAGTCATGCTATAGATGGTGGTGTAGATGAGGCTGGGTATAGTCATGCTATAGATGGGGGTGTAGATGAGGCTGGGTCTAGTCATGCTATGGATGGTGGTGTAGATGAGGCTGGGTCTAGTCATAATATAGATGGTGGTGTAGATGAGGCTGGGTCTAGTCATGCTATAGATGGTGGTGTAGATGAGGCTGGGTCTAGTAATGCTATAGATGGTGGTGTAGATGAGGCTGGTTCTAATGCTATAGATGGTAGTGTAGATGAGGCTGGGTCTAGTCATGTTATAGATGGTGGTGTAGATGAGGCTGGGTCTAGTCATGTTATAGATGGTGGTGTAGATGAGGCTGGGTCTAGTCATGTTATAGATGGTGGTGTAGATGAGGCTGGGTCTAGTCATGCTATAGATGGTGGTGTAGATGAGGCTGGGTCTAGTCATGCTATAGATGGTGGTGTAGATGAGGCTGGGTCTAGTCATGCTATAGATGGTGGTGTAGATGAGGCTGGGTCTAGTCATGCTATGGATGGTGGTGTAGATGAGGCTGGGTCTAGTCATGCTATAGATGGTGGTGTAGGTGAGGCTGGGTCTAGTCATGCTATGGATGGTGGTGTAGATGAGGCTGGGACTAGTCATGCTATAGATGGTGGTGTAGATGAGGCTGGGTCTAGTCATGCTATAGATGGTGGTGTAGATGAGGCTGGGTCTAGTCATGCTATAGATGGTGGTGTAGGTGAGGCTGGGTCTAGTCATGCTATAGATGGTGGTGTAGATGAGGCTGGGTCTAGTGATGCTATAGATGGTGGTGTAGATGAGGCTGGGTCTAGTGATGTCATGGATGGTGGTGTAGATGAGGCTGGGTCTAGTCATGCTATAGATGGTGGTGTAGATGAGGCTGGGTCTAGTCATGCTATAGATGGTGGTGTAGATGAGGCTGGGTCTAGTCATGCTATAGATGGTGGTGTAGATGAGGCTGGGTCTAGTCATGTTATAGATGGTGGTGTAGATGAGGCTGGGTCTAGTCATGCTATAGATGGTGGTGTAGATGAGGCTGGGTCTAGTGATGTCATGGATGGTGGTGTAGATGAGGCTGGGTCTAGTCATGCTATAGATGGTGGTGTAGATGAGGCTGGGTCTAGTCATGTTATAGATGGTGGTGTAGATGAGGCTGGGTCTAGTAATGTCATAGATGGTGGTGTAGATGAGGCTGGGTCTAGTAATGCTATAGATGGTGGTGTAGATGAGGCTGGTTCTAATGCTATAGATGGTAGTGTAGATGAGGCTGGGTCTAGTCATGTTATAGATGGTGGTGTAGATGAGACTGGGTCTAGTCATGTTATAGATGGTGGTGTAGATGAGGCTGGGTCTAGTCATGTTATAGATGGTGGTGTAGATGAGACTGGGTCTAGTCATGCTATAGATGGTGGTGTAGATGAGGCTGGGTCTAGTCATGTTATAGATGGTGGTGTAGATGAGGCTGGGTCTAGTGATGTCATGGATGGTGGTGTAGATGAGGCTGGGTCTAGTCATGTTATAGATGGTGGTGTAGATGAGGCTGGGTCTAGTCATGCTATAGATGGTGGTGTAGATGAGGCTGGGTCTAGTCATGTTATAGATGGTGGTGTAGATGAGGCTGGGTCTAGTCATGTTATAGATGGTGGTGTAGATGAGGCTGGGTCTAGTCATGTTATAGATGGTGGTGTAGATGAGGCTGGGTCTAGTAATGTCATAGATGGTGGTGTAGATGAGGCTGGGTCTAGTCATGCTATAGATGGTGGTGTAGATGAGGCTGGTTCTAATGCTATAGATGGTAGTGTAGATGAGGCTGGGTCTAGTCATGTTATAGATGGTGGTGTAGATGAGACTGGGTCTAGTCATGTTATAGATGGTGGTGTAGATGAGGCTGGGTCTAGTCATGTTATAGATGGTGGTGTAGATGAGACTGGGTCTAGTCATGCTATAGATGGTGGTGTAGATGAGGCTGGGTCTAGTCATGTTATAGATGGTGGTGTAGATGAGGCTGGGTCTAGTGATGTCATGGATGGTGGTGTAGATGAGGCTGGGTCTAGTCATGCTATAGATGGTGGTGTAGATGAGGCTGGGTCTAGTCATGCTATAGATGGTGCTGTAGATGAGGCTGGGTCTAGTCATGCTATAGATGGTGGTGTAGATGAGGCTGGGTCTAGTCATGTTATAGATGGTGGTGTAGATGAGGCTGGGTCTAGTCATGCTATAGATGGTGGTGTAGATGAGGCTGGGTCTAGTCATGTTATAGATGGTGGTGTAGATGAGGCTGGGTCTAGTCATGCTATAGATGGTGGTGTAGATGAGGCTGGGTCTAGTCATGTTATAGATGGTGGTGTAGATGAGGCTGGGTCTAGTCATGCTATAGATGGTGGTGTAGATGAGGCTGGGTCTAGTCATGTTATAGATGGTGGTGTAGATGAGGCTGGGTCTAGTCATGTTATAGATGGTGGTGTAGATGAGGCTGGGTCTAGTCATGCTATAGATGGTGGTGTAGATGAGGCTGGGTCTAGTCATGCTATAGATGGTGGTGTAGATGAGGCTGGGTCTAGTCATGCTATAGATGGTGGTGTAGATGAGGCTGGGTCTAGTCATGCTATAGATGGTGGTGTAGATGAGGCTGGGTCTAGTCATGCTATAGATGGTGGTGTAGATGAGGCTGGGTCTAGTCATGCTATAGATGGTGGTGTAGATGAGGCTGGGTCTAGTCATGCTATGGATGGTGGTGTAGATGAGGCTGGGTCTAGTCATGCTATAGATGGTGGTGTAGGTGAGGCTGGGTCTAGTCATGCTATGGATGGTGGCGTAGATGAGGCTGGGACTAGTCATGCTATAGATGGTGGTGTAGATGAGGCTGGGTCTAGTCATGCTATAGATGGTGGTGTAGATGAGGCTGGGTCTAGTCATGCTATAGATGGTGGTGTAGGTGAGGCTGGGTCTAGTCATGCTATAGATGGTGGTGTAGATGAGGCTGGGTCTAGTGATGCTATAGATGGTGGTGTAGATGAGGCTGGGTCTAGTGATGTCATGGATGGTGGTGTAGATGAGGCTGGGTCTAGTCATGCTATAGATGGTGGTGTAGATGAGGCTGGGTCTAGTCATGCTATAGATGGTGGTGTAGATGAGGCTGGGTCTAGTGATGTCATGGATGGTGGTGTAGATGAGGCTGGGTCTAGTCATGTTATAGATGGTGGTGTAGATGAGGCTGGGTCTAGTCATGCTATAGATGGTGGTGTAGATGAGGCTGGGTCTAGTGATGTCATGGATGGTGGTGTAGATGAGGCTGGGTCTAGTCATGTTATAGATGGTGGTGTAGATGAGGCTGGGTCTAGTCATGCTATAGATGGTGGTGTAGATGAGGCTGGGTCTAGTCATGCTATAGATGGTGGTGTAGATGAGGCTGGGTCTAGTCATGTTATAGATGGTGGTGTAGATGAGGCTGGGTCTAGTCATGCTATAGATGGTGGTGTAGATGAGGCTGGGTCTAGTCATGTTATAGATGGTGGTGTAGATGAGGCTGGGTCTAGTAATGTCATAGATGGTGGTGTAGATGAGGCTGGGTCTAGTCATGTCATGGATGGTGTTGTAGATGAGGCTGAGCTTAGTCAGGTTATCCTAGTGGATGAGGAGAGTATAGTGGGGAAGGGTAAGCAACTGGGGTGTGGGGGGAGGAGGGTGTCAAGCGGAAGAGGAAAAAGGGGGAGAAGAAAGGAGGTGGGAGGGGAGAGGCTGGAGAGGCTGGCACCAAGGAACCTTCACCTGGTGCTGGGGGGAGGCCCTGACTAGAGAGGAAGGATAGGTGGTCAGGTTGGGAGACGGAGATGAGGAGGAGGAAGGTGAGTCTGAGGAAGAGGACGATGAGGAGGATTTCTTTTCAGACTCCTCCTCAATGGGTCCAGAGCTGACAGCCAGTAAGTCAGAGGGGTCAAAGTACACGGTGAGGGAACTGTCAAGGTTCTTGAATGAGAATAAATGTAATCTTTAGGCTTTTTTTTGCGATCCGGGAAAGTTTGTAAGATCAGTACAACATGCTATGAAAAATGAGGGGCATGGTGACCTCTCACCCAGGAAACGGTTTAGGTTGAGGAAGTGGGTCACAACCGTGCGTAAAGGTCTACCTTCAGACACTGTTTAGATGAACGTTTTCTTTCTGGCACTGGGGCTTTTTGAGCTTTGCTATTGGTCTCTTTCTTTACTGGCTTTTCTCCCACTTCATATGGAGACTCTTTGGGTAGGCTCGCTTAATATTAATGGCGCCAGAGATGCGGGAAAGAGGAGTGTGTTGGGTAAACATGTAAAGTACAGGTGTTGTTTCTGCAGGAGACGCATAGTGATGTGGTGAATGAAGTTGATTGGAGGCTCTGGTGGAAAGGAGCAAGTGTGCTGAGCCATGGGACAAATGTTAGTGCAGGGTGGCAGTCCTTTTTGTACCGGGTCTGTCTGTAAAAATGTGCTCCTCTAAAGAGGTGTGTAGGGGTAGACTGCTTGTAGTAAAAGCAGAAATTAACAACAAGGGTTTTGTCTTTATAAATGTGTATGCGCCTAACACAGGGAGAGAGAGGGGGCCTTCTATTTGGGTGTCTTAGACAGGAACTCTCACAGGTAGCGCCTGAGGAGACGCTGGTGGTCGGCGGGGACTGGAACTGTACGATGGATTTTACGAAAGATAGAAATGGGGAGGGTCCTCATTCAGGCTCAATGGGGGTGTTAAGGGACATCTTTAATCAGTTTGACCTAGTGGATGTTTGGAGAACTAGACATCCCAACACAAGACAGTATACATGGGTGAAAGTGTTTGGGGCTAGGGTGAGTGCAGCCCGGCTTGATCGATTGTACATGTCCAGAAAGGAGTATGAGTCTCTGAGTCAATGGTGGGATGTGGGAAAAGTCCAAATTCGGCTTTTCTGTCAACAGTATACAGCTCTCTCATCCTCAGAGGCTAGGAGAGTATTGGGGGAACTCGAGCATAGTATTAGTGAGATGGAGGTAGAGCTGGTTGGGCAAGGCAATGTAGGCCTCCAGGCTAATTTAGCTGAACTATGTAGGGACCTGGGCAGTTTTTTCCAGGTTAAAGCGAAGGGAGCACTTGTAAGATCTAGGTTCTCCATGCTGTGATGTCACGAGAGGCTACACAGCTTTCAGCGGGATTGCTCAAGTAGTGCAAGGAGACCAGGTTCAACCAAAACAAGGATTTTATTAAAGGTCTTGGGAAACTAACGAAAGTATAACACAATTCTGTTCTCTGGTGGCTCTTAAGGGTTAACAGTTCAGGGATGTCTCTTCCACATCCAAAATCATAACTCTCCCTCGCTCAAATAACTTTTCCCCAGTCTTACTGTATTCCACGTTGCAGCTAGTGGCCAACCCAGCAAAACGTCCTTCCAAATGTCCCACACGTATTTCCACAGGTGCATATATCCAAAGGTGAGTATTTCCCAAAGGTAAGTATCTCCAAATCCTTATATTCCTCATGGAAGTGGACGTGCAGCACTCTTGTCCTCCAGAGCGCCCAGCTTGGAGACTGTGTCTCTTCCCTTCAACAAACCTTCAGCTCATCAGCTCCTGATTGGTTTCAGCTGCGTGGGAAGATTGGCCATAGACGGTTGGAGTTCCCGACCATACCAGCAGATGGAGCCATAGCTGTCTGGGTTTGCAGCCATCTCAGGGGGATGTAACGTCCCTCCAGGACACAGCCTCTCGTGACATCACACATCCCCCTCCTCGGGACCGACGTCCTCGTCGGGGTAAAGGCAGCGAAGAAGGCATCACGCCGGGAGAGGGCGTCCGCATTGCCGTGGTGCTTGCCAGCCTGCTCTCTCTTCAACTCCTCCACCTCTAGGACCAGGGACTCAGCCTCCTGTTGTCTCTCCTTGAGTTTCTTACTGAACGCATCAGCCTTGGTTTTAGCAGAGTTTAGCTTCTGTTGAGCAGCTTTCAGTTCCTTCTCTCTCTCTGCCTCCGCATTCTTCATCTTGTTCTCCAACACCTTGTACTTCTCCTCTGCCTTCTTCTGGACCTCCTTACTACTGCGCAGGGTCTCCTCACACTCCTCGATGGTCCTGCGCAGCCTCTCCAGCTCCTCCTGTTGCTTAGGGAAGGAGCTCTGTTGGAGTTTAGCCTGGAGGATATCTAACTCTTCTGTCTTCATGTCTAACTGTTGCTTTAACAAACGATACCTCTCCGCGGTCCCCTTCAGACCAGACAGTTCTTTGTCCAGATTCTGTAGCTCCGTCTCTGTGTCGGTCTGGGCACCTGCCATCCCTATCAGAGCCCGGGCGGGAGTGAGTAACTCGGAGGATTGCACCGGAGCCTTCCCAGGATGAGTCTTGCCTCTCCGTTTCCGAGGTACTCGGGTTATCCTCTCCTGAGACTCTCTCCAGAGTGGGTAAAAGGCTGGGCAGTCTCGTCCAATTAGGACAGGGACGGGGAGGGAATCAACCACCCCCGCCGTCGTGTGTATGGTTCCCCGTGTGCTGGTCATTGTAAGTTCAGTAATGGGGTATTCTCTGGTGTCCCCATGGACACAGGAAACTGGGAGGACTTTCCCCGGGGTCAGACACGTTGGGCCCACCAAATCCTTACGCACCAGGGTGGCCCGGCTACCAGAATCCAGTAAGGCCTCCACATCATGGTGATTCACAGTTACCGGGCAGGTGGGGGGTCGATCTGGGCCGCCATCTACGACTCCCAAGAGCGAGGCAAAACGGTGTGTGGGTGCTGAGCTGGAGGACTCCCGCAGTGGGCATAGGTTCCTCGGCTGGTTTCCCACACTGCCAGGAGATATGTCCCATCTCCCCACACCGGTAACACTGTCGAGTTTCCCCCTCCTGGTGTACTCTTCTTGGACCCGCCTGGTTTCTGGCTCCCCCTGGAGCCGGGATAAGTCCTGACGTGGCTGGGTTCGAGACCTTGGGGTCCTTTGGACGGGTTCTTCCCATTTGTGGTGGGGCCGCACTCCTGGGGTCTTTTTCGGGAAGCATTCAGCATCTCCGCTGTGGCCTGGTACTTTCCACAGCTTCCACGGTCAGATCAGCCGTGGTCAAGGCCTGTTGACTGATGAACCGTTTTGCCTCATAAGGCAGGGGCGCGTAGGTAACGATCCACCACAACGGCCTCCACCACCGCCGCTGCTGTATTCCTCTGCGGATCCAGCCATTTCCTTGCGATCGGACAAGTTCATGCATCTGCGCCCGAGGAGGTTGGTCTGGTTGGAAGGTCCAACTGTGGAAGCGCTGGGCCATACCAAACTTTGAGTCCATATCTGCTGAGGATCTCAGACTTCAGGGCATCATAGTCAGTAACCTGGTCAGGGCCCAGGTCCCGGACAGCATTCAGCGCTTCCCGGTTAGAAAAGGGGGCTAACAGACCAACCCACTGTTGCTTGGGCCAGGCTTCCCTAGTGGCCGTGGCCTCAAATGCATGCAGGTATGCCTCAATGTCATCGGTAGCTCCCATCTTAGATATAAAGTCACTTGCCTTTATTGGGCGGGTATTTTGGACCACCCTCTGTCTCTGCAACTGCAATTCCTCTGCCTTCAGAAGGTTGGCTTTCTTTTGCTCCTCCAAGAGAGCCACGTTTGCTTGCATCTGGGCTTGCTGGCCAGCAACAAGGGCTTTCAATATGTCCTCCATTTCAGTCGGCGGGGAGCCTACGGCCAACTTGGAAAACTGGGTGATCAAACCTTCGGTATCCTCCTCTGACATGCACTATTAACGCTTGAGCGTGCCCGTATTCTCCACCATCTGTGATGTCACGAGAGGCTACACAGCTTTCAGCGGGATTGCTCAAGTAGTGCAAGGAGACCAGGTTCAACCAAAACAAGGATTTTATTAAAGGTCTTGGGAAACTAACGAAAGTATAACACAATTCTGTTCTCTGGTGGCTCTTAAGGGTTAACAGTTCAGGGATGTCTCTTCCACATCCAAAATCATAACTCTCCCTCGCTCAAATAACTTTTCCCCAGTCTTACTGTATTCCACGTTGCAGCTAGTGGCCAACCCAGCAAAACGTCCTTCCAAATGTCCCACACGTATTTCCACAGGTGCATATATCCAAAGGTGAGTATTTCCCAAAGGTAAGTATCTCCAAATCCTTATATTCCTCATGGAAGTGGACGTGCAGCACTCTTGTCCTCCAGAGCGCCCAGCTTGGAGACTGTGTCTCTTCCCTTCAACAAACCTTCAGCTCATCAGCTCCTGATTGGTTTCAGCTGCGTGGGAAGATTGGCCATAGAGGGTTGGAGTTCCCGACCATACCAGCAGATGGAGCCATAGCTGTCTGGGTTTGCAGCCATCTCAGGGGGATGTAACGTCCCTCCAGGACACAGCCTCTCGTGACATCACAATGCTCAAGGAGATGGATGCTCCCAGCTCCTTCTTCTTTGGTTTGGAAAGACAGAGCGGTGAAGCCAAGGGTATGCATTGTCTACGGCTTTCGGATGGGCGGGTGACCTCTGTGGTGGGGGTGATGCGGGAGCGGACTGTGGAGTTTTATACTGAGTTGTATAGGGCAGAACTGTGTTATCCTATGTGTGCTCAGGTTTTGTTTGCAGAACTCCCTAAGCTCTCTCTGGCACAGAGGGATGAAATGGACATTCCCCTGTTGTCCCATGAACTGGCAGAGGCCCTAACCCATATGTCCCCCGGCCGTGCACCGGGGGTCGATGGACTCCCAGTGGAGTTTATAATAAATTCAGGGGAATAATTGGACTGGACTTCTTTTGCGTGTTGTGTGAGTGCGTCGGGGTAGGAGAGTTGCCGATGAGCTGCCGTCGGGCGGCTCTGACTCTCCTGCCCAAAAAAGGGGACTGGAGGCCTGTGGCATTGCTCTGTGCGGACTACAAGATATTTGCCAAGGTCCTCGCTAACAGACAGCTAAGTCCCATCTGGACTCTATAGTACACAAGGACCAGACATATTGCGTACCAGGACGCTCAATCACAGACAACTTGTTCTTAATCAGGGACATGTTGGACTTTTCGAGAGGTTCTAATGTGAACTTATCTCAACTTGTCTGTTTACACAATGTCTATTGGACTCTAGTCTAGAAATAACTACTTTCTACAACAACACTTCTTTACCACAGAGACACCTCTTTACCACAGAGACACTCCTTTATCACTGAGACACTCCTTTACCACAGAGACACTCCTTTATCACTGAGACACTCCTTTACCACAGAGACACTCCTTTATCACTGAGACACTCCTTTATCACTGAGACACTCCTTTACCACAGAGACACTCCTTTATCACTGAGACACTCCTTTATCACTGAGACGGAGGGAGGAAGAGAGGGGGATGGAGGAGGAGGAGGCGGAGAAAAGATTAGCTTGTTTAAGACATGGCGAGATGGATGGGGGAGGGGGGGAGGGGGGACAGATTAAAATGTGGAGATTGAGAGGGGGAGAAGAGGAGGGGGAGGATGGAGAGATGGAGAGGGGGAGAAGAGGAGGGGGAGGATGGAGAGATGGAGAGGGGGAGAAGAGGAGGGGGAGGATGGAGAGGGGAGAAGAGGAGGGAGGGAAGAAGGGATTAGGATATGTGAAGAAAGGGGGGATGACAGGATAATGAGTTTCCCCAGAGGAGAGAGGGAACAAGGAGTTTAACAGCTACCACCCACTGAGACAGTGACGAACACACACCCCAGACAGACAGGTCCATAGGTCATTTCTAAGCTTTACACACACGCAGACACATGGGCTATGGAGTGCACTTCGTTTGACAAGGGCCCACAGGACTCTGGGACACGGGCCCACAGGGTTCTGGGACACGGGCCCACAGGGTTCTGGGACACGGGCCCACAGGGTTCTGGGACACGGGCCCACAGGACTCTGGGACACGGGCTTATCTTTTTCCCTCCGCTCAGCAGAAAAGATGCTGACATTTTTTTTACAGAGATACGCAAATTATTCTTACTGTCTGTCTGTTTGTCTGCTGTGGATTCTGGAGCAGAGAAACGAATCACACACACACACACACACACGGTGGGGGCCTGTCCACACATTTCATTGATTTAACATCATAAATGGAATTAAGCAATCCACATTTTGTCAGTGGATGCCTACAGAGGACACAGCAAACCAGCATGCACACACATACACACACACACACTGAAATAGCATGTGGTCTCAATCTCATTACAGATTCTGATGTTCAGGTGGGTGAGGTCAAGCAGACAGACCCCCTGTCAACCCACATTCCCTGTTTGAAACACACACACACACACACACACACACACACACATACACACACATCACCCCCTCCCACCTCCCCCCTCCCCCACACACACAGCTATCCCTATAGGCCTATGTAATGGTACAGGAGAGATACATAGGGTTGTAGTTTGAAGTCTATAAAGGAGGAATGAAGAGTTACAGGGTTAGGACCAGGGGGATAGGAGGATGGGGGTGATGTGGGGGAGGAGGATGGGGGTGATGTGGGGGAGGAGGATGGGGGTGATGTGGGGGAAGGGGGAGGGGTGATGTGGGGGAGGGGGAGGGGTGATGTGGGGGAGGAGGATGGGGGTGATGTGGGGGAGGAGGATGGGGGTCATGTGGGGGAGGAGGATGGGGTGATGTGGGGGAGGAGGATGGGGGTGATGTGGGGGAGGGGGAGGATGGGGGTGATGTGGGGGAGGGGGAGAATGGGTTGATGTGGGGGAGGGGGGAGGCTGGGGGTCATGTGGGGGTGATGTGGGGGGAGGAGGATGGGGGTGATGTGGGGGAGGAGGATGGGGGTGAAGTGTGGGATAATATAATTAAATATAATTAGTGACTGTGTCCATAAAATGTATATAGTATGTATAAGCATGAAGTAGAGGCCTAAGCATTGTTGTTCACTAGTTTACTCCAATTAGGGAAGGGGTGGTGGGGTTGGAAAGTAATAAAGGGAAATATATATATTTTTAAAGGATATGTATGTATGTATATATGTATGTACAGTGGGGAAAAAAAGTATTTAGTCAGCCACCAATTGTGCAAGTTCTCCCACTTAAAAAGATGAGAGAGGCCTGTAATTTTCATCATAGGTACACATCAACTATGACAGACAAATTGAGAAAAAAAATCCAGAAAATCACATTGTAGGATTTTTTATGAATTTATTTGCAAATTATGGTGGAAAATAAGTATTTGGTCACCTACAAACAAGCAAGATTTCTGTCTCTCACAGACCTGTAACTTCTTCTTTAAGAGGCTCCTCTGTCCTCCACTCGTTACCTGTATTAATGGCACCTGTTTGAACTTGTTATCAGTATAAAAGACACCTGTCCACAACCTCAAACAGTCACACTCCAAACTCCACTATGGCCAAGACCAAAGAGCTGTCAAAGGACACCAGAAACAAAATTGTAGACCTGCACCAGGCTGGGAAGACTGAATCTGCAATAGGTAAGCAGCTTGGTTTGAAGAAATCAACTGTGGGAGCAATTATTAGGAAATGGAAGACATACAAGACCACTGATAATCTCCCTCGATCTGGGGCTCCACGCAAGATCTCACCCCGTGGGGTCAAAATGATCACAAGAACGGTGAGTAAAAATCCCAGAACCACACGGGGGGACCTAGTGAATGACCTGCAGAGAGCTGGGACCAAAGTAACAAAGCCTACCATCAGTAACACACTACGCCGCCAGGGACTCAAATCCTGCAGTGCAAGACGTGTCCCCCTGCTTAAGCCAGTACATGTCCAGGCCCGTCTGAAGTTTGCTAGAGTGCATTTGGATGATCCAGAAGAGGATTGGGAGAATGTCATATGGTCAGATGAAACCAAAATATAACTTTTTGGTAAAAACTCAACTCGTCGTGTTTGGAGGACAAAGAATGCTGAGTTGCATCCAAAGAACACCATACCTACTGTGAAGCATGGGGGTGGAAACATCATGCTTTGGGGCTGTTTTTCTGCAAAGGGACCAGGACGACTGATCCGTGTAAAGGAAAGAATGAATGGGGCCATGTATCGTGAGATTTTGAGTGAAAACCTCCTTCCATCAGCAAGGGCATTGAAGATGAAACGTGGCTGGGTCTTTCAGCATGACAATGATCCCAAACACACCGCCCGGGCAACGAAGGAGTGGCTTCGTAAGAAGCATTTCAAGGTCCTGGAGTGGCCTAGCCAGTCTCCAGATCTCAACCCCATAGAAAATCTTTGGAGGGAGTTGAAAGTCCGTGTTGCCCAGCGACAGCCCCAAAACATCACTGCTCTAGAGGAGATCTGCATGGAGGAATGGGCCAAAATACCAGCAACAGTGTGTGAAAACCTTGTGAAGACTTACAGAAAACGTTTGACCTGTGTCATTGCCAACAAAGTTGTATATAACAAAGTATTGAGAAACTTTTGTTATTGACCAAATACTTATTTTCCACCATAATTTGCAAATAAATTCATTAAAAATCCTACAATGTGATTTTCTGGAATTTTTTTTCTCATTTTGTCTGTCATAGTTGACATGTACCTATGATGAAAATTACAGGCCTCTCTCATCTTTTTAAGTGGGAGAACTTGCACAATTGGTGGCTGACTAAATACTTGTTTTCCCCACTGTATGTGTATATATATATATATATATGAGAGAAAAAAATAAAAAAAACATATGGGGGATTGGAAGTGATGCAGACAATTACATTGATGGAGGTTACAATTTATCTGCAATATTAAAGCTGATCTACCCCCTAAAATAAATAATAATATGCTCTTAGTTTTAGATGTGTTCAGGACCTGTTTATTACTGGCCACCCATTCCAAAACAGACTGCAACTCTTTGTTAAGGGTTTCAGTGACTTCATTAGCTGTGGTTGCTGATGCGTATATGGTTGAATCATTAGCATACATGGACACACATGCTTTGTTTAATGCCAGTGGCAGGTAAAAATAGAAAAGATTTGAGGGCCAAGAGAGCTGCCCTGCGGTACACCACACTTTACATGTTTGACATTAGAGAAGCTTCCATTAAAGAAAACCCTCTGAGTTATATTAGACAGATACCTCTGAATCCACAATATGACATAGGTTGAAAAGCCATAACACATACAGTAAGTTTTCTCAGCAACAGGTTATGGTCAATAATATCAAAGGCTGCACTCAAATCTAACAGTACAGCTCCCACAATCTTCCTATTATCAATTTCTTTCAACCAATCATCATCATTTGTGTCAGTGCAGTATATGTGGAGTGTCCTTCTCTATAAGCAAGCTGAAAGTCTGTTGTTAATTTGTTTACAGAGAAATAGCATTGTATTTGGTCAAACACAATTTTTTCCAACAGTTTGCTAAGAGCTGGCAGCAAGCTGATAGGTCTGCTGTTAGAACCAGTAAAAGCCGGTTTACCACTCTTGGGTAGCGAAATGACTTTAGCTTCCATCCAGGCCTGAGGACAAAGACATTCCTCTAGGCTCAGATTAAAGATATGACAGATAGGAGTGGCTATAGAGTCAGCTACCATCCTCAGTAGCTTTCCATCTGTTGTCAATACCAGGAGATTTGCTATTATTCATCAATAACAATACATTTTCAACCTTTCCCACACTAACTTTACAAAATTCAAACTTATAATGCTTTTCTTTCATTATTATTATTTGTTATGCATGAATACAATGGCTCACTGTTTGTTGTTGGCATTTCCTGCCTAATTTTGCCCACTTTGCCAACCAAATAATCATTAAAATAATTGGCAACATCAAATGGTTTTGTGATGAATAAGCCAACTGAATCGATGAAAGATGGAGTTTCATTAGTCTTTCTGCCCATAAGTTCATTTAAAGTACTCTAAAGTTTTTTTTTAAATCATTCTTTATATCATTGATCTTGGCTTCATAATACAATTTCTTGTTATTTTTGTTGAGTTTAGTCACATAATTTCTCAATTTGCAGTAAGTCAGCCAATCAGATGTGCAGCCAGATTTGTTAGCCATTCCTTTTGCCCAATCTCTTTCAACCATACAGTATTGCATTTCCTCATCAATCCATGGAGCCTTAACAGTTCCAACAGTCAGTTTCTTAACAGGTGCATGTTTATCAATAATTGGAAGAAGCAATTTCGTAAACTCATCAAGTGCAGCGTCTGGATGCTCCTTATTAATCACATCAGACCAACAAATATTTTTTAACATCATCCACATAAGAGTCACAGCAAATTACAGGCACTGGTTACAGTGAGAAGTTCCCTCTTGAGTTGACAGCTTGATGAAAACCAGTCAATATTCAGGTCCCCAAAGAAAGTAGACCTCTCTGTTTACACTATCAAGCATTTCACACATATTATTTAGATACTGGCTATTAGCACTTGGTGGCCTTTAGCAACACCCCAAAAGAAAAAGGCTTTAGATGTGCCAAGTGAACCTGTAACCACAAGATTTCAATAACACTTGACATAAGATCTTCTCTAAGCATTACAGGGATATGGCTCTGAATATATACAGCAACACCTCCCCCATAAGCATTCCTGTCTCTTCTGTAGATGTTATATCCTTGTATTGCTACTGCTGTATCATCAAATGAATTATCTAAGTGAGTCTCAGGCAAATAATATGAATGTTATCTGATGTTAGCAAGTTATTGATTTCATGAACCTTATTTCTAAGGCTATATTAATATGGGCTATTTTCAGCCCTTTCCTGTGTAGCTTATCAGAGATAGACATAATATGGAAAAGAGCAAACAAAGCAAGAGAAAAAAATATGTACATTCAGCAGTCCATTAATCAGTTGGTGTGTGTACGTGTGTGTGTGTGCTGTGGGGTTGAAGCTACGAACCCATAGGCTTGGCTCTCTCATCCCTTCCAGGGGGGTATATACATTCAGCAGTCCATTTTGGGATGGAGGGTGGACAATGAGCCTGTCATAGCGGATGTAAGCAATGTCCCCACATGCTCTGGCAGCTGTGATAAGTTATTTCCTCTTCTGGCGCACAGCTTCAAGATAGTCCTCGTTGAGGAAGATGTACGTTCCTCTCAAGTTCTTGGCTCTTTCCAGAACAGCTACCTTGTCTTTGAACCTGAGGAACTTGACCACTATCGGCCTGGGCCTGTCACCTGGGCCGGTGGTGGGTTTTCCAGTCCTGTGGGCGCGCTCCACCTCAATCTTCCTGTGGTCCATCTTCAGTTTCTCAGAGATCATTTCCCTCACTTTGTCCTCAGACTCCGTCCAGGTTTCATGTAGAGATTCTGCAATTCCGTCCAACAACAATGTCGTTCCGCCATTGATTGTCCCTCGAGATAATCTGATTTCTCCGTCATTGTTATCATGGATTCACAAACAAAACTGATGTCCTCTCTCAATGACTTACAGATTGCCGTCATCTTGCCGTTCTCCTGTTTAAACTCATCAAGCTGACCCTGGGAGAACTGCGAACTGTTTTTCAGATCCTGGACATCTCTGGTCAGGTCGTCCATTGTTTTATTAGTTGACTCCACCAGTATTTGGAGACAACACTTGAAGCTATTGTTTTGTTGTTGTAACAACTGTTGTATAACCTGTGATAGAGAGACACCACTGTCCTCAACGGTACTCCCCGCCGGCTTTGGTCTTTGTCATGGTAACAACGTAGGTTACGCTGTTACTCCTCGCAGTTCCAGACAGGACAGGTCGCAGGGAAGATTGAAAACAACAACAACAAACAGCAGGGATCTAGAGAGCCACAAGGCCCGGGACAATCCACAGTCCCAGCCACAATGGCTAATCGCATCGCGGGCTGCGTTCAAGCCCTCGAGAAAACCCTGCTTGCTTGATAAGCAGCTAGCTAGCAGCTAGGCTAGCTGCTATTGCCAAGCAGCTCCTCAGACCCAGCCAGGGTCACGCCAAGGTTCTTTGCACTCTGGGAGGGCAACAACTGGAGTTGTCAACTGTGATGGAGAGGTCTTGGAGCGGGCAGGCCTTCCCCGGGACGAAGAGCAGCTCCGTCTTGTCGAGGTTGAGCTTGAGGTGGTGGGCCGGGCATGCAGAGATGCATGGGTGTCAGAAGGAGGGAAGGAGAAAAGTAGTTGAGTGTCATTCGCATAGCAATGGTAGGAGAGACCATGTGAGGATGTGACAGAGCTGAGTGACTTGGTGGATAGAGAGAAGAGGAGAGGGAATAGAACCAAGCCCTGGGGGACACCAGTCATGAGAGCACGTGGTGCAGACACAGGTCCTCTCCATGTCACCTGGTACGAGCAGCCTTCCAGGTAGGATGCAATCCAAGAATGTGCAGAGCCTGAGACGCCCAGCCCTGAGAGGGTGGAGAGGAGGATCTGATGGTTCACAGTGTCAAAGGCAGCAGATAGATCTAGGAGGATGAGAACAGAGGAAAGAGAGTCAGCTTTGGCAGTGCGGAGAGCCTCCGTGACACAGAGAAGAGCAGCCTGACTGGTTAGGGTCAAGAACATCGTTCTGAGAGAGATAACGAGAGAGTTGATCAGAGACAGCACTCTCAAGTGTTTTGGAAAGAAAAGAAAGAAGGGATACAGGTCTATAGTGTTGGTTTCTTGAGGAGGGGAGCTACTCAGGCCATTTTGAAGTCAGAGGGGACGCAGCCAGTGGTCAGGGATGATTTGATGATGGAAGTGAGGAATGGGAGAAGCTCTCCAGAGATGGTCTGGAGAAGGGAGGAGGGGATGGGGTCTAGTGGGCAGGTTGTCGGGCGGCCGGACCTCACTAGTCGCAGGATTTCATCTGAAGAGAAAGGGGAGAAAGAGGTCAAGGCATAGGGTAGTTCTGTGGAGTGGGGCCAATAAACTCAATAGGCTGAGTGAATGAGGAGCGGATGTCGTTAAACAAGTGGTTGACAAAGTCGTCCGCAGAGAGGGAGGAGGCAGGGGGAGGGGGTGGAGGATTAAGGAGGGAGGAAAGGTGGAAAAGAGTTTCGTAGGCTTAGAGGCAAAAGCTCAAAATTGAGTTCGATAGAAAGTGGCTTTAGCAGCAGATACAGAGGAAGAGAAGGTAGAGAGGAGGGAGGGAAAGGATGATAGATACAGCAGATACAGAGGAAGGGAAGGTAGAGAGGAGGGAGGGAAAGGATGATAGATACAGCAGATACAGAGGAAGGGAAGGTAGAGAGGAGGGAGGGAAAGGATGATAGATACAGCAGATACAGAGGAACAGATGGTAGAGAGGAATGGATGATAGGTCCTCCGGAGGTTTAGTTTTCCTCCATTTTTGCTCAGCTGCCCGCAGCCCTGTTCTGTAAGCTCGCAATGAGTCACTCAGCCATGGAGCAGGAGGGGAGGGAGGCGCAATGAGTCACTCAGCCACGGAGCAGGAGGGGAGGGAGGCGCAATGAGTCACTCAGCCATGGAGCAGGAGGGGAGGGAGGCGCAATGAGTCACTCAGCCATGGAGCAGGAGGGGAGGGAGGCGCAATGAGTCACTCAGCCACGGAGCAGGAGGGGAGGGAGGCGCAATGAGTCACTCAGCCACGGAGCAGGAGGGGAGGGAGGCGCAATGAGTCACTCAGCCACGGAGCAGGAGGGGAGGGAGGCGCAATGAGTCACTCAGCCACAGAGCAGGAGGGGAGGGAGGCGCAATGAGTCACTCAGCCACGGAGCAGGAGGGAGGAAAGGGGAAAGGGGAGTCATAGGATGCGAAAGGGAGGAGAGTAGGGTCGAAGAGGCAAAATCAGGAGACAGGAGGGCGAAGGATTTATCAGAAGGGAGAGATGATAGGATAGAAGAGGAGAGAGTAGTGGGAGAGAGAGAGAGAGAGAGAGAGAGAGAGAGAGAGAGAGAGAGAGAGAGAGAGAGAGAGAGAGACAGAGAGAGAGAGAGAGAGAGAGGGGGGGGGGGGAGGGATTGCGACGGCGCATGACCATCTGGGTAGGGTCTGAGTGGTTAGGGTTGGAGGAGAGGGAGACAGAAAATGAAACAAAGTAGTGATCAGAGACCTGGAGGGGGTTGCAGTGAGGTTAGTGGGCCAACAGCCTCTAGTAAAGATGAGGTCAAGCGTAGCTGTAGCTCAGTTGGTAGAGCATGGCGCTTGCAACCCCCTCCCCCCCACAGGAGGCCAGTATGAAAATGTATGCACTCACTAACTGTAAGTCGCTCTGGATAAGAGCGTCTGCTAAATGACTAAAATGTTTAAAAATGCTGTGAGTGGAGGGGACTGGGAAAGGGTGCGGTCAAAAGAGGCAAGGAGGGGGAAGAAAGAGTTGGAAAAGAAATTAACCAAAGGCAGATGTCGGGAGTTTGAAGTCGCCAAGTACGAAGAGCGGTGAGCCATCGTCAGGAAATCAGCTTATCAAGGTGTCAAGCTCATTGAGGAACTCTTCAAGTGCACCTGGCGGGCAATAGATGACAACAATGTTAAGCTTGAGTGGACAAGTGACAGTGAGAGCATGGAATTCAAATGAGCAAATGAACAGGTGAGATGGACAAATCTCCAGTTAGTAGAAGTTAGTAGCCCTCTGCAACCACCGCAACGACCAGATGCTCTCGGACTACGAGAGAAAACCTAGTCAGATAAAGAGAGAGCAGATGGAGTAGCAGTGTTCTCTGGGGTGATCCATGTCTCCGTCAGGGACAAAAAGTCAAGGGACTGAAGGGCAGCACAGGCTGAGATGAACTCTGCGTTCTTGACTGCAGATTTGCAGTTCCAATGGCTGCCAGAGACCCAGAATTCCACACGGTTTGTGCGGGCAGGGTAAACTGAATTAGAAGGGTTGCAGCCAAGGGGTGGGGAGCGTCTGTAAAGCCTACTGGGTGAGGAGAGAGAACAGGTACAGAAAACAGACAAATAGTTGACAAAGCAAAAAAAAAAGAGCAAAATGGGGTCATCAGAATCAAAATCAAAATGGCTGACACGGCCGCCGCTGAGAAACCAGGGGAGACTAAAGTACTAATACTAATTGCCTAGCAGAGGTGAAGAGCACGCCTCCCTGTACTAATTGCTGATCGCCTAGGAGAGGTGAAACTACTCCCCCTCAAATACAGCCACTGATTACCAAAACAAGTCACAAATTGCCCTGCCCCTTAATCCTGGTTGATGTGTCAACAATCATCTGCAAGTTATGAGCAGTCAGCAGTTCACATACCAAGTAGGCTACTGGGAAAACAGGAAGCACTTAAAGTAGATGGCCCTAGCTAGCAACAAGACAGCACTAGACCACAACAGATAAAGACAAAATGTTATACTTATCACTCCTGGAGCTATCAGGAGTCCTCTAGCAACACAAATACACACCACACACACACACACATTCATGCAAGAATGCATGCACGCACACACACACACACACAAGCACAGATAATAGACACACACAAAGACGGACTTGGACGCACACTACCTGCATGCAGACAGACACACAAACACACACACTTCGCATGACATAACACACACCATAACATAACACACACCATAACATAACACACACCATGACATAACACACACATTTACATTACATTACATTTTAGTCATTTAGCAGACGCTCTTATCCAGAGCGACTTACAGTTAGTGAGTGCATTCATTATTTTTTAATACTGGCCCCCCGTGGGAATCGAACCCACAACCCTGGCGTTGCAAACGCCATGCTCTACCAACTGAGCTACATCCCTGCCGGCCATTCCCTCCCCTACCCTGGACGACGCTGGGCCAATTGTGCGCCGCCCCATGGGTCTCCCGGTCGCGGCCGGCTACGACAGAGCCTGGATTCGAACCAGGATCTCTAGTGGCACAGCTAGCACTGCGATGCAGTGCCTTAGACCACTGCGCCACTCGGGAGGTTGGCGCACACCATAACATAACACACACCATAACATAACACACACCATAACATAACACACACCATGACATAACACACACCATAACATAACACACACACTTCGCATAGCACACACCATGACATAACACACACCATAACATAACACACACCATAACATAACACACCATAACATAACACACACCATAACATAACACACCATGACATAACACACACCATGACATAACACACCATAACATAACACACACCATAACATAACACACACCATGACATAACACACACCATAATATAACACACACCATGACATAACACACACCATAACATAACACACACCATGACATAACACACCATAACATAACACACACCATAACATAACACACACCATGACATAACACACACCATAACATAACACACACCATGACATAACACACACCATAACATAACACACACCATGACATAACACACCATAACATAACACACACCATAACATAACACACACACTTCGCATAACACACACCATAACATAACACACACCATAACATAACACACACCATGACATAACACACACCATAACATAACACACACCATAACATAACACACACCATGACATAACACACACCATAACATAACACACACCATAACATAACACACACCATGACATAACACACACCATAACATAACACACACCATAACATAACACACACCATGACATAACACACACCATAACATAACACACACCATGACATACTCTTCTATCATCCCTGAATCTCTCTCTCTCTCTCTGTCTCTCTCTCTCTCCCCTCCATCTCTCTCTCTCTCCCCTCCATCTCTCTCTCCCCTCCATCTCTCTCTCCCCTCCATCTCCCTCTCCCCTCCATCTCTCTCTCCCCTCCATCTCTCTCTCCCCTCCATCTCTCTCTCTCCCCTCCATCTCTCTCTCTCCCCTCCATCTCTCTCTCTCCCCTCCACTCTCTCTCTCCCCTCCATCTCTCTCTCTCCCCTCCATCTCTCTCTACCCTCCATCTCTCTCTCTACCCTCCATCTCTCTCTCCCCTCCATCTCTCTCTACCCTCCATCTCTCTCTCCCCTCCATCTCTCTCTCCCCTCCATCTCTCTCTCCCCTCCAACTCTCTCTCCCCTCCATCTCTCTCTCCCCTCCATCTCTCTCTCCCCCTCCATCTCTCTCTCCCCTCCATCTCTCTCTCCCCTCCATCTCTCTCTCTCCCCTCCATCTCTCTCTCTCCCCTCCATCTCTCTCTCCCCTCCATCTCTCTCTCCCCTCCATCTCTCTCTCCCCTCCATCTCTCTCTCTACCCTCCATCTCTCTCTCTCCCCTCCATCTCTCTCTCCCCTCCATCTTTCTCTCCCCTCCATCTCTCTCTACCCTCCATCTCTCTCTCCCCTCCATCTCTCTCTCTCCCCTCCATATCTCTCTCTCCCCTCCATCTCTCTCTCCCCTCCATCTCTCTCTCCCCTCCATCTCTCTCTCCCCTCCATCTCTCTCTCCCCTCCATCTCTCTCTCCCTCCATCTCTCTCTCCCCTCCAACTCTCTCTCCCCTCCATCTCTCTCTCCCCTCCATCTTTCTCTCCCCTCCATCTCTCTCTACCCTCCTCTCTCTCTCCCCTCCATCTCTCTCTCCCCTCCATCTCTCTCTACCCTCCATCTCTCTCTCCCCTCCATCTCTCTCTCCCCTCCATCTCTCTCTCCCCTCCATCTCTCTCTCTCCCCTCCATCTCTCTCTACCCTCCATCTCTCTCTACCCTCCATCTCTCTCTCCCCTCCATCTCTCTCTCCCCTCCATCTCTCTCTCTCCCCTCCATCTCTCTCTCCCCTCCATCTCTCTCTCCCCTCCATCTCTCTCTCCCCTCCAACTCTCTCTCCCCTCCATCCATACTCCTCTAATTAACACTGGCTAATTGCTGCCACACACACACACACACACACACACACACACACACACACACACACACACACACACACACACACACACACACACACACTAACAAGTTTAGAGAAGACACACACTTTGGCTCAAAGTAATTACTGAATACCTGTAGATACAAGCAGAAACACACACAAACACACAACGAGAGAGAAGGCTCAAAATAATTACTGAAATACCTGTAGACACCAGCAGGATAGACACACACATATCCACAGACAGACACACACACACACACAAACAGACAGGCACCCACAGACAGACACACCTACAGACACCTGGGGCTTCAAGCAGGAATGCAGACACATATTCAATGTGTAACCATCGTCTGGCTCAAATGACGAAATAAATATAAAACACACACACACACACACACACACAGAGAGACACCTACACACCTACACACACACACACACACACACACACACACACACACACACACACACACACACACACACACACACACACACACACACACACACACACACACACACACACACAGAGAGACACACACACACACACACACACAGACACACACACACAGACACCCACAGACACCTACAGACACCTACAGACACCTACAGACACCTACAGACACCTTGGGCTTCAAGCAGGAGTGCAGATAGTCAAAGTAGAAGACATATGCACCAAACAAAAAACACTCATATATATTTCTGAGAAAAATATGGCCTTTTAAAAACACATTTCATGCAATTCAATGACACTTTACTCTCCATGACTGGAGGCATTATCTTAAATACCAGAACATGTCAGGCTGGTCTGCTGACACTGATAATAATACAACAACATGTCAGGCTGATCTGCTGACACTGATAATAATACAACAACATGTCAGGCTGATCTGCTGACACTGATAAGTGGAGAGAGAGGTGGAGAGAGAGTTGGAGAGATAGAGAGGTGGAGAGAGAGAGGTGGAGAGAGAGAAGTGGAGAGATAGGTGGAGAGAGAGAGGTGGAGAGATAGAGAGGTGGAGAGAGAGAGAGAGGTGGAGAGAGAGAAGTGGAGAGAGAGGTGGAGAGAGAGAGAGGTGGAGAGAGGTGGAGAGAGGTGGAGAGATAGAAGTGGAGAGAGAGAGGTGGAGAGAGAGAAGGGTGGAGAGAGAGAGGTGGAGAGAGAGAGAGGTGGAGAGAGGTGGTGAGAGCGGTGTGAGAGAGGTGGAGAGAGAAGTGGAGAGAGAGAGGTGGAGAGAGAGATGGAGCGAGAGAGGTGGAGAGAGAGAGGTGGAGAGAGAGAGATGGAGAGAGAGAGATGAAAGAGAGGTGGAGAGAGAGAGGTGGAGAGAGAGAGGTAGAGAGAGAGGTGGAGAGAGAAAGGTGGAGTGAGAGAGGTGGAGAGAGAGGTGGAGAGAGAGAGGTGGAGAGAGAGGTGGAGAGAGGTGGAGAGAGAGAGGTGGAGAGAGCGAGAGGTGGAGAGAGAGAGAGGTGGAGAGAGAGATGGAGAGCAAGAGAGGTGGAGAGAGAGAGAGGTGGAGAGAGAGATGTGGAGTGAGCGAGAGGTGGAGAGAGAGGTGGAGAGAGAGAGAGTTGGAGAGAGAGAGGTGGAGAGAGATAGAGGTGGAGAGAGAGAGAGGTGGAGAGAGAGATGGAGAGAGAGGTGGAGAGAAAGAGGGGAAAAGGGTTTGGTGAGAAAGAGAGAGGAAGAACATGGAGAGAAAGAAAGAGGAAGAACGTGGAGAGAAAGAGAGAGGAAGAACGTGGAGAGAAAGAGAGAGGAAGAACGTGGAGAGAGAGAGAGAAAGGGAAACAGTAACATTCTTTCTAGTCTGGGAATGAACATTCTAGAATTTCACTCTGCACAGAGACATATGGGAGTGGGGGTGTCACTGACCCTCACTGACCCTCACTGACCCTCACTGACCCTCCCCCCTCCCTCCCCCCCTCCCTCCCCCCTCCCTCCCTCCCTCCCTCCCTCCCTCCCTCCCCCAGCCTTCTCCCTCCCCTCCCTCCCCCCCTCCCTCCCTCCCCCCTCCCTCCCTCCCTCCCTCCCTCCCTCCCTCCCCCCCCCAGCCTTCTCCTCCCTCCCCCTCCCTCCCCCCCTCCCCCCTCCCTCCCTCCCCCCCCCCCTCCCTCCCTCCCTCCCTCCTCCCTCCTCCCTCCCCCAGCCTTCTCCTCCCTCCCCCCTCCCTCCCCCCCTCACTCCCTCCCTCACTTCACACCTGGGTGGCATATCATATCTCGTACAGCTTAATGTCCAACACGCATGCACACACACCGGGCGCACACACACACACACACCGGGCGCACACACACACACACACCGGGCGCACACACACACACACACCGGGCGCACACACACACACACACCGGGCGCACACACACACACACACCGGGCGCACACACACACACACACCGGGCGCACACACACACACACACAGACACACACACACACACACACACCGGGCGACACACACACACACACACACACACACACACTGGGCGCACACACACACACACACACCGGGCGCGCGCACACACACACACACCCGGCGCACACACACACACACACCGGGCGCACACACACACACACCGGGCGCACACACACACACACACAGACACACACACACACACACACACACCGGGCGCACACACACACACACACACACACACACACACACACACTGGGCGCACACACACACACACACCGGGCGCGCGCACACACACACACACCGGGCGCACACACACACACACACACACTGGGCGCACACACACACACACACACACACACACCGGGCGCGCACACACACACACACACTGGGCGCACACACACACACACACACACACACACACACTGGGCGCACACACACACACACACACACACACCGGGCGCACCCACACACAAACACACACATTATTTGCTTACTGCAAAGAGACAGTTTAAATTTGGGTGCACTTCCTCTAACCGTCACTCTCTACATCATCAGTTGCATTGATAAGAATATTTGAATAACAGGATTTAAATAAGTGTCTGTAAACTTGCATGCTAACAATTTCTGACAGCGGTAGAGTGGAAGGAGAGTGGAGAGAGATGGAGCGAGAGTGGAGAGAGAGTGGAGAGAGTGTTGTGACGACCCTCCCACTCTGTCTGCCGTATTCTCTCTCTTTGCTCTTGTTTCCTTATTAGGATGCCGGTGGGCGGAGTTGGGAGGGTCGTCAGCTACATGGGAAACACCTGGGCCGGGTGTGTCCCAGCATAAATGGACCTCTTCCACATTCATGAAAGAGACTCTCTCCAGGCAGATACTTTGACTTTGGTTGTGGTATTTTTGTGGCCTTTTTGGTTGTTTGCTTTGGCACTTCTCAACACTTTTCCATATTACATTTATGCAAGCAAACACTCACTTACACTACTGATTACTGATTACACACCCCATTGTTATTTCAGTTAGTTTACTTTAGTTAATAAATATATACTTTAAGTATTCCTTGTCTCCACGTGTCTCCCTTTTGTTACGAACTTGAGCCGGTTCGTGACAGTGTGGAGAGAGTGTGGAGAGAGAGTGAAGAGAGAGTGAAGAGAGAGTGAAGAGAGAGTGGAGAGAGAGTGGAGAGAGAGTGGAGAGAGTGTGGAGAGAGTGTGGAGAGAGAGTTAAGAGAGAGTGAAGAGAGAGTGGAGAGAGTGTTAAGAGAGAGTGAAGAGAGAGTGGAGAGAGTGTTAAGAGAGAGTGAAGAGAGAGTGAAGAGAGAGTTAAGAGAGAGTTAAGAGAGAGTGGAGAGAGTGTGGAGAGAGAGTTAAGAGAGAGTGAAGAGAGAGTGGAGAGAGTGTTAAGAGAGAGTGAAGAGAGAGTGAAGAGAGAGTGGAGAGAGAGTTAAGAGAGAGTGGAGAGAGTGTGGAGAGAGAGTTAAGAGAGAGTGAAGAGAGAGTGGAGAGAGTGTGGAGAGAGAGTTAAGAGAGAGTGGAGAGAGAGTGGAGAGAGTGTGGAGAGAGAGTTAAGAGAGAGTGAAGAGAGAGTTAAGAGAGAGTGGAGAGAGTGTGGAGAGAGAGTTAAGAGAGAGTGAAGAGAGAGTGGAGAGAGTGTTAAGAGAGAGTGAAGAGAGAGTGAAGAGAGAGTGGAGAGAGAGTTAAGAGAGAGTGGAGAGAGTGTGGAGAGAGAGTTAAGAGAGAGTGAAGAGAGAGTGGAGAGAGTGTGGAGAGAGAGTTAAGAGAGAGTGGAGAGAGAGTGGAGAGAGTGTGGAGAGAGAGTTAAGAGAGAGTGAAGAGAGAGTGAAGAGAGTGTGGAGAGAGAGTTAAGAGAGAGTGAAGAGTAACTAACCACTGTGACTGACCCAAACTTAAGGAAAGCTTTGACTATGTACAGACTCAGTGAGCATAGCCTTGCTATTGAGAAAGTCCGCCGTAGGCAGACCTGGCTCTCAAGTGAAGACAGGCTATGTGCACACAAATCAAATCAAATTTTATTTGTCACATACACGTGTTTAGCAGATGTTATAGCGGGTGTAGCGAAATGCTTGTGCTTCTAGCTCCGACAGTGCAGTAATATCTAACAATTTCACAACATATACCCAATACACACAAAAAAGTAAGGAATGGGATTTAAGAATATATACATTTATGGACAAGCAACGACAGAGCGGCATGGACTAAGATACAGTAGAATATTATAGAATAGAATGCAGTATATACATATGAGATGAGTAGTGCAAGATATGTAAACATTATTAAGGTGACTTGTTCCATTTCTTAAAGTGGCCAGTGATTTCAATAGGCAGCAGCAGCCTCTAATGTGCTAGTGATGGCTATTTAACAGTCTGATGGCCTTGAGATAGAAGCTGTTTTTCATTCTCTGTCCCAGCTTTGATGCACCTGTACTGACCTCGCCTTCTGGATGATGGCGGGGTGAACAGGCAGTGGCTCGGGTGGTTGATGTCCTTGATGATCTTTTTGGCCTTCCTGTGACATCGGGTGCTGTATGTGTCTTGGAGGGCGGGTAGTTTTCCCCCGGTAATGCGTTCGGCAGACCGCACCACCCTCTGGAGAGCCCTGCGGTTGTGGGCGGTGCAGTTGCCGTACCAGGCGGTGATACAGCCCGACAGGATGCTCTCAATTGTGCATCTGTAAAAGTTTGTGAGGGTTTTAGGTGATAAGCCACATTTCTTCAGCCTCCTGAGGTTGAAGAGGCTCTGTTGCGCCTTCTTCACCACACTGTCTGCGTGGGTGGACCATTTCAGATTGTCAGGGATGTGTACGCCAAGGAACTTGAAGCTTTCCACCTTCTCCACTGCGGTCCCGTCTATGTGGATAGGGGGATATACCCTCTGCTGTTTCCTGAAGTCCACGATCATCTCCTTTGTTTTGTTGATGTTGAGTGAGAGGTTATTTTCCTGGCACCACACTCCCAGAGCCCTCACCTCCTCCCTGTAGGTGGTCTCGTCATTGTTGGTAATCAAGCCTACTACTGTTGTGTCATCTGCAAACTTGATGATTAAGTTGGAGGCGTGCTTGGCCACAGAGTCATGGGTGAACAGGGAGTACAGGAGGGGGCTGAACACGCACCCTTGTGGGACCCCAGTGTTGAGGATCAGTGAAGTGGTGGTGTTGTTTCCTGCCTTCCCCACCTGGGGGCGGCCTGTCAGGAAGTCCAGGACCTAGTTGCACAGGGCGGGGTTCAGACCCAGGGCCTCGAGCTTAATGATGAGCTTGGAGGGTACTATGGTGTTGAATGCTGAGCTATAGTCAATGAACAGCATTCATACATAGGTATTCCTCTTGTCCAGATGGGATAGGGCAGTGTGCAGTGTGATGGCAATTGCATCATCTGTGGATCTATTGGGGCGGTAAGCAAATTGAAGTGGGTCTAGGGTGACAGGTAAGGTAGAGGTGATATGATCCTTGACTAGTCTCTCAAAGCACTTCATGATGACAGAGGTGAGTGCTACAGGGCGATAGTCATTTAGTTCAGTTACCTTTGCTTTCTTGGGTACAGGAACAATGGTGGCCATCTTGAAGCATGTGGGAACAGCAGACTGGGAAAGGGAGAGATTGAATATGTCCATGAACACACCAGCCAGCTGGTCTGCGCATGCTCTGAGGACACGGCTAGGGATGCCGTCTGGGCCGGCAGCCTTGCGGGGGTTAGCATGCTTAAACGTCTTAATCACGTTGGCCATGGAGAAGGAGAGGCCACAGTCCTTGGTAGTGGGCCTCGTCAGTGGCACTGTGTTATCCTTAAAGCGGGCAAAGAAGGTGTTTAGCTTGTCTGGAAGCGAGACGTCGGAGTCGGTGACGTGGCTGGTTTTCTTTTTGTAGTCCGTGATTGTCTGTAGACCCTGCCACATACGTCTCGTGTCTGAGCCGTTGAATTGCGACTCCACTTTGTCTCTATACTGATGTTTTGCCAGTTTAGTTGCCTTGCGGAGTGAGTAGCTACACTGTTTGTATTCTGCCATATTCCCAGTCACCTTGCCATGGTTGAATGCTGCCGTCTATCCTCGGTTTCTGGTTAGGGTAGGTTTTAATAGTCACAGTCCGCGTGATCAAAACAATCTTGAAGCGTTGATTCCGATTCGTCAGACCAGCGTTGAATAGTCCTTAGCACGGGTACTTCCTGTTTGAAGGGAGAAGCAAAATGGAGTCATGGTCAGATTTGCCGAAAGGAGGGTGGGGGAGGGCCTTATAACCATCCCGGAAGTTTGAATAGCAATGGTCGAGGATTTTAGCAGCGCGAGTACAACAGTCGATATGATGATAGAACCCGGCAGCCTAGTCCTCAAATTTGCTTTGTTAAAATCTCGGCTACAATAAATGCAGCCTCAGGATATGCGGTTTCCAGTTTGCATAAGGTCCAGTGAAGTTCTTTAAGGGCCGTCGTGGTATCGGCTTGAGGGGGATATACACGAAGAAAATTCTCTTGGGAGATAATACGGTCGGCATTTGATTGTGAGGTATTCTAGGTCGGGTGAACAGAAGGACTCGAGTTCCTCTATGTTACTACAATTACACCACAAGTCGTTAATCATGAAACACACACCTCCGCCCTTCTGCTTCCCGGAGAGATATTTATTCCTGTCTGCGCGATGAACTGAGAACCCATCTGGCTGGACCC
This sequence comes from Coregonus clupeaformis, assembly GCF_020615455.1. Taxonomy (NCBI): domain Eukaryota; kingdom Metazoa; phylum Chordata; class Actinopteri; order Salmoniformes; family Salmonidae; genus Coregonus; species Coregonus clupeaformis. The sequence goes on along the minus strand of NC_059218.1, from coordinate 42,374,976 downwards.
GATTCTGACAGAATATCCCAAGAGAGCCATGTTTCCATGAAACAGAGGATGTTACAGGCCTTGATGTCTCTCTGGAAAGAAATCCTTGCCCGTAGTTCGTCGACTTTGTTAACCAAAGATTGAACATTAGCGAGTAGAATACTTGGAAGCGGTGGGTGGTGTGCGCGCCTCCTAAGTCGGACCAGCAGGCCGCTCCGAGTGCCTCTCCTCCGCCGGCGATGTTTTGGGTCAGCCGCTGGAATCAGTTCAGTTGCCCTGGGGAGAGCAAACAAAGGATCTGCTTCGGGAAAGTCGTATTCCTGGTCGTAATGCTGGTGAGTTACTGCCGCTCTGATATCCAAAAGTTTTTCCCGGCTGTATGTAATGATGCAAAACACTTTATGAGCTAATACTGTAAAAAAATTATACATAAAAAAACAAAATAGTGCTCATTTTATTTCACTTTTGTTTATTATCTATTAAACATATGTTTCCCATGCCAATAAAAACCTTTGAATTTGTTTTGAATTGAGAGAGAGGGAGAGAGGGAGAGAGGGAGAGAGGGAGAGAGAGAGAGAGAGAGAGAGAGAGAGAGAGAGAGAGAGAGAGAGAGAGAGAGAGAGAGAGGAGATGAAGACAGAGATACAGAGAGAGAGAGAAAGAGGCATTTAGAATGTATTCAGACCCTTTCACTTCTTCCACATTTTGTTACGTTACAGCCTTATTCTAAAATTGATTCAATTGTTTGTTTTCCTCATCAATCTACACACAATACCCCATAATGACAAAGCAAAAATAGATTTTTAGAAATGTTTGCAAATGTATTGCAGATCCTCTCAAGCTCTGTCAGGTTGGATGGGGAGCGTTGCTGCACAGCTATTTTCAGGTCTCTCCAGAGATGTTTGATCGGGTTCAAGTCCGGGCTCTGGCTGGGCCACTCAAGGACATTCAGAGACATGTCCCGAAGCCACTCCTGCGCTGTCTTGGCTGTGTGCTTAGGGTTGTTGTCCTGTTGGAAGGTGAACCTTCTCCCCAGTCTGAGGTCCTGAGCACTCTGGAGCAGGTTTTCATCAAGGATCTCTCTGTACTTTGCTCCGTTCATCTTTCCCTCAATCCGGACTAGTCTCCCAGTCCCTGCAGCTGAAAAACATCCCCACAGCATGATGCTTCCACCACCATGCTTCACTGTAGGGATGGTGACAGGTTTCCTCCAGACGTGACGCTTGGCCAAATAGTTAAATCTTGGTTTAATCAGACCAGAGACCTTCTCCTCCCTCCCCCCTCCCCCCTCCCTCCCTCCCTCCCTCCCTCCCCCCCTCCCTCCTCCCTCCCTCCCTCCCTCCTCCCTCCCTCCTCCCTCCCTCCCCCCTCCCTCCCTCCCTCCCCCTCCTCCCTCCCTCCCTCCCCCCTCCCTCCCTCCCCCCTCGCGCACACACACACACCGGGCGCACACACACATACACACACATGGGCGCACCCACACACAAACACACACATTATTTGCTTACTGCAAAGAGACAGTTTAAATTTGGGTGCACTTCCTCTAACCGTCACTCTCTACATCATCAGTTGCATTGATAAGAACATTTGAATAACAGGATTTAAATAAGTGTCTGTAAACTTGCATGCTAACAATTTCTGACAGCGGTAGAGTGGAAGGAGAGTGGAGAGAGATGGAGCGAGAGTGGAGAGAGAGTGGAAAGATAGTGGGGGGAGAGAGTGGAGAGAGAGTGGAGAGAGAGTGGAGAGAGAGTGGAGAGAGAGTGGAGAGAGAGTGAAGAGAGAGTGGAGAGAGAGTGAAGAGAGAGTGGAGAGAGTGTTGTGACGACCCTCCCACTCTGTCTGCCGTATTCTCTCTCTTTGCTCTTGTTTCCTTATTAGGATGCCGGTGGGCGGAGTTGGGAGGGTCGTCAGCTACATGGGAAACACCTGGGCCGGGTGTGTCCCAGCATAAATGGACCTCTTCCACATTCATGAAAGAGACTCTCTCCAGGCAGATACTTTGACTTTGGTTGAGGTATTTTTGTGGCCTTTTTGGTTGTTTGCTTTGGCACTTCTCAACACTTTTCCATATTACATTTATGCAAGCAAACACTCACTTACACTACTGATTACTGATTACACACCCCATTGTTATTTCAGTTAGTTTACTTTAGTTAATAAATATATACTTTAAGTATTCCTTGTCTCCACGTGTCTCCCTTTTGTTACGAACTTGAGCCGGTTCGTGACAGTGTGGAGAGAGTGTGGAGAGAGAGTGAAGAGAGAGTGAAGAGAGAGTGAAGAGAGAGTGAAGAGAGAGTGGAGAGAGAGTGGAGAGAGTGTGGAGAGAGTGTGGAGAGATAGTTAAGAGAGAGTGAAGAGAGAGTGGAGAGAGTGTTAAGAGAGAGTGAAGAGAGAGTGAAGAGAGAGTGGAGAGAGAGTTAAGAGAGAGTGAAGAGAGAGTGGAGAGAGTGTTAAGAGAGAGTGAAGAGAGAGTGAAGAGAGAGTGGAGAGAGAGTTAAGAGAGAGTGGAGAGAGTGTGGAGAGAGAGTTAAGAGAGAGTGAAGAGAGAGTGGAGAGAGTGTGGAGAGAGAGTTAAGAGAGAGTGGAGAGAGAGTGGAGAGAGAGTGAAGAGAGTGTGGAGAGAGAGTTAAGAGAGAGTGAAGAGTAACTAACCACTGTGACTGACCCAAACTTAAGGAAAGCTTTGACTATGTACAGACTCAGTGAGCATAGCCTTGCTATTGAGAAAGTCCGCCGTAGGCAGACCTGGCTCTCAAGTGAAGACAGGCTATGTGCACACAAATCAAATCAAATTTTATTTGTCACATACACGTGTTTAGCAGATGTTATAGCGGGTGTAGCGAAATGCTTGTGCTTCTAGCTCCGACAGTGCAGTAATATCTAACAATTTCACAACATATACCCAATACACACAAAAAAGTAAGGAATGGGATTTAAGAATATATACATTTATGGACAAGCAACGACAGAGCGGCATGGACTAAGATACAGTAGAATATTATAGAATAGAATGCAGTATATACATATGAGATGAGTAGTGCAAGATATGTAAACATTATTAAGGTGACTTGTTCCATTTCTTAAAGTGGCCAGTGATTTCAATAGGCAGCAGCAGCCTCTAATGTGCTAGTGATGGCTATTTAACAGTCTGATGGCCTTGAGATAGAAGCTGTTTTTCATTCTCTCTGTCCCAGCTTTGATGCACCTGTACTGACCTCGCCTTCTGGATGATGGCGGGGTGAACAGGCAGTGGCTCGGGTGGTTGATGTCCTTGATGATCTTTTTGGCCTTCCTGTGACATCGGGTGCTGTATGTGTCTTGGAGGGCGGGTAGTTTTCCCCCGGTAATGCGTTCGGCAGACCGCACCACCCTCTGGAGAGCCCTGCGGTTGTGGGCGGTGCAGTTGCCGTACCAGGCGGTGATACAGCCCGACAGGATGCTCTCAATTGTGCATCTGTAAAAGTTTGTGAGGGTTTTAGGTGATAAGCCACATTTCTTCAGCCTCCTGAGGTTGAAGAGGCTCTGTTGCGCCTTCTTCACCACACTGTCTGTGTGGGTGGACCATTTCAGTTTGTCGGTGATGTGTACGCCAAGGAACTTGAAGCTTTCCACCTTCTCCACTGCGGTCCCGTCTATGTGGATAGGGGGATATACCCTCTGCTGTTTCCTGAAGTCCACGATCATCTCCTTTGTTTTGTTGATGTTGAGTGAGAGGTTATTTTCCTGGCACCACACTCCCAGAGCCCTCACCTCCTCCCTGTAGGTGGTCTCGTCATTGTTGGTAATCAAGCCTACTACTGTTGTGTCATCTGCAAACTTGATGATTAAGTTGGAGGCGTGCTTGGCCACAGAGTCATGGGTGAACAGGGAGTACAGGAGGGGGCTGAACACGCACCCTTGTGGGACCCCAGTGTTGAGGATCAGTGAAGTGGTGGTGTTGTTTCCTACCTTCCCCACCTGGGGGCGGCCTGTCAGGAAGTCCAGGACCTAGTTGCACAGGGTGGGGTTCAGACCCAGGGCCTCGAGCTTAATGATGAGCTTGGAGGGTACTATGGTGTTGAATGCTGAGCTATAGTCAATGAACAGCATTCATACATAGGTATTCCTCTTGTCCAGATGGGATAGGGCAGTGTGCAGTGTGATGGCAATTGCATCATCTGTGGATCTATTGGGGCGGTAAGCAAATTGAAGTGGGTCTAGGGTGACAGGTAAGGTAGAGGTGATATGATCCTTGACTAGTCTCTCAAAGCACTTCATGATGACAGAGGTGAGTGCTACAGGGCGATAGTCATTTAGTTCAGTTACCTTTGCTTTCTTGGGTACAGGAACAATGGTGGCCATCTTGAAGCATGTGGGAACAGCAGACTGGGAAAGGGAGAGATTGAATATGTCCATGAACACACCAGCCAGCTGGTCTGCGCATGCTCTGAGGACGCGGCTAGGGATGCCGTCTGGGCCAGCAGCCTTGCGGGGGTTAGCATGCTTAAACGTCTTAATCACGTTGGCCATGGAGAAGGAGAGGCCACAGTCCTTGGTAGTGGGCCTCGTCAGTGGCACTGTGTTATCCTTAAAGCGGGCAAAGAAGGTGTTTAGCTTGTCTGGAAGCGAGACGTCGGAGTCGGTGACGTGGCTGGTTTTCTTTTTGTAGTCCGTGATTGTCTGTAGACCCTGCCACATACGTCTCGTGTCTGAGCCGTTGAATTGCGACTCCACTTTGTCTCTATACTGATGTTTTGCCAGTTTAGTTGCCTTGTCGGAGTGAGTAGCTACACTGTTTGTATTCTGCCATATTCCCAGTCACCTTGCCATGGTTGAATGCTGCCGTCTATCCTCGGTTTCTGGTTAGGGTAGGTTTTAATAGTCACAGTCCGCGTGATCAAAACAATCTTGAAGCGTGGATTCCGATTCGTCAGACCAGCGTTGAATAGTCCTTAGCACGGGTACTTCCTGTTTGAAGGGAGAAGCAAAATGGAGTCATGGTCAGATTTGCCGAAAGGAGGGTGGGGGAGGGCCTTATAACCATCCCGGAAGTTTGAATAGCAATGGTCGAGGATTTTAGCAGCGCGAGTACAACAGTCGATATGATGATAGAACTTCGGCAGCCTAGTCCTCAAATTTGCTTTGTTAAAATCCCCGGCTACAATAAATGCAGCCTCAGGATATGCGGTTTCCAGTTTGCATAAGGTCCAGTGAAGTTCTTTAAGGGCCGTCGTGGTATCGGCTTGAGGGGGGATATACACGAAGAAAATTCTCTTGGGAGATAATACGGTCGGCATTTGATTGTGAGGTATTCTAGGTCGGGTGAACAGAAGGACTCGAGTTCCTCTATGTTACTACAATTACACCACAAGTCGTTAATCATGAAACACACACCTCCGCCCTTCTGCTTCCCGGAGAGATATTTATTCCTGTCTGCGTGATGAACTGAGAACCCATCTGGCTGGACCGATTCTGACAGAATATCCCAAGAGAGCCATGTTTCCATGAAACAGAGGATGTTACAGGCCTTGATGTCTCTCTGGAAAGAAATCCTTGCCCGTAGTTCGTCGACTTTGTTAACCAAAGATTGAACATTAGCGAGTAGAATACTTGGAAGCGGTGGGTGGTGTGCGCGCCTCCTAAGTCGGACCAGCAGGCCGCTCCGAGTGCCTCTCCTCCGCCGGCGATGTTTTGGGTCAGCCGCTGGAATCAGTTCAGTTGCCCTGGGGAGAGCAAACAAAGGATCTGCTTCGGGAAAGTCGTATTCCTGGTCGTAATGCTGGTGAGTTACTGCCGCTCTGATATCCAAAAGTTTTTCCCGGCTGTATGTAATGATGCAAAACACTTTATGAGCTAATACTGTAAAAAATTATACATAAAAAAACAAAATAGTGCTCATTTTATTTCACTTTTGTTTATTATCTATTAAACATATGTTTCCCATGCCAATAAAAACCTTTGAATTTGTTTTGAATTGAGAGAGAGGGAGAGAGGGAGAGAGGGAGAGAGAGAGAGAGAGAGAGAGAGAGAGAGAGAGAGAGAGAGAGAGAGAGAGAGAGAGAGAGAGAGAGAGAGAGAGAGAGGAGATGAAGACAGAGATACAGAGAGAGAGAGAAGGAGAAAGAGGCATTTAGAATGTATTCAGACCCTTTCACTTCTTCCACATTTTGTTACGTTACAGCCTTATTCTAAAATTGATTCAATTGTTTGTTTTCCTCATCAATCTACACACAATACCCCATAATGACAAAGCAAAAATAGATTTTTAGAAATGTTTGCAAATGTATTGCAGATCCTCTCAAGCTCTGTCAGGTTGGATGGGGAGCGTTGCTGCACAGCTATTTTCAGGTCTCTCCAGAGATGTTTGATCGGGTTCAAGTCCGGGCTCTGGCTGGGCCACTCAAGGACATTCAGAGACTTGTCCCGAAGCCACTCCTGCGCTGTCTTGGCTGTGTGCTTAGGGTTGTTGTCCTGTTGGAAGGTGAACCTTCTCCCCAGTCTGAGGTCCTGAGCACTCTGGAGCAGGTTTTCATCAAGGATCTCTCTGTACTTTGCTCCGTTCATCTTTCCCTCAATCCGGACTAGTCTCCCAGTCCCTGCAGCTGAAAAACATCCCCACAGCATGATGCTTCCACCACCATGCTTCACTGTAGGGATGGTGACAGGTTTCCTCCAGACGTGACGCTTGGCCAAATAGTTAAATCTTGGTTTAATCAGACCAGAGAATCTTGTTTCTCATGGTCTGAGAGTCCTTTAGGTGTCTTTTGGCAAACTCCAAGCCTTTTACTGAGGAGTGACTTCCGTCTGGCCACTCTACCATAAAGGCCTGATTGGTGGAGTGCTGCAGAGATGGTTGTCCTTCTGGAAGGTTCTCCCATCTCCACAGAGGAACTCTGGAGCTCTGTCAGAGTAACCATTGAGTTCTTGGACCAAGGCCCTTCTCCCCTGATTGCTCAGTTTGGCCGGGCGGCCAGCTCTAGGAAGAGTCTTGGTGGTTCCAAACTTCATCCATTTAAGAATGATGGAGGCCACTGTGTTCTTGGGGACCTTCAATGCTGCAGAAATGTTTTGGTTCCCTTCCCCAGATCTGTGCCTCAACACAATCCTGTCTCGGAGCTCTATAGACAATTCCTTCGACCTCATGGCTTGGTTTTTGCTCTGACATACACTGTCAACTGTGGGACCTTATATAGACAGGTGTGTGCCTTTCCAAATCATGTCCAATCAATTGAATTTACCACAGGTGGACTCCAATCAAGTTGTAGAAACATCTCAAGGATGATCAATGGAAACAGGATGCACCTGAGCTCAATTTCGGGTCTCATAGCAAAGGGTCTGAATACTTAAATTTTCTATACATTTGCAAACATTTATAAAAACCTGTTTTCGCTTTTCATTATGGGGTATTGTGTGTAGATTTATGAGGAAACATTTGTATTTATTCAATTTTAGAATAAGGCTGTAACGTAACAAAATGTGGAAAAAGTCAAGGGGTCTGAATACTTTCCGAATGCACTGTAAGTGCCTGTGCCAGTATCATTATAATTGTAATACTGTATGTCTGACCAGACAGACGGTTACAATAGACACATCCTACTATCAATCAAATGTATTTTTGGAAGGCCTTTTTACATCAACAGTTGTCACAAATTTGTCCAGCCTAAACCCCCAATCAATGCAGATGTAAAAGCCATGGTCTCAATATAACTGAAATGTCCCACAAAGTCAATGTCAGAGAGACACACGCATGTAGCAGAATGACAGAGAATCTACAGTGAGAGATTGGGGTGGGGTGGGGAGGACCTCAAATAACTACTGTTACTCCATGGTTCGAAGGAGAGAGACGATTAATAAGGAAAGGAAAATGTTTTTATTGGTGTATTGATTGATAGCTAATAATTGATCAATACCTTTAATTGATTATAAGCCAGGCTGTCCAGTCTAGTGATGTTGCAGTGGTGTCAGAAACAGGTAGAGGATCGTTGGGTTGACTTCCTGTTCCTGTTCCTGTTCACCCGGGCTCACTGGGAGGCCAGCCCTTCATACGGCTCTTTGACCTCTGACCTGTAGAGGTATTCCGATGGGTTAAATCTAGCCCGGAGGAATTCCCCCCAGGGGTCATCCAGGGTCTTCGTCACAAATAACGCCGTATTCTCTATATAGTGCAATACTTTTGACTAGGGCCCTATATAAGGCATAGAGAATAGGGTGCTATTTGGGATACATCCAGGGTCAACCCTAACCCAACCCAGGGTTCAGCCCCGATGCTAACAATTCCTTTCATTTAATACTGTAGAATTAACACAGCAGAATTAGCCCAGATGCTAACAATCCCTCTCATTTAACACAATAAAATTAGCCCTGACGCTAACAATCCATCTCACTTAACACAGTAGAATTAGCCACAATACTAACCATTCCTCTCATTTAACACAGTAGAGTTATCCCTGATGCTAACAATCCCTTTTCAATTAACACAGTAGAATTAGCTCTGATGCTAAAAATCATTTTAATTTAAGACAGTACAGAGCAGATTACTTAGTGTTGATTTAACACTCAGTGGTGTAACAGAACCCCAGTGTTTCTGTTAATAACCAGTGTTGAGTGTGAGTGTGATTGTGTCAGTTTTACTCTGTGGAGAGTTAAAACAGTCCCATCAAAACCACGCCCACCATTATCAGATTTCCCAGCATGCTCTACTGCACCTAGCTCTTTTTTTAGGATTATATTTAATATCTGTGTTTTTTGCATGTACATTGATTGATTGATTAATCGTATGCTACACAACGATAAATAACAATATATTTTTTCTAAACTAATCCAATCAGTTAGTTAGATTCATTGCACCCGTTACTGAAATGGTTGTACCACTTTAAATAACTGGTAGTCTCCTTTATGAATGATCCTAACAGTCATTCTGAATGCAGGTGAATAAACGTTCCTTACACATTTTACATATTTTATATTTTTAGTCATTTAGCAGACGCTCTTATCCAGAGCGACTTACAGTTAGTGCATACGTTTTCATACTGGCCTCCCCGTGGGAATCAAACCCACAACCCTGGCGTTGCAAGCGCCATGCTCTACCAACTGAGCTACAAGGAGGCCTTGTGTCACGATCGTTGACACATGATGAGGACCAAGGCGCAGCGTTGAATGTGAACATATTATTTATTAGAATGATCAACCGATCAAAACAACAAAACGATGACGTGACAGTCAATGGTCAATACACAACCAAACACGAACAAAATCCCACAAACCCAAATGAAAAACAGACAGTTTAAATATGGCTCCCAATCAGAGACAACCAACGAACAGCTGACACTCGTTGCCTCTGATTGGGAGTCACTAAGGCAAACATAGAAAACAACAAACCAGAACCCCCAACATAGAAACACACCACATAGAACAAACACACCCTGGCTCAACAACTAGAGTCCCATAGCCAGGGTGTGACAGTACCCCCCCCCTAAAGGCGCGGACTGCGACCGCGCCTCAAAAAGAGCAAAACAGGGGAGGGCTGGGTGGGCATACCTCCTCGGCGGCGGTTCTGGCTCCGGGCTTGACCCCCACTCCTTCTCTAACCCCCAAAGTACCCCTGGTCCGGTCTGGCCCTGCTGGCCGGAGCTGGACTGAACACTGATGGAGCGGATTGCTCTAGCTCCGACGTGAAGCCTCTGACCGGTGCCGGACCAGCCACCGGTGGAACAGGCACGGGCCGTGCCGGACTGACGAACGCACACCACTGGCTTGGTGTGGGAGCCAGGAGCGGGCCGAGCCGGGCTGTCGAGCGCACCCCTGACTTGGTGCGGGGAGCAGGAACGGGCCGTGCCAGACTGACGACGCACACCACTGGCTTGGTGTGGGGAGCAGGAGCGGGCCGAGCCGGGCTATCGAAGCGCACCCCTGACTTGGTGCGGGGAGCAGGAACGGGCCGGACCGGGCTGACGACGCGCACCACTGACTTGGTGCGGGGAGCAGGAATGGGCCGGACCGGGCTGACGACGCGCACCACTGACTTGGTGCGAGTGGCAGGAACAGGCCGGACCGAACTGGGAACACACACCCCTGGCCCTCCGTGGGGATCAGGAACAGGCCGGACCGGACTGGCAACACACGCCAGTACCTCTCGCCGTGCCTCTACAACCTCCTTCCCCCTGGTGACCAGTGACTCCCGTAACCTGGCGTCCTCCTCTGCCAATCCGCTGGGCCGCTCTGCCGCGGTCTCCTGCTGGCCCGTCGTCCACGGCGTTAGCCCCCCCCTAAAAAATTTCTGGGCATCTCCCCTACCCGTGGACCAGGTCTCCATGTCCCTCGCCAGCCTTTCGCCCTTCTGCCACAAGGTCAAGCCCTTCTCCTCCTCACTCGGCTTGACCCAGTCGAGGAGGCGAAGGAGATCTGTTAGGGATCTCCCTGGCGATGGCTCCTGGACACGCTGCTTGGTCACATCTTGGTGGGATTTTCTGTCACGATCGTTGACACATGATGAGGACCAAGGCGCAGCGTTGAATGTGAACATATTATTTATTAGAATGATCAACCGATCAAAACAACAAAACGATGACGTGACGGTCAATACACAACCAAACACGAACAAAATCCCACAAACCCTAATGAAAAACAGACAGTTTAAATATGGCTCCCAATCAGAGACAACCAACGAACAGCTGACACTCGTTGCCTCTGATTGGGAGTCACTAAGGCAAACATAGAAAACAACAACCCAGAACCCCCAACATAGAAACACACCACATAGAACAAACACACCCTGGCTCAACAACTAGAGTCCCATAGCCAGGGTGTGACACCTTGGCTGAGCATAAAAGCGTTTCTGCCGACATTTCTCGCATAATTCTCTACCAACTGTGTTAGGGTAAAACCTGGTCATCAAGGTCTTATGATACATGTCATGTATTGTCATAAACAGTTTAATTTTAATGATAACATTGATAACAAAAGTGGAAACAGAAAATGTTTCAGTAAACTTTCCAAATGTCAAAAACACGCTAGATAAGGTGGGATCATTTTGTGTCGGTAAGATGAATTATGCGAGAAATGTCGGCGGGAAACGCTTTTATGCTCAGATATTAATATAATAACCATCGTACTGACGTAAACTTGGGATGTCCGGCGATGACATGGCGTGTGGTCCTCCCTACTATGACTCGTCAGGAAAAGCATGCAGTTTATTAGGCTACAGATAAAATGATGTTATAATTAACTTTCACAGGGTGGTGAAAGTGCAAGGTGATGAGCTTGATGCTCCTTTCCAATAAATATCGAGGGTCTTGTTCTAGTGACACGATGATCGATGCTTGGCTGCCGTTTGACGAATATAAATAATCTTGCTATTTTAGTCCATAATAATGTCATCATGTAGGCTATACGTGCGCGCAGATACAGTACAGTAAGTGTGCTGTTGGCACACTAGTTATATAATGCAATTTTTTTGGTGAGAAAACCATCAGTGTAGTTGAAAATGCAATGGAAACCCATTTAACTTATACGGTACATGGGAATTTAACCGCAAAAAAGCATTTTTAAGTGCACTAGGTCATCACAACAAGTCAATTTGATGGAAACATCTCTGGTGGGAAAAAATAATCATATTGTTTTTATGCAGATTTTTAAATATTCGTGTGAAAATCTGGCGTCCAATTGGATGGAAACCTAGCTTGTGTTGATTTAACACTGGAGAATTTGCTATGTACAATTAGCCAATTAGATACTAACATTCCCTCTCACCACAGTAGAAATAGCCCCTGATGCTAATGTAAAGGACGTCGCGCTGCTTGCTTAGAGAGTAGCAGCACTTCCTCCTGATTCGGCTCATACCGAGGCTCGAACCCAGCACCTCTGCTTTGCTAGCACGTGACCACCGTCCTGAAGCATCTTACCAGTCGGCACCACACGAAAAGCTACCAGGCGGTGATGTCGGCATCACACGAAAAGCTACCAGGCGGTGATGTCGGCACCACACGAAAAGCTACCAGGCGGTGATCCTTCAGGCTGACGAGTAAGTTTCACATCCCCACGTGTTACACTCACCCCTCAAACTGGAGATCTTGAGTCACCACTGTAAAGGACGTCACGCTGCCTGCTTAGCGAGAACCACTTCCTCCTGATTCGGCTCACACCGAGGCTCGAACCCGGTGCTAGAACAAGTGACTGCCCTCCAGAAGCCTCGGCAGCAGCTAATTGGGGATCCCTAATCAATACTAAATATTAAATAGAATCAAGCCAGTCTAGCTCAAATCGCAAAAAGCAAGCAGCATTTTCCCTCTCTTCCTTTATTTCTCTTTCATTTCATTTCATCCTCCCTTTCTTCTCTTCTTTACTGATGTATTTATTTATTTATTTCTCTTTCATTTTCTTCTCTCTGTTTTTTAACTCAACCTAATCTGATAAGACCTGTGAGATGGAGAGCAGATGTCACTGATTCGGACAGCGTGTGTTTATGCTGAGTTTATGAGCAGACGGGAGGTTATTGGGCTTCATGAAAACAAAACAAAAACAGTAGATCATATTAACTTTATTACTGTTGGGTTCAGATGGGGGTTACACTCTTTATTAGCCACACACACACTAGTGTATATATGTGACCACATCACAGAGAAACAGAGAAAGACAGACAGAGTAAAGCGAGAGAGAGAGAGAGAGAGAGAGAGAGAGACAGAGAGCGAGAGAGAGAGAGAGAGAGAGAGAGAGAGAGAGAGAGAGAGAGAGAGAGAGAGAGAGAGAGAGAGAGAGAGAGAGAGAGAGAGAGAGAGAGAGAGAGAGAGAGAGAGAGAGAGAGAGAGAGAGACAGAGAGCGAG
>NC_059218.1:42357193-42359693 GCF_020615455.1 Coregonus clupeaformis | reverse complement strand
GTACACCCCCAAAATGTTAAGTCCTTCACAACCCCACTGCAAACCCCCTGGAAGCAGAAGAGGGGCCCTATCCCCCCATGCCCCACATAACAGAGCTTTGCTCTTGCCCCAGTTTACCTTAGCTGACGAAGCTCCCTCGTACACCTTCAGACTAGTCTCTAGTGCCTGCATATCCTGACCATCCCTGACCATCACAGAAACGTCATCTGCATACGCTGACACTGTTTTGCCTGTCCAGCACACTCCCTGCAGTCTCCTGCGTAGCAGGCCCAAAAAAGGTTCAATGGCTAGTGTATATAACTGCCCTGATAGAGGGCATCCTTGTCTAATGCCCCGCCTCACCCAGACTGGCCTACTGAGCCCCCCTCCCACCGTAAACATATATGATGCCCCAGCATACAACATCTTCACACAGGCCAAAAACCTTTCCCCAAACCCAAACATCACATTAAACAGATACTCATGGTACACTCTATCAAAAGCCTTCTCTTGATCTAAAAAGACCAGTCCCAGAATTTTTTTTCGAAAACTCCACTGGGAGTCCATCGAGCCCCGGTGCACGGCCGGGGGACATCTGGGTTACGGCCTCTGCCAGTTCATGGGACAACAGGGGAATGTCCATTTCATCCCTCTGTGCCAGAGAGAGCTTAGGGAGTTCTGCAAACAAAACCTGAGCACACATAGGATCACACAGTTCTGCCCTATACAACACAGTATAAAACTCCACAGTCCGCTCCCGCATCTCCCCCACCACAGAGGTCACCCGCCCATCCGAAAGCCGTAGACAATGCATACCCTTGGCTTCACCGCTCTGTCTTTCCAAACCAAAGAAGAAGGAGCTGGGAGCATCCATCTCCTTGAGCATGGAGAACGTAGCTCTTACAAGTGCTCCCTTCGCTTTAACCTGGAAAACACTGCCCAGGTCCCTACGTAGTTCAGCTAGATTAACCTGGAGGCCTACATTGCCTTGCCCCAACAGCTCTATCTCCATCTCACTAATACTACGCTCGAGTTCCCCCAATACTCTCCTAGCCTCTGAGGATGAGAGAGCTGTATACCGTTGACAGAAAAGCCGAATTTGGACTTTTCCCACATCCCACCATTGACTCAGAGACACATACACCTTTCTTCGCTGCCCCCACCTTTCTCAAAAAGTCTGGAAACCTGAGCAAAAAGTGGCATCTTGTAAGAGCTTTACATTAAACGTCCAATAGGATGCCTGCCGAGGCCCTGGTGAAATAGACAGCCGAGCCATGGTTATGTGATGATCCGAAAAACCCACCGGGAGAATGGTAGCGCCCAACAGCCTATTGCTCTGATTACTGGACATGTACAATCGATCAAGCCGGCCTGCACTCACCCTAGCCCCAAACACCTTCACCCATGTATACTGTCTTGTGTTGGGATGTCTAGTTCTCCAAACATCCACTAGGTCAAACTGATTAATGATGTCCCTTAACACCCCCATTGAGCCTGAATGAGGACCCTCCCCATTTCTATCTTTCCTAAAATCCATCATACAGTTCCAGTCCCCGCCGACCACCAGCGTCTCCTCAGGCGCTACCTGTGAGAGTTCCTGTCTAAGACACCCAAATAGAAGGCCCCCTCTCTCTCCCTGTGTTAGGCGCATACACATTTATAAAGACAAAACCCTTGTTGTTAATTTCTGCTTTTACTACAAGCAGTCTACCCCTACACACCTCTTTAGAGGAGCACATTTTTATAGACAGACCCGATACAAAAAGGACTGCCACCCCTGCACTAACATTTGTCCCATGGCTCAGCACACTTGCCCCTTTCCACCAGAGCCCCCAATCAACTTCATTCACCACATCGCTATGCGTCTCCTGCAGAAACAACACCTGTACTTTTTGTTGTTTTGCATAAAAGCCAGTAAAGAAAGAGACCAATAGCAAAGCTTAAAAAGCCCCAGTGCCAGAAAGAAAACGTTCATCTAAACAGTGTCTGAAGGTAGACTTTTACGCACGGTTGTGACCCACTTCCTCAACCTAAACCGTTTCCTGGGTGAGAGGACACCATGCCCCTCATTTTTCATAGCATGTTGTACTGATCTTACAAACTTTCCTGATCGCAAAAAAAAGCCTCAAGATTAACTTTTTTCCCCTTAGTCTCATTCAGGAACCTTGACAGTTCCCTCACCGTGTACTTTGACCGCTCTGACTTACTGGCTGTCAGCTCTGGACCCATTGAGGAGGAGTCTGAAAAGAAATCCTCCTCATCGTCCTCATCCTCAGACTCACCTTCCTCCTCCTCATCTCCATCTCCCAACCTGACCACCTGCCCTTCCTCTCTAGTCGGGGCCTCCCCCCGAACCAGGCAAAGGTTCCTTGTTATTCAGAAACATGAACACTTGCCTCCGGAACGAAACAACATGCTTGACGGCATCTGCCTGAAAACCTGCCGACAGTACACGAAAACCACTAGCAAACTTACCAAAACGACTCAACTCCTTCCTGATTTGATCATCCGTAATAAACGG
>NC_059218.1:42084693-42354693 GCF_020615455.1 Coregonus clupeaformis | reverse complement strand
AACTAAAGAATATATAGGTTATGATATGAAACACCATTAGGAGTATAAAACAGGTTATGATGACAATGCCCAGAAGAAAGGCTCTGAACACTGAAACTCAGAGACACTAAAGAGGGAAAACACGGGTGTTTAATACACTGATGACTTATCAGCGTTGTTAAAAGGAGCTGCTCTGGAAGGCAGGGTGCAGTTTACCTCCATACTGCTTTTGTGATGAACGTCGACTTCCTCCCGCTCCAGCCCACACCAAGACTAGAACCCCGGACCTCTGCCTCGTAAACACAGGTAACCCCCACCCCCCAACTGAAACGCTCTTACACAGTCTTGCCACCGAAAAGCTAGCAATTTGGCGATGCGAGTGGACACGTTTCAGGCTGAGGAGAGAGTTTACAAATCACTTTCTTCTGGTATTATATTGTTTTATTCATATCTCCTCCTCCTCTCCATCTCCTCCTCCTCTCCATCTCCTCCTCCTCTCCATCTCCTCCTCCTCTCCATCTCCTCTTCCTCTCCTTCCCTCCCTCCCTCTTCTCTCCTTCTCCACCCCATCTCCACTTCCTCTCCATCCCTCCTCTCCTTCCCTCCCTCTTCATCTCCTTCTCCACCCCATCTCCACTTCCTCTCCATCCCTCCTCTCCTTCCCTCCCTCTTCTCTCCATCTCCTTCTCCTCTCCACCCCTCTTCCTCTCCTTCCCTCCTTCCCTCTTCTCTCCATCTCCTTCTCCACCCCATCTCCACTTCCTCTCCATCCCTCCTCTCCTTCCCTCCCTCTTCATCTCCTTCTCCACCCCATCTCCACTTCCTCTCCATCCCTCCTCTCCTTCCCTCCCTCTTCTCTCCACCCCATCTCCACTTCCTCTCCATCCCTCCTCCTCTCCATCCCTCCTCCTCTCCTTCCCTCCCTCTCCATCTCCTTCTCCACCCCATCTCCACTTCCTCTCCATCCCTCCTCCTCTCCAGCCATCTCTCTAGTCTCCATCACTCTTTCTTTCCTCCCTCCCTGCACTCTCTCTCTCTCAAATATCCATCTACATCACACCACATGCTATTTATACATGATGCTCTCTGTCTGTACCTACAGTGTACCGCTCCACTGACTTCTTGTCGCTGTCGTTCTTTCCACATAAATACACACATCTCATCTCAGCAACCATCACTTAAGACAAGTTCTATGAATTCCTATCCTGCAAGCACATGCACATTAAAACACACACACACACCCACACCCACACCCACACCCACATATGTGTTTCTCTTCTCCTTGGTTGGAGGTTTACTGATACAACCAGCTGCTTAATCATAACTCAACGTATTCAAAACATTAACCAAGGCCAGACATACAGTGTCTTCCGAAAGTATTCACACCCCTTGACTTTTTTTTCCAAATTTGGTTGTGTTACAGACTGAATTACTTTTTTTAAATGGATTAAATTGAGAATGATGTTTTTAGACATTTTTACAAATTAATAAAAAATGTAAAGCTGAAATGTCTTGAGTCAGTAAGTATTCAAACCCTTTGTTAAGGCAAAATAAAAATAAAAGTAAAAATCTGCATAACAAGTCACATAATGAGTTGCATGGACTCACTCTGTGTGCAATAATAGTGTTTAACCTGATTTTTGAATGACTACCTCATCTCTGTACCCCAAACATACAATTATCTGAAGGTCCCTGGGCCAATGGTGACTTTAAAACAGTTAAAGAGTTTAATGCCTGTGATAGGAGAAAACTGACGATGGATCAACAACATTGTAGTTACTCCACAATACTAACCTAATTGATAGAGTGAAAATAAGGAAGCCTGTATCAAAAAAATATATTCCAAAACATGCAACAAGGCACTAAAGTAATACTGCAAAAAATGTGGCAAAGCAATTCACTTTTTGTCTTAAGTACAAAGTGTTATGTTTATGGCAAATCCAATACAACGCATTACTGAGTACCACTCTCCATATGTTCAAGCATAGTGGTGGCTGCATCATGTTATGGCTATGCTTGTAATCGTTAAGGACTGGGGAGTTTTTCAGGATAAAAAAGAAACAGAATAGAGCTAAGCTCAGGCAAAATCCTAGAGGAAAACCTGGTTCAGTTTGCTTTCCACCAGACACTGGGAGACAAATTGACCTTTCAGCAGGACAATAACCTAAAACACAAGGCCAAATCTACGCTGGAGTTGCTTACCAAGAAGACAGTGAATGTTCCTGAGTGGCCGAGTTACAGTTTTGACTTAAATCTGCTTGAAAATCTATGGCAAGACCTTAAAATGGTTGTCTAGCAATGATCAACAACCAATTTGACAGAGTTTGAATAATTTTTTTAAAGAATAGTGTGCAAATGTTGCATAATCCTGTTGTGGAAAGCTCTTAGAGACTTACCCAGAAAGACTCACAGCTGTAATCGCTGCCAAAGCTACTTCTACAAAGTATTGACTCGGGGGTGTGAATACTTATGTAAATTAGATATTTCTGTATTTCATATTTTTTTATTTTTTTAATACATTTTGAATTCAGGCTGTAACAACAAAATGTTGAATAAGTCAAGGGGTATGAATACTTTCTGAAGGGTCTGTCAAAGCACATTATTGGTATTGCATCACAACGTGTGTGTGTGTGTGTGTGTGTGTGTGTGTGTGTGTGTGTGTGTGTCGGTCGGAGTGGGGCGGGGATCAATTCCAATTCCTTCAATTCCGTCTGCACTCCCTATAGCTTGCCTAACCATCATTACGGTTCATGCATTTTCAATGCCAACAATTTCATGAGCGTTCTATAGCATGCCTCTCTCTATCTGTCCCCAGGGCTTTCTCTCTATCGAAGGCTCTCCAATCTTTCATTACCCCTAGAGAGAATAGAGGGAAATGTGGAGGGAGAGATGAGAGAGGAGAGAGAGGATAGGAGAGGAAAGAGAGAGAGAAAGGGGGAGGAGAGGAGGGAGAGAAAGGGGGAGGAGAGGAGAGGAGAAGAGAGGGGAAAGGAGGAGATAAAGGGGGGAGGAGAGGAGAGGAGAGAGGAGAGGAGAGGAGAGGAGAGGAGAGGAGAGGAGAGGAGAGGGGAAGGGAGGAGATAAAGGGGGAGGAGAGGAGAGGAGGGAGGGGGGACATAGAAAGGAGTAAGTCTTTACTCATGGAATCCTTGTGACGTTCTGGCTCCGGGACTTTTAGTAGTGAGCCAGGGTTGTCATTTTCATTTGGGTGTAGTTCTATGTGGGATCTAGTTGTTTCATTTCTATGTTTTGGTTTTGATGTTGATTAGTCATATGACTCCCAATCGGAGGTAACGAGTGTCAGCTGTCGGCTCGTTGTCTCTGATTGGGAGCCATATTTATACTGTGTGGTTTCACCTTGGTTTGGTGGGTTTTTGTTTCCTTGTTGCTGTTAGTCATTATCAGTATTGGACTTCACTTTCGTCATATTTGGTTTGTTGTTTTGATCGTGGTTTCTTTATAATAAAGTCTACGATGTTCGCTCAACACGCTGCGCTTTGGTCTCCTCCTTTCGACGATCGTGACAGAAAAACCCACCACAAAAGGACCAAGCAGCGCGTCCAGGAGCAAAGGGTCTGGACATGGGAGGAACTGTTGGACGGTAAAGGGTCCTGGACTTGGGGAGGAGATCCTGGATGGTATGGATCGCCGACCATGGAGCGAGACGGTGGAGAGGCGACGGCGAGAGGAGCAACGGCATCGGCAGGGCCATCGTCGGAAGGACGGGAGGCAACCCCAAAAATTTTTTTGGGGGGGGCACATGGCTTGGGCGGCTGGGCAGCAGGAGGCTGCCACAGGGAGAAAAAGGAGAGAAGGCTAACGGAGTACGGGGAGCCATTGGCGAGTAGAGGGAGGGAAGTGTTTGTGGCACGGCGTGAAAGACTGATGTGTGTTGCCAGTCCGGTCCGGCCCGTTCCTGATCCTCGGTTGAGGCCAGTGGTGTGTGTTCCCGGTACGGACCGGCCTGTTCCTACTCAAGCACCAGGTCCACGGTGTGCTACGCCAGCCCGGCCCGGCCTGTTCCGGCCACTCGCACCAGGGATGCGGTGCGCGTCGCCAGCCCAGCCCGGCCTGTTCCTGCTCCACGCACCAGGGATAGGGTGCGCTTCGCCAGCCCGGCCCGGCCTGTTCCGGCCACTCGCACCAGGGATACGGTGCGCGTCGCCAGCTCAGCCCGGCCTGTTCCTACTCCACGCACCAGGGATACGGTGCGCTTCGCCAGCCCGGCCCGGCCTGTTCCGGCCACTCGCACCAGGGATACGGTGCGCTTCGCCAGCCCGGCCCGGCCTGTTCCGGCCACTCGCACCAGGGGATACGGTGCGCGTCGCCAGCCCAGCCCGGCCTGTTCCTACTCCACGCACCAGGGATACGGTGCGCTCGCCAGCCCGGCCCGGCCTGTTCCGGCCTCTCGCACCAGGGATACGGTGCGCGTCGCCAGCCCAGCCCGGCCTGTTCCTGCTCTCCGCACTAGGCCTTATGTGCGTCCCCAGGGTCCAGCATGCCCTGTTGCTGCTCTCCGCACTAGGCCTTATGTGCGTCCCCAGGGCCAAGCATGCCCTGTTGCTGCTTCCGCACTAGCCCTGAGATGCGTGTCCTCAGCCCGGTACCTCCAGTTCCGGCACCACGCATCAGGCCTACGGTGCGTCCCCAGGGCCAAGCATGCCCTGTTGCTTCTCCCCGCACTAGCCCTGAGATGCGTGTCCTCAGCCCGGTACCTCCAGTTCCGGCACCACGCACCAGGCCTACGGTGCGCCTCAGACGGCCAGAGTCTGCCGTCTGCCCAACGGGGCCTGAACTGTCCGTCTGCCCAACGCCGTCTGAACTGCCCGTCTGCCCAACGGCGCCTGAACTGTCCGTCTGCCCAACGCCGTCTGAACTGCCCGTCTGCCCAACGGCGCCTGAACTGCCCGTCTGCCCAACGCCGTCTGAACTGTCCGTCTGCCCAACGCCGTCTGAACTGCCCGTCTGTACTGAGCCTGTAAAGCCGCCCGTCTGCCATGAGCCTTCAGAGCCGTCCGCCAGACCGGAGCCGCTAGAGCTCTCCGCCAGACAGGATCAGCCAGAGCCTTCCGCCAGACAGGATCAGCCAGAGCCTTCCGCCAGACAGGATCAGCCAGAGCCTTCCGCCAGACAGGAGCAGCCAGAGCCTTCCGTCAGACCGGATCAGCCAGAGCCTTCCGCCAGACAGGAGCAGCCAGAGCCTTCCGCCAGACGGGATCAGCCAGAGCCTTCCGCCAGCCATGAGCAGCCAGATCCGTCAGCCAGCCATGAGCAGCCAGATCCGTCAGCCAGCCATGAGCAGCCAGATCCGTCAGCCAGCCATGAGCCGTCCAGCCAGGATCCGCCAGAGCCGTCCAGCCAGGATCCGCCAGAGCCAGCCAGCCAGGATCCGCCATTTAGTCAGGTGCTGCCCCTTAGTCCAGTGCTGCCCCTTAGTCCAGTGCTGCCCCTTAGTCCGGTGCTGCCCCTTAATCCAGGTGGGTTTAAGTGGAGGGTGGTCATTGGGAGGAGGTTAAGAAAGCGGGTAGTAACTATAGTGGGGTGGTGGTCAAGCCCGGAGCCGGAACCGCCTCCGGGGGAGCAACACCCACCCAGCCCTCCCCTATTGTGGGGTTGTGAGGCGTGGTCGCAGTCCGCGCCTTTAGGGGGGGGTACTGTGACGTTCTGGCTCCGGGACTTTTAGTAGTGAGCCAGGGTTGTCATTTTCATTTGGGTGTAGTTCTATGTGGGATCTAGTTGTTTCATTTCTATGTTTTGGTTTTGATGTTGATTTAGTCATATGACTCCCAATCGGAGGTAACGAGTGTCAGCTGTCGGCTCGTTATCTCTGATTGGGAGCCATATTTATACTGTGTGGTTTCACCTTGGTTTGGTGGGTTTTTGTTTCCTTGTTGCTGTTAGTCATTATCAGTATTGGACTTCACTTTCGTCATATTTGGTTTGTTGTTTTGATCGTGGTTTCTTTATAATAAAGTCTACGATGTTCGCTCAACACGCTGCGCTTTGGTCTCCTCCTTTCGACGATCGTGACAATCCTCTGCTGTTCCCATGAACTAAAGGCTTTTGGAGCATGTAATTTCAGCAGCCATACGCTGGTCAGCTGTGTGTGTGTCGGCGAAATTAGGCCACAGCTGTCTAATAGCGGTATCAAATATGAAGTCAGATGTTGGTCAGGAAGAGACATATTTGGGATAGTGTGTGTTTGTATGAACGAAGAGCATACACCATGACTTTTTCCAATCCCAGAGTTAATCATAACTAGATGGTAACTTTACATGAAGTAAAGTTGTGGGGCCTGCTTTGATTCTTTAAAAGTATTTTTGTGGTAGTGGAAGAACTGTTCTGATTTTAGATTTGAATAGCAGATAAGTAGAGAACAATTTAATCTTCTGAAATGTTTTGTTTAACTTGCAGTCGTTTCAAAAAGTTATGAAGAAAATAAGTTGGTCCCAGTTACTCAAACACCAGATATGATTTGATTGGTAGAATATATTTAGATATGATTTGATTGGTAGAATATATTTAGATATGATTTGATTGGTAGAATATATTTAGATATGATTTGATTGGTAGAATATATTTAGATATAATTTGATTGGTAGAATATATTTAGATATGATTTGATTGGTAGAATATATTTAGCAGAGAAGTAGAGGAAGATTTCATATGCTCTAACTTTTTGGTTGAACTTGTTGGGAAAGTGGTCAGAATATTAGCTGTATGTAAAAAGTTGGAAAAGATGTCATTCTTGTAGAGGTGGATTTTTTTATCATGGTGATGTCTGGGTCGTCCAGCTACCTCTCTGACTTTCAGCTTCCACCCCATTGCAGACTCCCTCTTTCTTTAATGGATGGGTAGTGAGAGCAGCCTGAGGGCGGCAGGTAGCTTAGTGGGTAAGAGCGTTGTGCCAGTAACCGAAAGGTCGCTGGTTCTAATCCCCGAGCCGACTAGGTGAAAAATCTGTCGATGTGCCCTTAAGCAAGGCACTTAACCCTAATTGCTCCTGTAAGTCGCTCTGGATAAGAGCGTCTGCTAAATGACTAAAATGTAAAATGCTGAGCGCCATCCATTTGGCTGGTCAGTGAAAGAGATGGGATTACTCACATCACCAATTTTTGTAGAGGTCTGCGAAAAGGGTTTATGGCCTCTCCTTCCGTAGTTATTGTTTACAAGCTTTCCTCATTGTGTTATTTTTGGCCTCTGGGGGGAATAGAGAAAGACTCCGTGATGAGGGGGAGGTGGGGGGAATAGAGAAAGACTCCGTGATGAGGGGGAGGTGGGGGGAGGTGGGGGGAAATGGTGCCTGTGGCACCTCTGTTCTGCTGCTGTGCCGTTGCCGTGGCAACCAGATTTGTTTGTCCACTGCTATTGCCCACTAGCTCTAGTTTTGTTTGTGCCCCTTTTTGGTTTACTCACTCAGTTTGTTTATTTATATAACTACATAAAACGACCAAAGGTTTAAAGGCCCAGGGCTGGGTTTCTAATAAGCTAACATATGGAATTGTTTTAAGATGGTCATACCGAGGATCATTTAGCTATTTGATTTTGAATTTTACGACCGCTGTAGGTATAATGAAATACTTTTATTTTTTTTATTGATAAAACATTGAATTTGGCCTTACTGCTATTAGCCCATAGAAACACATTGAATAACATAATCATACATGGCAAAACAGATAGTCGAAGAAATAAATCAAATGGAAGTTTGTTTTTAAATGTCCTATATCTGAGAGACATATGAAAGCTCAGGAAATTATTTGTAGTATTTTTGACCCACATTTTAAGCAATTTTTTTTTGTTGCACTAAACTACTTCCATATACAGTGCCTTCAGAAAGTATTCATACCCCTTGACTTATTCCATAATTTGTTGTGTTACAGCCTGAATTCAAAATGGATTAAAAAAAAATTGTCTCTCACCCATCTACACACAATACCCCACAAAGTGAAAATATGTTTTTAGAAATGTGTAAATTTATTTAAAATGAAATGCAGAAATATATGAATTTACATAAGTGCTCACACCCCTGAGTCAATACTTTGTAGAAGCACCTTTGGCAGCGATCACAGCTGTGAGTCTTTCTGGGTAAGTCTCTAAGAGCTTTCCACACCCGGATAGTGCAACATTTGCCCATTATTCTTTAAGCTGTCAAATTGGTTGTTGATTATTGCTAGGTCTTGCCATAGATTTTCAAGCCGATTTAAGTCAAAACTGTAACTCGGCCACTCAGGAACATTCACTGTCTTCTTGGTGAGCAACTCCAGCATAGATTTGGCCTTGTCTTTTAGGTTATTGTCCTGTTGAAAGGTGAATTCATCTCCCAGTGTCTGGTGGAAAGCAGACTGAACCAGGTTTTCCTCTAGGATTTTGCCTGTGCTTAGCTCCATTCCGTTTCTTATTTTCCTGTAAAACTCCCCAGTCCTTAACAATTACAAGCATAGCCATAACATGATGCAGCCACCACTATGCTTGAACATATGGAGAGTGGTATTGTATTTGCCCCAAACATAACACTTTGTATTCAGGACTAAAAGTGAATTGCTTTGCCATATGTTTTGCAGGGCTACTTTAGTGCCTTGTTGCAAACAGGATGCATGTTTTGGAATATATTTATTGTGTACAGGCTTCCTTCTTTTCACTCTGTCAATTAGGTTAGTATTGCAGAATAACTACAATGTTGCTGATCCATCGTCAATTTTCTCCCATCACAGCCATTAAACTCTGTAAATGTTTTACAGTCATCATTGGCGTCATGGTGTAATCCCTGAGCGGTTTCCTTCCTCTCCGGCAACTGAGTTAGGAAGGACGACTGTATCTTTGTAGTGACTGGGTGTATTGATACACCATCCAAAGTGTAATTAATAACTTCACCATACTTAAAAGAATATTCATCGTCTGCTTTTTTTTTTTTTTTTAAAGGTCACCAATAGATGCCCTTCTTTGCGAGGCATTGGAAAACCTCCCTGGTCTTTGTGGTTTAACCGGTGTTTGGAATTCACTGCTCTACAGTATTACAGTATGTGTAGGGTACAGAGATGAGGTAGTCATTCAAAAATCATGTTAAACACTAGTATTGCACACATAGTGAGTCCATGCAAATTATTATGTAACTTGTTAAGCAAATGTTTACTCCTGATTTTTTTAGGCTTGCCATAACAAAGGGGGTGAAAACCTATTAACGCAAGACATTTCAGCTTTAAATTTTTATTTAATTTGTACACATTTCTAAAAACATAATTCCACTTTGGCATTATGGGTTATTGTGTGTAGGCCAGTGACACAACATCTCAATTGAATCAACTTTTAACTCAGGCTGTAACAACAAAATGTGGAAAATGTCAATACCCCATAATGCCAAAGTGGGAAGTATGTTTTTAGAAGAAAAATAATAATAATTAAAAATCTAAAGCTGAAATGTCTTGAGTCATTAAGTGTGCAACTCCTTTCTGAAGGCACTGTATACATATATGCCTGGGATCATCTATAGTGTGCATTGAGATGATAATCCATATTCAACTGGCTTCTTTCTAATATCACCACAAGAAAGGTAACATTGGGTATGTAATGAGGAGATGAGAAAGCATGTTCAGTAATCATTTCTTGACAATCTATCATTTTCATATTTTCACATTTGAGTCATTTAGCAGACACTCTTATCCAGAGCAACTTATAGTAGATGTGTGCATACATTTTTGTACTATTTTATACTGGTCCCCCCATGGGAATCGAACCCACATCAATTAACACAATCCGTCTACATGAAAAGCAAACACAAAACACGAAAAGCAAAGCACAAATCATATGAAACAAACATATTCTTCAGTAAAAAGGCCCTCTAACATCCGCCTGAATAATAATAATAATAATATGCCATTTAGCAGACACTTTTATCCAAAGCGACTTACAGTCATGCGTGCATACATTTTTACGTATGGGTGGTCCCGGGGATCGAACCCACTACCCTGGCGTTACAAGCGCCGTGCTCTACCAGCTGTGCTACAGAGGTAGCTGAGCTACATGAGAGAGCGGTTAGCTGACGTTAGCTAGCTACTTTTCATCACTCTAAACTCTGACAAACAGCTGTAACATTTGATTGGTAGAATATATTATGACTTCTGATTTAAATAGCAAAGAAGTGGAGGAAGATTTCATAAGCTCTACGGTTTTCATCCAACTTGTTGGGAAAGTGGTGAAAAGTGGTAGTTGTTTGTAATGCGGTTACTAACACAGCTGTAACGTTCGATTGATAGAAGATATTTAAGTTGTGATTTCAGATTTGAATAGCAGAGAAGTAGAGAACGAGTTCAAACACTAACATTTTGTCTAACTTGTGGTAAAAGTAGCTGATTTGTGTCAAAAGTTACATTGTTGCATTCACAGTGAATGGAATGTTGGAAGTTGTGATGTCACAATGGTTACTCACCTCATAGCAAGGACGAGACATGAGAGAGCGTTTAGCTGATGTTAGTTAGCTACTTTTCATCATTACAAACTCTGAAAAACAGCTGTAACTTTTGATTGGTATAACATATTTTTGTTGTGATTTCAGATTTGAATAGCAGAAAAGTAGAGGAGGATTTCATACACGAACATTTTGTCTAACTTGTTGGGAAAGTTTCCAAAGTAGCTGATTTGTGTAAAACATTTCATTGTTGCATTCACAGTGAATGGAATGTTGGAAGTCATGACGTCACAATGGTGTCACGATGTCACCTTTATAATGTTGAAGAAATCCCATGAAAGTGAATGAAAAGATGGACAAAAAAAAAGACATAAAGCTTAATAGTTTAAAAAGTATAAAAGATATCAAAAAGTTATATACAAGCACACTGTTCCAGACCAGTCTACATGTTTTAAAAAGTTTGAATTACGTTTCTAGCTTAAACTGTGTATAATGAGTCAGAAGTACGTCGAAGTGAGTCCCGAGTGGCGCAGCGGTCTAAGGCACAGCACTGTGTAGACGCTAACACATGGTGTGGTTTCTACAATAAGAGGGAAACGTCCACTTGAGGACATGTTGATCAGACTTTCTTAAAACGTCAACAGCTCACCAGAATGCAGATTCACAATGAACAGAGATATAGGACTGAAAGCATCACAGAAGAACATTCTGTACATTCAGACAGTGTCCCCCAAATGGCACCCTATTCCCTATATAGTGCACTACTTTTGACCACTGTGCCCTATGAGCCCTCATCAAAAGTAGTACACTATAGAGGGAATATGGTGGTCAATATGGTGCCGTTTGGGACGCATTGAAGTCTGTAGATCCACAGTAGTCTACCTGTTATCAAGCACAGCTCAACACCGCCCTCTAGGGCCAGAAAACCTGTCTCTCTCCACCAGAGAAAATCCGGTTTGAGGAGTTAGCGAGGTAACTTTGGTCAACTCTGAGTTGAACTCAGGACACCGGTATCACAAAAGTGGCTCACCTTATAACCAGGAGAGTGATGGAGTGCTGCATCAGATGACCTGGCTTCCACAATCCCCCGACCTCAACCCAGTTGAGATGGTTTGGGATGAGTCGGACCGCAGAGTGAAGGAAAAGGCAGCCAACAAGTGCTCAGCATATGTGGGAACTCCTTCAAGACTGTTGGAAAAAGCATTCCAGGTGAAGCTGGTTGAGAGAATGCCAAGAGTGTGCAAAACTGACAGGCAGAACCAACCATAGACATATAATCCATAGAGGGCTGTTCCCATTCAAGTCAAGACCGTCAGCCATTGCTAGCGTACCCATGAGTTTAACAGTCAAATTGCCTGGGTTAGAGGTTTTCAAAACCCTTCTATGGATTATATGTCTATCGCCACCACAACGCAACAAGCTGTTCCACAGAAGGAGCAATAGGAGTGGGGGGGAAAAGGGTGCTTGTGCATTGCTAAGCACACCAAAGACAGCATTAACGATAAGTCATAAAATAGAAGACGGCACTTCTAAAAGCATATTAATTTCACACCGTAGCCTGCTGAATGCGGCTAACACAGCCATTCCAAAATGGCTGCTGTGGCTTGTGCTACCTAGCATGAGGACTAAAAGGGCAATTTTCCCGAAAACTCGCCGTCGATAAACCTTCTCGGTGTAACAGTTGGGATAATTCAGAGTTTTTTGTGAAACAAACAAGAAATAAGACAATAAAACTGAAAACTTGAGCATGCATAACTATTCACCCCCCCAAAGTCAATACTTTGTAGAGCCACCTTTTGCAGCAATTACAGCTGCAAGTCTCTTGGGGTATGTCTCTATAAGCTTGGCACATCTAGCCACTGGGATTTTTGCCCATTCTTCAAGGCAAAACTGCTCCAGCTCCTTCAAGTTGGATGGGTTCCGCTGGTGTACAGCAATCTTTAAGTCATACCACAGATTCTCAATTGGATTGAGGTCTGGACTTTGACTAGGCCATTCCAAGACATTTAAATGTTTCCCCTTAAACCTCTCAAGTGTTGCTTTAGCAGTATGCTTAGGGTCATTGTCCTGCTGGAAGGTGAACCTCCGTCCCAGTCTCAAATCTCTGGAAGACTGAAACAGGCTTCCCTCAAGAATTTCCCTGTACAGTGCCTTGCAAAATTATTCATCCCCCTTGGCGTTTTTCCTATTTTGTTGTATTACAACCTATAATTTAAATTGATTTTTATTTGGATTTCATATAATGGACATACACAAAATAGTCCAAATTGGTGAAGTGGAATGAAAAAAATTACTTGTTTAAAAGAATTCAAAAAAATTAATAACGGAAAAGTGGTGCGTGCATATGTATTCACCCCCTTTGCTATGAAGCCCCTAAATAAGATCTGGTGCAACCAATTACCTTCAGAAGTCACATAATTAGTTAAATAAAGTCCACCTGTGTGCAATCTAAGTGTCACATGATCTGTCACATGATCTCAGTATATATACACCTGTTCTGAAAGGCGCCAGAGTCTGCAACACCACTAAGCAAGGGGCACCACCAAGCAAACGGCACCATGAAAACCAAGGAGCTCTCCAAACAGGTCAGGGACAAAGTTGTGGAGAAGTACAGATTACGGTTGGGTTATAAAAAAATATGCGAAACTTTGAACATCCCACGGAGCACCATTAAATCCATTATTAAAAAATGGAAAGAATATGGCACCACAACAAACCTGCCAAGAGAGGACCGCCCACCAAAACTCACAGACCAGGCAAGGAGGGCATTAATCAGAGAGGCAACAAAGAGACCAAAGATAACCCTGAAGGAGCTGCAAAGCTCCACAGCAGAGATTAGAGTATATGTCCATAGGACCTCTTTAAGCCGTACACTCCACAGAGCTGGACTTTACGGAAAAGTGGCCAGACAAAAACCCATTGCTTAAAGAAAAAAATAAGCAAACACGTTTGGTGTTCGCCAAAAGGCATGTGGGAGACTCCCCAAAAATATGGAAGAAGG
This sequence comes from Coregonus clupeaformis, assembly GCF_020615455.1. Lineage (NCBI taxonomy): Eukaryota > Metazoa > Chordata > Actinopteri > Salmoniformes > Salmonidae > Coregonus > Coregonus clupeaformis. Next base: position 42,341,311 of record NC_059218.1, on the reverse strand, counting down.
TACTCTGGTCAGATGAGACTAAAATTGAGCTTTTTGGCCATCGAGGAAAACGCTATGTCTGGCGCAAACCCAACACCTCTCATCACCCCGAGAACGCCACCCCCACAGTGAAGCATGGTGGTGGCAGCATCATGCTGTGGGGATGTTTTTCATCGGCAGGGACTGGGAAACTGGTCAGAATTGAAGGAATTATGGATGTTTGGTGCAGTATTTCTCAAGTGAAAAAACGTGCATGAAACTAGTCTTCTCTCAAAGAATGACAACAAACACTTAATTGAAGAATCCCTAACGTTTGACCAATCACCGACAAAGGGGCGTAGACTTCGGCTACCGAACTTCGACTAACCTCAAGAAAAAAATGTGTGTGCTCGAACAGCCGGAAAAACCCCTGCCAAATGCTGCCAAACACCAAAGCGAACAAAAATCTCACAATATTTCGCCATAATATATGTGCAAACTGTTTTTCGGTAGGCGGACGAGCAATATCCATCCACCATAGTAATACAGAAGAATCCTGAGCTGGAATGTGAAGCTAACTGAAGTTGGCTAGCTTTATAAAAGCCTGAGTAGATCTAGCTTGCTTCGTAGTATACCCAAAGATTTTCATAACTAACCCATGATAGACCATATCCTGTCGTTTCCAATGGGAGCAAATTAATCGTAGAGGACAGAACAAGCAAGGAGGTGGGCAGAGCCAAGCACGAGCTAGCGAGATCCTATTGGTGCATTGTAGCATGTATTTGCATATTTCCATTTGGGAACGCCCACTCTGAAGTGTGCATGTGCAGTAACTCAATTCGGTCTTGCACTCCTAAACAACGCAAAACATTTTTACTTTGGCAAAGGTTAAAGTATACAAAACTTTGTCCACTCTGTTCGTAACAGATTCTAGTTTTGGGAACAGAAAACTGTATTGAGATCAAATGTTTCATCGATGAGAAAAATGTGCAGAACGTTGACCAAAATCCATCTCGCTCCATCTTCTCCCACTGGCCTTCCTCTCATCACCAACCGGATGCATCAGATTTATACATCAGGTGAAACGTGGCTCATTGTTCCATCTGTGGTATAGAGTACCACAGTATGAGTCATAATACCCATAAAACCTAGCAGTCAAATAAGGAAATGGTTCCAATCGTTTTTTCAACATTTTTGAAACACTTAAAATAAGGGTTGTGGTTCGTGTAGGCTTTCCCTGGCGTGACGTTTTGATAACCGTGTAAATCTCTCTAGGACAAGGTGACTTTTATCAATATATTTGCGTGTATTTACCCCCCCAAACATGAAATGCTAATTAGCTGCTAATGTGGCTATCATAAAGAACTACAAATGCCATGAGGATCTGGACGAGACTGCCGGATCGAGGCAAAGGTAAGAATCTCTGGATTAACGATCTAATGTTAGCTAAATTTTGTAATGAATAAATTGGTTACATTTCTTTAAATTGACAATTCTGTGAACTGTCTTGGGCAAGGATTTAAGTTGACACAATACCTGTTAGCAAAGGTGTCAGCTAGAGATGACATGCAGGAGCCTACTTTGATGCTAATTAGCATTTTCGAATCTGAGAGCTGAATGTATTGATAAAAGTCACCTTGTCTGAGAGATTTATATAGTTATCAAAACGTCACGCCAAGGTAAGCCTACACGAAACACAGCCCTTATTTTAAGCGTTTCTAAAATCCCCTATGGGGAAAATGAATGGTGGAAAAAACGATTGGAACCATTTCCCTGTTTGACCGCTAGGTTTTATGGGTATTATGACACCTCTACTGTGGGGCTCTATACCACTCTGGTTTGGGGTCAATTCAATTTCTGTGCTTCTGCATCTGCATTGCTTGCTCTTTGGGGTTTTAGGCAGGGTATCTGTATAAGCACTTTGTGACAACTGTTGATGTAAAATGGGCTTTATAAAATAAAGTTGAATGTGTAACTTTTTGGGTGAGCCGACCAAATTCACATAGAAATGTGAATAATAGATCTGTAATTCTCATTGAAAGCAAGTCTAAGAAGCGGTAGATCTGTTCTATGTGTTCTATTTCTATGCTTCCCGTTCTTAAGTTTTGTTTTTGCGTCTTTTACGTTCGGTTTTGTACACCAGCTTGAAACAGATGAAAATACAATATTTTTGGTTATGGAAAATAAATTCCACAGCGATTTAGAAGGTACAATGATTCTCTACACTACACTTGCTTGTTTTGTAAACAAACTGAAATTAAGCGAACTACTACAATTTTAGCAACCAGGAAATAAATGGCGGAGCGATTTCTGCATAGTGCATCTTTAAAGTAAAATAATTGTTCATAAAAAATTAATTTGGAATTTCAGTTTACTTTATGAATTGAAATTGATTTAATCCAACCATAGATCTAAATGACCACAACCCTGCTCACCATGATAGATTATCCATGATATGGACCAGATCGTTGAGTGGCCACTAACAATGGAAATACGTGTCCTCAAAGACGGAAGGCAGTCGGGAGGAGGCGAGATCAGGTGGGACCATTCTAGTCAATGATAGGGAAAATAGATGTGTGAATAGGGCTGTTCCAGTTATCTTATTACCGCCACACCGGCGGTCACGAGTCATGACCGCAGTCAAATTCCACGTGACTGTTTAGTCACGGTAACTAGGCTTCTCCATGCTCTGATGCTGCTGCTGGTCATTAGTATCCTACCAAACTTGCTAACTGCCTGGTACTCAGCACTCTATTGTCCCTCTAATCACTCTGACATCAATGGAAATGTTTTTAAAAAATCAAATCAAACAATTCATGAGACCCCACGCACTCATGTTGTGAAACATTTCTATAGGCTATGCAATTGCATGAGAAAACAGAGTTTTGATGGCCTCTATTAAAAAGAGGAGGATCCCATCAGCTTTCTATAGGCTAGTCCTACTATATTTATTTCTCAACTTTCCTAATATTAAGCACATTGTTTATCTTTACAACAGGAGTTTAGTCTACCTGGCTGGCATGAAAATGAACTAGGGGAAAAGCGTCCTCCATTCGCTATTTAAGTGCATAGACGACATGTCTTTTTTTCCCCGTTTCGAGACAGGTGCATGATAATGGTCCATTCTAAATCAAAACAAATTTCACACATATATTATTTAGTATATGTAAAGACAAGATTAAATCAAGAATAGTCTGATGGGTGACAATATTAGCCTATCACTTGTGAATGATTTATTATCACTTGTGAATGATGCTCAGCGTAAGGCAAGAAGCAATGCATACCTTTTTTTTGGCGACTTTTTCTAATCATAGTCCCACACCTCATGTAGCCTAGCCCGTAGGTCTATATGTTTTGATAAGGTTTGTATCACAACTAAAGTGGCCGAATAACTTCTTGAAATTAAGCACATTAATCCGCTTTACAACCGGTGTAGAGTCTATCTGGCATACATAGGCGGCGCCCGAGTTTCAAGTTTGGGTACGATCATTTACACCATAACAATGCACTTTTATAATAAAGCGTTACATGCATCATCGCATTTATGGTCACTTCAGAACAGTGTTTTTTCCCGCTAATTGATTGCATTTTGGAACATTAGCGCCTATAGCCTACTGCCGTGTGCGCATTGCTGCGCTGATGTGAAGAAATAGCCGAATAACATTTTGAAGCTAAACGTTCTGATCTGTTGCATCAGCCTCATTGCCTTTAAAGGTTTTTTTGATGCACGTGGTTGTATTAATTTGGGATCTAATCGCATCCCACAACTGTTTGGAATATTTATTTATTGCACAGAAGGACAAGTTGACCAATAGAATAGGTCGACTTCTGTACAATGGGGGATAGTAGATTGACATAGGCTAGTGCTTTTGCTGTTCGTTAGGCCTACTCATCTTGTTGGCTGTATCAGGGCCTAACATATTGACAACTCAAAGTATGCTATTATGTTCTTCTGAAATAACTACATTCTTCTTAACACGTTTCTTTAGACCTGTCTAATTTAAATAATGGATTTATTCAATTATTGTGATGGCGTAGGCTATTTTACTTGGATTTATTAGACTTTTTTAAATGTAGATGTTCCAAAAGGTCTGCATCAGTGGCTTGTAGGCTATGCGTGGAAGCCAGGAGATGCTAAAATGTGTTTATGTTAATTAATGGTTACTGTTAGACCGGCAGATTTTGCTTAACAATCAGCAGCTGAGAAAATGTCATGACCGCCACAGCCCTACGTGTGAACAACAGGCACAACTCCGACAGTGTTTTTTCTCAAAGTTGCCAGGATGTCACATTCCCTACTTATAGCAGTACACTTAACCTAAGCATTAATAAGCCATTAGATTTTTTTGTTGACCAAATTCGACACTCATTTACCGCCATACAAAAACTCCTCGCCTGGGGAGTCGAAAAAAAACCAGCACCTTGTTAGAGGAAACAGATTTTGGCCTGTTATCCCTCCGGCTTCGCCTCTTCTTCACTGTCACGAACCATTCCCTGTGACCGGGACAGGGCGATGGCACCATCTAGTGTCACCAAAAAACACTACCACTACTAAATGACCAGAGCAATCTTTTCTATTGTACTATAGTCGTGGTCAAAGGTTTTGAGAATGACACAAGTATTGGTCTTCACAAAGTTTGCTGCTTCAGTGTTTGTAGATATTTTTGTCAGATGTTACTATAGTATACTGAAGTATAATTACAAGCATTCCATAAGTGTCAAAGGCTTTTATTGACAATTACATTAAGTTTATGCAAAGAGTCAATATTTGCAGTGTTGACCCTTCTTTTTCAAGACCTCTGCAATCCACCCTGGCATGCTGTCAATTAACTTCTGGGCCACATCCTGACTGATGGCAGCCCATTCTTGCATAATCAATGCTTGGAGTTTGTTAGAATTTGTGGGTTTTTGTTTGTCCAGCCGCCTCTTGAGGATTGACCACAAGTTCTCAATGGGATTAAGGTCTGGGGAGTTTCCTGGCCATGGACCCAAAATGTCGATGTTTTGTTCCCCGAGCCACTTAGTTATCACTTTTCCCTTATGGCAAGGTGCTCCATAATGCTGGAAAAGGCATTGTTCGTCACCAAACTGTTCTTGGATGGTTGGGAGAAGTTGCTCTCGGAGGATGTGTTGGTACCATTCTTTATTCATGGCTGTGTTCTTAGGCAAAATTGTGAGTGAGCCCACTCCGTTGGCTGAGAAGCAACCCCACACATGAATGGTCTCAAGATGCTTTACTGTTGGCATGACACAGGACTGATGGTAGTGCTCACCTGGTCTTCTCCGGACAAGCTTTTTTCCGGATGCCCCAAACAATCGGAAAGGGGATTCATCAGAGAAAATGACTTTACCCCAGTCCTCAGCAGTCCAATCCCTGTACCTTTTGCAGAATATCAGTCTGTCCCTGATGTTTTTCCTGGAGAGAAGTTGCTTCCTCGCTGCCCTTCTTGACACCAGGCCATCCTCCAAAAGCCTTTGCCTCACTGTGCGTGCAGATGCACTCACACCTGCCTGCTGCCATTCCTGAGCAAGCTCTGCACTGGTGGTGCCCCGATCCCGCAGCTGAATCAACTTTAGGAGACGGTCCTGGCGCTTGCTGGACTTTCTTGGGCGCCCTGAAGCCTTCATCACAACAATTGAACCTCTCTCCTTGAAGTTCTTGATGATCCGATAAATGGTTGATTTAGGTGCAATCTTACTAGCAACAATATCCTTGCCTGTGAAGCCCTTTTTACATTTACATTTACTTTTTGTGCAAAGCAATGATGACAGCACACGTTTCCTTGCAGGTAACCATGGTTAACAGAGGAAGAACAATGATTTCAAGCACCACCCTCCTTTTAAAGCTTCCAGTCTGTTATTCTAACTCAATCAGCCTCCTGTAGCTCAGTTGGTAGAGCATGGCGCTTGCAACGCCAAGGTTGTGGGTTCGATTCTCACGGGGAGCTAGTATGAAAAATGTATGCACTCACTAACTGTAAGTCGCTCTGGATAAGAGCGTCTGCTAAATGACTAAAATGTAAATCAGCATGACAGTGATCTCCGTCCTCGTCAAGTCTCACCTGTGTTAACGAGAGAATCACTGACATGATGTCAGCTGCTCCTTTTGTGGCAGGACTGAAATGTAGTGGAAATGTTTTTTTTTTTTGGAGGGATTAAGTTCATTTTCATGGCAGAGGGACTTTGCAATTAATTGCAATTCATCTGATCACTCTTCATAACAATCTGGAGTATATGCAAATTGCCATCATAAAAACTGAGGCAGCAGACTTTGTGAAAAATTAGTATTTGTGTCATTCTCAAAACTTTTGACCACGACTGTACACCGAGTCCGACAGTCAAGAGGCCATTATTTTGTAAGCAGTAACACAGCGGTCAACAACCCTAGGACCTGCGGAGATATAGTTGGTACACACTACACACCCTTTCGATTCAACAAATACATTTGTCTAGGTTGTTATTCAAACTGACACTAATGCTTACTCAGGATGCTACTGAAAGTTTACGTACAGACAAAAAAAAACAAAAAAAATACAACATAACACAATCAAGTATCACCAGTGACAATGCATTTCTTTATTGGGCAGCTTGGCACACAAAGTGAACATAATAGGTGTGTCCAAAATCGGCCACTGGTCAAAAGTAGCGCGCTGTAAAAAGGATCTAGGGTGCCATTTCAGACTCGCAATGTTTAACACATGTTTTGGGACAGCGTACCAGAATATTCAATCACATACAGACAGGAAGCAACAACTGTCGTAGCAGGACAAACCGGTATACGGTTGACAGTCAACAACTTCAATAAGCGCTTTATATTCTGTGGTCATTAGAAACCAAATCCCCTAATCCACCCCTAGCCGCTGCCTCGTAGGGCACTCGACCTGAAAGGATTTTTTTTTTTACAGGTACAAGCAATATGGTGAAACGTCCACCCAGCCTATCGGAGGGGGAGGGTGGAGCTCCTAGCATATTGTCTGTACCTGCCGTAGGGCTCTGGTCTAAATAGGGCGTCATTTGGGCCGCACACACGCCGTCCCCAACCTCAACGTCCCGGGTCAAAGCCCTGAGAACCCAGGGGTCTCCGCCCCCCATACGGCGCCCTATCCCTTATAATCTAGTGCACTACTCTTGACCAGAGTCCTATGGGCCCTGTTCAAAAGTAGTGCACTATATCAACGATAGGTGGCCATTAAAGGACACACTCCAAATTCTGTCAGATCTACGTGAGGTGCCATAGAGGTCTAGGTAGGGGCTAAGGGTAGATCTGGGGGGTTACATATATATTTTACAGAGTCTTCTATGGGTTCGGCGTAGCTACGCTGGTCTTCAAGCAGTGGCTAGTGGTTCCAGTGCTCCCGGTAAGGGTGTGTGTGTTTACTGGGTAATGCCAATAACTCCGCAGGCCTGGCGACCGCCAGCGTTGCCCGTCTTCAGACTCTCCTCGTTGTCTCCTTTTCCCAGATCATCAGCCTTCTCATGGATCTAATGATAAAAGGGGGGGTAGTACAGAGACAGAGAGACAGAGAGAGAGAGCGAGGACAGAGGACAGAGAGAGAGAGCGAGGACAGAGGACAGAGAGAGAGCGCGAGGACAGAGAGAGCGCGAGGACAGAGAGAGAGAACAGAGAGAGAGAGCGAGAGAGAACAGAGAGGACAGAGCGAGCGCAAGAGTGAAAGAGAGCAAGAGGGGAGATGAGGGTGAAAACAGTGTTTATTTAGAAAACTCAGTTTGAGCATTTTATTCCTATTGAACACCACCAATGTAGGTCAGATAACGAGACAACTGTTCTTACCACCATGGTCCTGCCAATGATAGAGTAAGGTCCAGTGAGAGTCAGCATCTTGTCAGAGATGTTGATCTTAGCCACGTTGTCAGCTCCTGCAGTCACGTTGCCAAGGTCCCCTACGTGCCTAGCAACACAGACAGGATATGATGTCAGAGGAAAGGGTACAGCTTTAGAATAGTTTACCCCCAATGTGCACACCGTAGCAAAACAATGGTGAGAGCCAAGAGTAGGTGGTTGACATTTCTAAAACCTCTTTATCACTGCATGTGTAGATCTCATTTGATTCCATCACAGATCTACTCAATAAGAGTCAACATAGCATTTAAAAAAGGTAGAGTCAGCGATGTAAATCGTGAGGCTAAACCTTTCTGCTGTTCTGGTCCCCAAATACAGGTGTGCCAAGCTTGTAGCGTCATACCCAAGAAGAAGACTTGAGGCTGTAATCGCTGCCAAAAAGTGCTTCGACAAAGTACTAAGTAAAGGGTCTGAATGCTAACATAAATGAGTTTATTTTTATTTTGTATAAATGTGCAAAAAAAGTAATTTAAAAAATGACTGTTTTTGCTTTGTCATTATGGGGTATTGTGTGTAGATTGATGAGGGTAAAAAACAATTTAATTCATTTTAGAATAAGGCTGTAACGTAACAAAATGTGGAAAAAGTCAAGGGGTCTGAATACTTTCCGAATGCACTATTACAGAACATAAACAAAAAAATAATAATCCACACCGACCACTTATCGCAGGAATTTTGCTTATATCGTTCATTACGATAAGTAGCCTATACTAGAGAAATAAGTTTGAAATGAAATAAGTGTTGATATGGATGATGGTTAATGGGGGGCCATCAAACTAGTAGTACACTGAACAAAAATATAAAAAACGCAAATGTAAAGTGTTGGTCCAATGTTTCATGAGCTGAAATAAAAGATCCCAGAAAACTTTCAAAGCACAAAAAGCTTATTGCTCTCAAATGTTGTGCACAAATTTGTTTACATCCCTGTTAGTGAGTTTTTATCATTTGCCAAGATAATCTATCCACCTGACAGGTGTGGCATATCAAGAAGCTGATTAAACAGCATGATCATTACACAGGTGCACCTTGTGCTGGGGACAATAAAAGGCCACTAAAATGTACAGTTGTGTCACAACACAATGCCACAGATGTCTCAAGATTTTAGGGAGTGTCCATTTGGCATGCTGACTGCAGGAATGTCCACCAGAACTGTTGCCAGAGAATTGAATGTTAATTTCTCTACCATAATTTGTTCTCTACCAATGTTGTTTTAGAGAATTTGGCAGTACAGCCAACCGGCCTCACAACCACAGACCGTGACGAGGTCCCAAGGCCCATTGTGAGGCATCTTTGACCAACAGATGTACAGTATATCTGTATTCCCAGTCACGTGAAATTGATAGATTAGGGCCCAATACATTTATTTTAAGACCCATTGTCATGCCATTCTGCCGCCACCATCACTTCATGTTTCATGATAATGCACGGCCCCATGTCACAAGGACCTGGACACAATTCCTGGAAGCTGAAAATGTCCCAGTTCTTCCATGGCCTGCACTCAGACATGTCACCCATTGAGCATGTTTGGGATGCTCTGGATCAGCGTATTCCAGTTCCCGCAACTTCGCACAGCCATTGAAGAGGAGGAGTGGGACAATATTTCACAGGCCGTAAATCAACTGCCTGATCCACTCTATGCGAAGGAAATGTGTTGTGCTGCATGACGCAAATGGTGGTACAGACTGGGTTACTACCTTTTTTGTGACCAACAGATGCCCATCTGTGTTCCCAGTCGTGAAATCAACCGATTAGGTGATTTCCTTACCTGAACTGTAACTCAGTAAAATCTTTGAAATTGTTGCATGTTGCGTTTATGTATATTTTTTAAGGATAAATAAAATGCCAAAAAAACTTGGTGCACATTAATGTTATCAACTTATCGTTCCATTTATCGCAATATGGATTTTTGTTGATATCGCCCAGCTCTATTGTGCAAGGAATTCAAAGGTCTAAGCCAAATACAGTATCATGGCATCTTTGTTTGACAATACCAGTGCCTCTTTGCCTATTTAGGCTGCGTTTACACAGGCAGCCCAATTCCGATCTTTTGCGCACTCATTTGTCATTTGACTAATCAGATATTTTGCCCAGAGTTGGGCCGACCTGTGTAAACAAAGCCACAGTGTTGCGGTTATCCCTATTGAGAAACCCCTGACCATCTAATCATATGATTTAAATATCTAAGGTCAGGATCTTGTCAAGGATGTCCATGACAAAATACATCATAACCCCTGAAGCCAAATCTCATTGCCTCCAGACACAGTCACACAACTCCCTAGATAGACAGCTACACTGCATTCGGAAAGTATTCAGACCCCTTGACTTTTTCCACTTTGCTACATTACAGCCTTAATGTTTATTTTTTTATTTTTTATGTTCCCCTCAATCTACACACAACACCCCATAAAAGTTTGACATTTTTGCAAATGTATTAAAAACGGAAATAACTAATTTACATAAATATTCAGACCCTTTACTTAGTACTTTGTTGAAGCACCTTTGCCAGCGATTACAGCCTCAAGTCTTCTTGGGTATGACGCTACAAGCTTGGCACACCTGTATTTGGGGAGTTTCTCCCATTCCTCTCTGCAGATCCTCTCAAGCTCTGTCAGGTTGGATGGGGAGCGTCGCTGCACAGCTATTTTCAGGTCTCTCCAGAGATGTTCGATCGGATTCAAGTCCGGGCTCTTGCCGGACGGCTCAAGGATATTCAGAGACTTGTTCCGAAGCCACTCCTGCGTTGCCTTGGCTGTGTGCCTAGGGTCGTTGTCCTGTTGGAAGGTTAACCTTCGCCCCAGTCTGAGGTCCTGAGCACTCTGGAGAAGGTGTTCACGAAGGACCTCTGTACCTTGCTCCGTTCATCTTTCCCTCGATCCTGACTCGTCTCCTAGTCTCTGCCGCTAAAAACATCCCAACAGCATGATGCTGCCACCACGATTCACCGTAGGGGTGGTGCCAGGTTTCCTCCAGACGTGACGCTTGGCATTCAGGCCAACGAGTTCAATCTTGGTTTCATCAATCTTGTTTCTCAGTGTCAGTCCTTTAGGTGCCTTTTGGCAAACTCCAAGCGGGCGGTCATGTGCCTTTTACTGAGGAGAGGCTTCCGTCTGGCCACTCTACCATAAAGGCCTGATTGGTGGGGTACTGCAGAGATGGGAGAACCTTCCGGAAGGACAACCATCTCCACAGAGGATCTCTGGAGCTCTGTCAGAGTGACCATCGGGTTCTTGGTCACCTCCCTGACCAACACCCTTCTCCCTCATTTGCGCAGTTGGGCCGGGCGGCCAGCTCTAGGAAGAGTCTTGGTGGTTCCAAACTTCTTCCATTTAAGAATGATGGAGGCCACTGTGTTCTTGGGGACCTTCAATGCTGCAGAAATGTTTTGGTACCCTTCCCCAGATCTGTGCCTTGACAGTCCTGTCTCGGAGCTCTACAGACAATTCCTTTGACCTCATGGCTTGGTTTTTGCTCTGACATGCACTGTCAACTGTGGGACCTTATATAGACAGGTGGGTGCCTTTCCAAATCAGGTCCAATCAATTGAATTTACCACAGGTGGCCTCCAATCAAGTTGTAGAAACATCAAGGATGCTCAATGGAAACAGGATGCACCGGAGTTCAACTGAGTCACATAGCAAAGTGTCTGAATACTTATGTAAATAAGGTATCCGTTAATTTTTTTTAATTAATTTGTACAAACTCCTAAAAACCTGTTTTCGCTTCGTCATTATGGGGTATTGTGTGTAGATTGATGAGGACTAACATAAAATGTGGAAAAAGTCAAGGGGTCTGAAAACTTTCCGAATGCACTGCTATTTATAGGGATTAAGCCCTAGAGCCAATCATTAAAAAGGTTCCACCATGCAACCTCTCCACCAGGACGGTTCTGCTGGACATCAGCTGGTCAAGCCAACGGTTCTGCTGGACATCAATTGGTCAAGCCAACGGTTCTGCTGGACATCAATTGGTCAAGCCAACGGTTCTGCTGGACATCAGCTGGTCAAGCCAACGGTTCTGCTGGACATCAGCTGGTCAAGCCAACGGTTCTGCTGGACATCAGCTGGTCAAGCCAACAGACAACATAAGGACAGTTGCTTGATGCCTACATGTGATGCGAGAGGCAGCGAGGAATGTGATAAGAACAGACTCAGAGAATAATTTCATTTATTTGATTCCTATGAATTGCCAGGGACCTCGCGATACAATATTATCACCATAATTTAGGTGCCGATACGATATGTATTGCGATTCTCACGATTCTATATGTATTGCGATTCGATAAGTGATTTTAATGCAATTCAATATTCCAAACATATTGCTCACCATACGTGACTCGTTTCAGGAAACTAGGCGTACGTCGTAAGTCATGACTTCACAGGAGAGGCATTTGAACGTTTTAGATTTTTTAACAAAATGCCTTTTTTTGGCAGAAATGCCTTCTGGAACATTTGAACTTTCATGTGCCTTAATAGCATGCATGTCAACTGTAAATACGATTATCTAGTTGGTTTAGCCACAGAAAAAGAGAAGAACCTTCCCGCTAGCCATGATTGGCTGAGATAATGGTGGCGAACCAGGTGGCGAATCGCATCTCTGCATGTCTGGCAGACATATCAGTATGGATGACGGATCACCACCTCAAGCTGAACCCTGGCAAGACGGAGCTGCTCTTCCTCCCGGGGAAGGACTGCCCGTTCCATGATCTCGCCATCACGGTTGACAACTCCGTTGTGTCCTCCTCCCAGAGTGCGAAAAGCCTTGGCGTGACCCTGGACAACACCCTGTCGTTCTCCGCTAACATCAAGGCGGTGACCCGATCCTGTAGGTTCATGCTCTACAACATTCGGAGAGTACGACCCTGCCTTACACAGGAAGCGGCACAGGTCCTAATCCAGGCACTTGTCATCTCCCGTCTGGATTACTGCAACTCACTGTTGGCTGGGCTCCCTGCCTGTGCTATTAAACCCCTACAACTCATCCAGAATGCCGCAGCCCGTCTGGTGTTCAACCTTCCCAAGTTCTCTCACGTCACCCCGCTCCTCCGCACACTCCACTGGCTTCCAGTTGAAGCTCGCATCTGCTACAAGACCATGGTGCTTGCCTACGGAGCTGTGAGGGGAACGGCACCGCCGTACCTTCAGGCTCTGATCAGTCCCTACACCCAAACGAGGGCATTGCGTTCATCCACCTCTGGCCTGCTGGCTCCCCTTCCTCTGCGGAAGCATAGTTCCCGCTCAGCCCAGTCAAAACTGTTCGCTGCTCTGGCACCCCAATGGTGGAACAAGCTCCCTCACGACGCCAGGACAGCGGAGTCACTCACCACCTTCCGGAGACATTTGAAACCCCACCTCTTTAAGGAATACCTGGGATAGGATAATGTAATCCTTCTACCCCCCCAAAAAAAAACGGAAAAAAAATATAAAAGGTTAAAAAAAACTAATAAAGTTTAAAAAAATACATTGTAAAGTGGTTGTCCCACTGGCTATAAGGTGAATGCACCAATTTGTAAGTCACTCTGGATAAGAGCATCTGCTAAATGACGTAAATGTAATAATGAATGGGCTGGACATGCCGAGAGATGAGTTTCGGATTGGTCTGCCGTGTAGCAGCTTCTGTTTATAAAATGAGCCGCTCGTCGTTATGTGTAATCCTTTCTACTGCAGTTTAAAGATATACCGTTAGCCATGGAGAACTGCAAATAGCTAGCTAACATTGAAACTATTTGGTTAACTTTAGCTAGCTATGACAAATCGGTTTGTATTGCTAGTACTCTATGGATTGGAATTATGGTACATTCTTTAGCTAGCTACATGTCTAAACAAGAGACTCCACTTTGCCAGATGATTACATGACCCATCAAGTTAGCCAGGTGTGTCTGACGGTGATTAAAAGACATCTATTGTATAATAATGCTACAATATTTGTATCTGGAATTTGTCTTTCAGCATCAGTTAGACCACGGCTGACTGTCCTCCACCAGTCATACAAGGAGAACGGTCTAATGCCTCCCATTAAAAAGAGAGATGGCCCAAACAAGCACAGGTTACACCTGAAGCTTGAGGACTTGCAGCGAGTTGTGAACTTCATCAACAACTACGCAGAGGATAATGCAATAGTATTACCAGGACGCCACCCAGGACACAAACACTTTGGTGGAAAGCTGCTGCCATCTCATGTGACAAAAGCAACGGTGTAGCGTCTCTACAAGGAATCGATGACAACACTTGGTATGTAAAGCATAAACACGTTTTGATTGGGACCTTCACTTCCTGATCACAGGCCACACAAAGTTTGCCCCCCAACTGGTGCTTCGGCCTCATCAAGCGGCGCTTCAGAAAGACCAGAGTGAACACTTTGTCCGAGATTGCTGGTGTGGTGAAGGACAGCACTGTGACAGGGGTCAACATCCCACAGCTGGTTGGACTGGAGGATGGTACGGTGCTGGCGGAAAGCTAAAGGTTTTGTTGCCAGCCTGACCCCGTACTTCAGGCCGCTGCCACAGATCAAGCAGTACCAGCACTTCAGGTGTATATCATTTTCATTGCATGAGGTTATTCTTCTTATCTGAACTTGGGAGGTGAATTGATGTTATGCGAGGTTGTAATGTCTTCTCAGTTTGTGTTGTCATTTCCTGTTTTACAGCTTCGATGCTCTGCAGCCTGGTGTTGGTGTCACCAAGGAGTGTCGGACTCAGTCGGGACCAGGTTTCAGCTGCTGCGCAACGCTGACATCCTTCCTCCCGTAGATGGTCTGCCTGTACAAGCACCACCTGGACTGGACACAGCTAGTGAAAACGTATATTTTTGACAAGATCAGGAAGTTTTGCGACGAAGAGGCTATGGACATCACATGACCTGCACCAAAGTCAAGGGCAGGACAGAAACAGGCTCCCCCGAATATAGGTCCCTTGTTCATGCGTGGTTTGGACGGACCAGTTCATCACTCGGGGCGAGTTCCCAGTCATCAGCACTATCTGCAGTGCCTCTATGGACATTCACATGACTCTCTCCTAACACACACACACGCCATATGTTGCTGCTACTATTTTTTCTCTATCCTGCTGTTCAGCCACTTTACCCCTGACTGTATGCATATAACTACCTCATCTATCACCAATATCACGTTATTGATATTGTTCTTGTACATACTGTATATTCATTTTGTTCTTTCTCTACTGGCATTGAGACTTGTTCTTTTTTTCCCCCCCTTTATATTGACACTTATCTATTTTTGATATTGCAAGTAACCATTTCGCTATACCGTCTACACCAGGGCTGCCCAACCCTCTTCCTGGAGATCTGTCCTGTAGGTTATTTTAGTCCAACCCTAATTTAGCATATCTGATTCTACTTATTAGCTGCTCAACAAGACCTTAACCAGCTGAATCAGATATGCTAAATTAGGGTTGGACTGAAAACCTACAGGACAGTAGATCTCCAGGAAAGAGGGTTAGGCAGCCCTGGTGAGGGACGAGGGAGCCACGAAAACAAAATGCTGATCAGGTCATTGGAATAAACAAGTGTTGAAAACAAATGGTTTCCCCTATATAAAAAGGATGGAGAACACGCTATGGAGGGAAAAATACTGGAGTTCTGGTGCAGGTACAGCCAACTAGCACAAAAATAATATTGGGATATTGTCAAAACGATATAATCACCAAAAATAATATCCCGATATGTAACTATCGACCTTCGACCCCCCATCACTAGATTCCTTGCGTCCTCGCCACCTTATCAAAAAACATTGGATGAGAAGGTCAGAACATCAATGGGTTTTAAGGGGATGAGAAGGTCAGAACATCAATGGGTTTTAAGGGGGATGAGAAGGTCAGAACATCAATGGGTTTTAAGGGGGATGAGAAGGTCAGAACATCAATGGGTTTTAAGGGGGATGAGAAGGTCAGAACATGAGAAGGTCAGAACATCAATGTATTTTAAGGGGATGAGAAGGTCAGAACATCAATGGGTTTTAAGGGGGATGAGAAGGTCAGAACATGAGAAGGTCAGAACATCAATGTATTTTAAGGGGATGAGAAGGTCAGAACATCAATGGGTTTTGAGGGGATGAGAAGGCGTGAAGAATCAAGGACATGGAGATTCTCCCATAGTCTACGAGAATATTTTTTTAAAAAGACTGACGAGAGTTATACATGCTATGGTACGGTTCAATACGTTAACTTAGTTGAGATCAAAATTCTAAAATGTGCTTGATTATAACCATACTAATAAAGTCTGATGGGTCTTTGTATAACTGTCTGTTGAACAGTACAACTGTACAAGGTCATTTCTAGTGTTGCCATCTAGCACAATGGTTTTCAAAACTCTGCCCGGGGGACCCACAGACATTTCACAATTGTGTTGTCTCCCTGACCTATGTACATGGAACGTCTGGGACTATCCGAGGAGAGGTCTGAAAACTCCTGGTCTAGCAGGCGTAACTCTTTCAGTCATGGGGCCAGACTAACCGGATTTCGTCATCGGGTCCTCCGTGGGTCTTGTTGTGGGGGTTGAAGTGGGGTCCGGCGCTCATACAGCCGTTGGTGTTGTCTCCGAAAGCGTGGACGTGGAAGCCATGTTCCCCCGGGGCCAGACCCGAGATCTCTCCTGTCAGCGTCACTGGAGCATTTTCACCCTACAGACAGACACGAGTTATAGGCCTGTACAGCCGAAACAAACAAACAAACAAACCACGGGCTGGGCGGTATACCGTATTTTACTATATACACCGGTATTGACGGACGGACCGGTTTGAGTTTTTACTTTACCTTCTATAACAGTATTTAAATGTTTGGTTTGTTAAAATGTGATGCGCATAATGTCAGTTTTTATAGATTACGCCATCTGCTACTTCAGTCGTCTCGCCCCCCTTTCATTCTGCTACTGCATGCTGCTAACTACACCAAGCCCTGCCTGCCACCACACCCTGCCGCTAACCACACCAAGCCCTGCCGCTAACCACACCAAGCCCTGCCTGCCACCACACCAAGCCCTGCCTGCCACCACACCAAGCCCTGCCGCTAACCACACCAAGCCCTGCCTGCCACCACACCAAGCCCTGCCGCTAACCACACCAAGCCCTGCCGCTAACCACACCAAGCCCTGCCGCTAACCACACCAAGCCCTGCCGCTAACCACACCAAGCCCTGCCGCTAACCACACCAAGCCCTGCCGCTAACCACACCAAGCCCTGCCGCTAACCACACCAAGCCCTGCCGCTAACCACACCAAGCCCTGCCGCTAACCACACCAAGCCCTGCCTGCCACCACACCAAGCCCTGCCTGCCACCACACCAAGCCCTGCCTGCCACCACACCAAGCCCTGCCGCTAACCACACCAAGCCCTGCCTGCCACCACACCAAGCCCTGCCGCTAACCACACCAAGCCCTGCCTGCCACCACACCAAGCCCTGCCGCTAACCACACCAAGCCCTGCCTGCCCCTCAAGGACAGAGCAGTTGCTCGACCAAGTCACGAGCCCTTTCTGGCCGTTCACTCAGCATGGTCAGATGGCTGCAACAATCTTGGTGACATGCTGCTTTCCACAAGCGTTCTACACACCATTTGTTTAACGACTATCTGCTAGTTTCTTTCCTTAGCAAGGTGTTGCTAAAATAATTTATGTTAGCCGCTAATGCTAATTCGCTAGTTAGCTAGCTTGCTAAATTTACTGATAGCCAGAGCAAACGTAGCTAGCTAGCCAATACTGGTACCAGTGCTAGGGTAGGCCTAGGTAAGCATGTTTGTGCAACGGTATTTAATTAGAGGAATAGGAGAAGCGTGACAGTTGGCTAGCTAGCTAGATTAAGTTAAAAAAACATGTAATTAACATATACTGAACCAAATTATAAAACGCAACATACAACAATTTCATTGATTTCACAGAGTTACAGTTCATATGAGGAAGTGAGGAAATTGAAATAAATTCATTATGCCTTAATCTATGGATTTCACATGACATGCATCTGTTGGTCACAGATACCTTTAAAAAAATATTAAAATGGGCCTCACAATGGGCATCAGGATCTGGTCACAGTATTTTTGTGCATTCACATTGCCATCGATAAAATGCAATTGTGTTCATTGTCCGTAGCTTATGTCTGCCCATACCTCCATGAGGCACTATGTTCACAACACCATACACATGGTCTGCAGTTGTGAGGCCGGTTGGACGTACTGACAAATTCTCTAAAACGCCGTTGGAGCTGGCTTATGGTAGAGAAATGACCATTCACTTCTCTGGCAACAGCTCTGGTGAACATTCCTGCAGTCAGCATGCCAATTGCACGCTCCCTCAAATCTTGAGACATCTGTGGCATTGTGTTGTGTGACAAAACTGCACGTTTAGAGTGGCCTTTTATTGTCCCCAGCACAAGGTGCACCTGTGTAATGATCATGCTGTTTAATCAGCTTCTTGATATGCCACACCTGTCAGGTGAATGGATTATCTTGGAAAAGGAGAAATGCACACTAACAGGGATGTAAACAAATGTGCACAATTTGAGAGAAGCTTTTCATGCGTATTAAACATGGGACCAACACTTTACATGTTGCGTTTATACTTTTGTTCCGTCTAATTAGGGACACCTGGAAACACTGACCAACACTTTAGTTCCTACCCTGTCAATAATTCCTCCCTTGTTTATTAATTTGTTGTCATGTCAAAAAATTATGTATTCAAGGTGCTGCCCACTATATTCCAACTATAGAATTAGAATAATCATTATGTTTCCATAATTCCAAGTTCACCAATTTCCTAGGCCTATATTTTTTTCGCCAGTTTCATGCTGCGTGGCACACAGTGGAAATAATAATAAAAGTACAGGAAATACAGAAATTGATGAAAATGCTGAAAATGATTTGTTTGAAGTTGGATTGAACAGTATAATAATATGCCATTTAGCAGACGCTTTTATCCAAAGCGACTTACAGTCATGTGCGCATACATTTTTACGTATGGGTGGTCCCGGGGATCGAACCCACTACCCTGGCGTTACAAGCGCCATGCTCTACCAATTGAGAGAACGCCCCGTTGAAATGACTTGTAATTTGTGTTGCCACTCTAGGGTCATGAACTACTCGTAAAGCATATTTAGAACTATTATTCAAAAACATAAGTAAAATACCATCAAAAATGTAAACAAATATTGCGATATGAATGATATTGTCCATATCGCCAAGCCCTGTTATCTCTGAGCTTTGCTGAATCATTGTCACTCTGCAGAACATAGGCCTATACAGCACTCTCTCCCGTTAGCCTCACTGGAGAATCGTTTTTTCGGATAACTGACAGACAGGAGTCGGTTAACACTGACACGGGGTGAAAAAACATGAGGGGAGAGCACACACGTTGAAAACACAGATCAAAACACCACATGATGTAAATTAGCTGTCAAAATGATGTGTCAGGGTTGGAAAAAAACAGAATTAACACATCAATGAGCCATGTGTTACTCTCTATTTAAGTATTAGTATTTGGCATGACAGCACAAAAACAGACACTGAGGCTAGCATAGCACCTAGCCATAACAAGCTAGCTGTTTGGGCTACTTTTGAAATTGAGGGGGATCAACGGTCAACTTGCTAGCTACAACTGTTAGTTTGGTGGCCCCAACGACCACACACGCCTTCTTCGTGCAAATTTGGCACGACAGTTAGGTTACCACACACCAGACCAGGTTCAAGGGAAAATGGGGGCCAAAGCAGAACGACTCCAGCCTGGTGCCAGATCTGTGTGTGTTCTCAGAGAGCAGACACGGACTGGCACACAGGCTAGAATGACTCAGCAAAAAAAATGTCGTCACTTATTCATCTGTTACGCGTAACGTCAACTAGCTAAGGTTAGTTTGATAGTTAAGCTAGGCACCCCCAAACGTCCTAGTTAACGTTAAAAATGTGTAACAGGCAGAACTAGCTAGCATTTAACGCACATAATTTCCCCCTGTTTACAAAATACTAGCTATAGCTACAGTATCTAGCTAAATTGAGTAGATAATTTACATCGAGGGCTTAAAAGTGCAACTACAGGTTACGAGCCGACCGGTATCAAAGGTTGTCACACATGCTCCTATGGCTACAGTAGCTAACGTCAGCAGGCTATCAAGTAAATCGTTTGCATGACATGACTGAACTCGGAATGAAACTGGCCTTACAAGGCAGATACAAAAGATAGATAGCCATCTAACGTTAAACTTCGCCAGGGCAAAATAACTAGCTAGCGAGCTAAGTAACGCTAACTCAACTGTTGCATAAGGTATCTGAAAGGGTTTTGACAAGTAACGCTAGTTAGCTAGCTAAGATAGCCAAGTTGCTAGCTATTTGGACGAGGCCCATCTGCACAGACTGCGTCTCAAAGTGCATGCATGTGATTTGCCGTGCCAACAAAAAAAAAGCAAGCATGTATTTTTCCTTTTTAAATAAATATTTTACCTGTTGCTCAAAGAATACGGTCCCGGTAACTTCACCGGTTCCTTTTAGCACGCAAACAGCCTTCAGTGCCATCTCTACCAGTCCTACTTGCCTCAACCAAAGATCTCAAGTCCGAAAGGTGAATTTCTGCAAGCTAGAAGGCGAGTTTCTTACGTAGGAATAGTGTCCAATCAGAGGCGAGGGGGATGGGTGAGCAGAAATCTGATTGGCTGGTGAGAACGCTTGTTTAAATAAAGGTTGAACGATAATTATAATAATAATAATAATATGCCATTTAGCAGACGCTTTTATCCAAAGCGACTTACAGTCATGTGTGCATACATTTTTACGTATGGGTGGTCGCGGGGATCGAACCCACTACCCTGGCGTTACAAGCGCCGTGCTCTACCAGCTGAGCTACAGAGGACCACAAAGCATGAACAAATTGAATGATAAATCACTATGGGGAACGAAGTGTACAAAGCTTGAACAAATTGAATGATAAATCACTTTGGGGAACGATGTGTACAAAGCATGAACAAATTGAATGACAAATCACTTTGGGGGGCGCGCAATGTAGAAACAGTGGCGACCCGTCATTCAGGGCAGAGCCCCACCTATTTAGCTAAAAAAAACAAACATGTTTTGCTAACAAAGAAAAAAAAACATCATTTAGTTAATAAAGTCGCATACAAACATGGTCTCTTTTTTGCTTTCTTGAGTAAGGCAGCTCCAAAATGCAGGTGTTTCAGCCTAGTTCAGTGCATTCTGTGGCGGTGGGGCAGCCAGCAGAAAATACAGAGTCGAATCTCATTATATCTACCGTAGCTTTGATTGGACTGATCATGTCAACATCATACTTTCAAAATCTTAGCTAGCAACCTTGCAGTCATCATCATGAATGAAGTCGACAATCTACTGGCAAATCCTTTTCAATCCTTGTCATATGAAGAGAAATTATAGATAAAACGTATCGGTGCTAATCGGACATTGGACATTACACAACAAGTTGGATATCGCAAATTCAACAATGATTGGTTTGGAAGGAATCAGTGACTAACTGCAAGCATTGCAAATCAAGTCGAAGGTTTACATACACTTAGGTTGGAGTCATTAAAACTCGTTTTTCAACCACTCCACAAATTTATTGTTAACAAACTATAGTTTTGGCAAGTTGGTTAGGACATCTACTTTGTGCATGACAAAAGTAATTTTTCGAACAATTGTTTACAGACAGATTATTTCACTTATAATTCACTGTATCACAATTCCAGTGGGTCAGAAGTTTACATACACTAAATTGACTGTGCCTTTAAACAGCATGGAAAATTCCAGAAAATGATGTCATGGCTTTAGAAGCTTCTGATAGGCTAATTGACATAATTTGAGTCAATTGGAGGTGCACCTGTGGATGTATTTCAAGGCCTACCTTCAAACTCAGTGCCTCAACTAGCCGGTGCCCCCGCACATTGACTCTGCACCGGTACCCCCCTGTATATATAGCCTCCCTACTGTTATTTTATTTTACTTCTGCTCTTTTTTTCTCAACACTTTTTTTGTTGTTGTTTTATTTTTACTTTTTTTGTTAAAAATAAATGCACTGTTGGTTAAGGGCTGTAAGTAAGCATTTCACTGTAATGTCTGCACCTGTTGTATTCGGCGCATGTGACCAATACAATTTGATTTGATTTGATTTGATCTTTGCGTGACATCATGGGAAAATCAAAAGAAATCAGCCAAGACCTCAGAAAATAAATTGTAGACCTCCACAAGTCTGGTTCATCTGTGGGAGCAATTTCCAAACGCCTGAAGGTACCACGTTCATCTGTACAAACAATAGTACGCAAGTATAAACACAATGGGACCACACAGCCGTCACACCGCTCAGGAAGGAGACGCGTTCTGTCTCCTAGAGATAAACGTACTTTGGTGCAAAAAGTGCAAATCAATCCCAGAACAACAGCAAAGGACCTTGTGAAGATGCTGGAGGAAACCGGTACAAACGTATCTATATCCACAGTAAAACAAGTCCTATATCGGCATAACCTGAAAGGCCGCTCAGCAAGGAAGAAGCCACTGCTCCAAAACCGCCATAAAAAAGCAAGACTACGGTTTGCAACTGCACATGGGGACAAAGATCGTACTTTTTGGAGAAATGTCCTCTGGTCTGATGAAACAAAAATAGAACTGTTTGGCCATAATGACCATCGTTATGTTTGGAGGAAAAAGGGGGAAGCTTGCAAGCCGAGGAACACCATCCCAACCGTAAAGCACGGGCGTGGCAGCATCATGCTGTGGGGGTGCTTTGCTGCAGGAGGGACTGGTGCAAATAGATGGCATCATAACCCTGAATCTCCCCCCCCCCACAAATAAGGAGCATTGGACTCCTCCATTGGAAGACGAAGGGAATTTCTGATCTTACAACTTTTTTTTATTCAGGATACTCTAAAGTCGTTCCAACAGATAAAGATTGATATACCCAATAAGGATTTTTTTTTTCAAGTATCTCCAATTCTGATATTTTGTAGAGGGCCAGAAGAAAGTGGGTAAACGACGTTTTCAAATTACTGAGGTTGAACAATTATTTACAAATCCTACTGCTCAGAGGGGTCTAATCTCTGATTTATATTCTATCTTATCAAGCAGAAGTGCCTCATCCTATGACGCATTTAGACATATTTGGGAGGGAGACATTGGGATTCCATTTGGTGACGAAGACTGGACCGCTATCTGTGAAAGGGTCTACTCCGATGTAACTCTATAAGCGTACAAGAACTCCCATTTTAAAATCTTTCACAGAACCAGTTCGCCTTAACAGAATGTTTACCAGTGCATCACATTTATGTTTCAAATGTCAACAAGATACTGGCACCTTTCTGCATGTGTTTTGGCAACAGAATCCAGTCTCATTGGAATGAGGTTCATTTACACATTTAGAAGATCTTAGACAATTTTGCTCTTTCACCAAATCTACTGTTCTTGTCTATTAAGTACAAAAAAATGTAATCTGTTTTTGTGGTCCGCACCTGAAATAACGTCTGCTAGGACGTGGCTTTCTCAGGCTTCAGCTATTTTACCCTTTAGAAAAACTCACTTTTGACCTGCGCCAGAGGACTGAAAAGTTCTGGAAAACCTGGTCACCATTAATTAGATTAGATTGTTATTTAGTCACATGCACAGGGTCACAGATGTAGTTGCGGTATACCGTGAAATACTTAAGCTCCGAGCTCCAACAGTGCAGGTGTGAATGAAACAATACAACATATATATACATATTTACAACTGTGACAATGATAAATATTTATATTGCTATCTTTTTATTTTATGACTGCTCCTTTTTTGTAATATTTTTACTTAACTTCTTGTACTCTGTCTGTGTGGTGCATTTTGTTTTGTTGTCTGTGTAAACCCTGATATTTTATTTATTTAAATTAGCCATTTTTTTGCTTGTGCGCTTGCAAATGCCACGCACACTGGACAATCTACCTGATTTGCAAATTCTGTTTTATTTTTGGTTTAAATCTACATGAAGATATTCCTCACCGTCTACGTCAATGGTCATGTTAAATTCCTCATGTTATGACATTGAGTATGTACGTACATGTTGTGGAGGAAAAGGGTCGAATTTATGGTAGCACTTCATTTTAAGGGGTCCTTATTACACTGTAACAGGTATTGTAATTAATTGTAATAATTCATAGTTACACTGTAACAACAATATGTTTGTAATTACAGAGGTGTAACAACGAATGCTTGCTACCATGCTTGTTACGAATGTAAACGTTTCCGATAGCATCCCAACACACCATATTGCTCAGTGCTATCCGGATTCCTTTGGACGTCCTTACCCAAAACCTTAACCCTTATCTTTAACCCCTACCCTAACCTTAACCTTAACCCTTATCTTTAACCCCTACCCTAACCTTAAACATAACCCTTACCTAACCCGAACCTTAACCCTTATCTTTAACCCCTACCCTAACCTTAACCATAACCCTTACCTAACCCTAACCTTAACCATAACCCTTACCAAACCCGAACCTTAACCCTTATCTTTAACCATTTTAAATGTCCCAAGGACCCCTGATAGCTCAGACCACACCATTTTTCAGCCTGCACAAACCATGTGATTAGTGTTAGCCAATTGAACCATGTGATTAGTGTTAGCCAATTGAACCATGTGATTAGTGTTAGCCAATTGAAAACCGACCACCTCATTAATATACAGTCACTCTGCCAATAAATGGCTCTTTTTATTTTATTTTTTATTTTTTTGTCATTTAGCAGACGCTCTTATCCAGAGCGACTTACAGGAGCAATTAGGGTTAAGTGCCTTGCTTAAGGGCACATCGACAGATTTTTCACCTAGTCGGCTCAGGGATTAGAACCAGCGACCTTTCGGTTACTGGCACAACGCTCTTACCCACTAAGCTACCTGCCGCCTCTGGAGTCTGATAGCCACGCCCCCAATGGCAAAAATACGGGTTCACAAACGGTTCACATAAAAAAAATATTTTAAAATTGTTAAATCATTTAACAATGCATTTGACAATGGGTCAAATACTTTAACCATCAATTAAACATTTTTAGACACATTAAATAAACAGTTATGGTTAAAATGTGAGTCATTCGTGCTTGCCAAATTGAACAATCTCACTTTTGGATGGAATGTATTGGTGCAATTATTTATTTTTCCCAGGAATGAAGGCATCTTTGTCAAGATCTACGAATCTTCACAATACACTCAATATAAGGACGACCTCGAACGTGCCCACGTGGTGACACTGACATCATGTGACAGTGCGCAAAGAAGGGGGTTGAGAAGGGAGATACAGGTTCAAGGGAGAGATGGTAGGAGCATCTAGACCGGGGATTACGGGGCAGGTGGGCAGCGATATGGTATACATAGAAAAGAGAAAGCTGGTGACGTTCATAGCAGGAGCTATCAATAGCACCGATAAAGTAGAGTCTAAAACAGAGAGGATTAAACTAATAGTGAAAGCTGCTGGGAGACATTTGAGTGACAGGGTTGACATGGGAAGAGGTTGGAGATGACCTCAATCAGCCGATGGTGGAGTCATGTACCACTGGGTCTTAGTTATGGTGGTAGTACTGCAATGGAATGCTCCAAGCCTGTTGGCTAATGGGCAGGAGTTCCATCAGTTCGTTGTGGATATGCCAGCTAAGCCTGATGTGATTTGTGTGCAGGAAACATGGCTCAAACCGACTTTGGAGTTTATCATACAGGGATATGGAGTGGTTCATAGGGACAGAGAGATGGGGGGCACCTTCATAAAGCAAGGACTTCCTTACAGGATGCTAGGCAGTGGTATTGAACAGGAGTATGTGGTGGTGGAGGTGTGGCTGAGAGGAGGGGTGATAGTGGTAGTGAACTACTATAATCCATGTCCGATATTGGACCTGGAAGTGCTGGGGGGGGTTATGGAAATGGCCAAGTTATGGAAATTCTGATAGAAATGAAAGATCTGGTGTGCCTGAATGATGGCCGAGGGACCAGGATTGATGTAGCCACAGGGAAAGAGTCTGCCTCGGACCTCACTCTGGTATCTAGTGCCATGGCAGGAATCTGTGAGTGGTGGTTATGGGAGGAGTCGACAGTAGGAAGTGGTCATTGCCCCAGAGTATGCACAGTAGGCCGGAGGGAGGAGGAGGTGTTAGTGGAGGGAGCAGGCAGGTGGGTGTTTGGAAGGGCAAAGTGGGATCAGTTTCAGGAGCTGAGTGAGCAGGTGATGGCTCGGGTGGATATGAGAGGGGATGTGGATAGTATGAATAACTGGGTGAGAACAGCGTTAGTGGGGGCAGCTACTGAGGCTATACCTAAGAGTTCAGGGAGGAGGAGGAGGAAAGCAGTCCCATGGTGGACGGAGGAGTGTGGGGCAATGGGGAGGAGTAGGAACAGGGCATTTAGAGTACTGAAAAGGACGCATAACTTCCAACATCTGATTCAGTATAAGCAGGCCCAGGCCCTGGTGAGGAGAACTATCCGGCAGGCCCAGGCCATGGTGAGGAGAACTATCCATCAGGCAAAGAGGTCATGTTGCCATCGGTTCTGTGACACCATTGGAAGGGGCGACACCTGTGGGAGATGTGTGGGGGATGATTAAGAGGATGAGTGGGGTCAGAAGAGAGTGGGATTATCCAGTGTTGACGAGTGGGGAGGATGCGGCAGTAACAGATGAGGAGAAGGCAGAGATTATGGCCGAAACGTTTGTCCAAGAGCATAGCTCCGCTAATCTGTCAGAGGAGGGGCAGAGGGGGAGAGAGAGAACGAGAGCGGAGCATCCTGGAGCGCTGGAGAGGAGGGAGGATGTAAATGATGTGTTGAATGCACCATTTACCATGGCAGAGGTGAAAAGGGCAATAGGTAAGGGTGGGTTAACTTCACCTGGGAAAGATGAGGTGTGCCATGTTATGTTGGCCCATCTTAGTGATGAGGCACTGGATAAGGTATTGGTGTTGTTCAACAGAGTGTGGGAGGAGGGGAAACTACCAGGCAGCAGTTGGAAGGGGGCAGTAGTGGTACCAATCCGGAAGCCAGGGAAGGACCCAACGAGGCCAACAAGGTATCGGCCAATAGCTTTAACATCACATGTATGTAAGATTATGGATGGTATGATTACGGAGAGGCTAACTTACTTCCTGGAGAGCAGAGGGCTAGTATTGCCACATCAGAGTGGGTTCAGGAAGGGGAGTGGAACTATGGATCCAGTGCTCTGCTTAGAAGCAGAGGTCAGGAAGGCTCAGGTGATCAAGGAGACTGTTGTAGCTGTCTTTTTTTATGTGGAGGAGGCGTATGATATGATGTGGAAGGAGGGGTTGTTAATCAAGCTTGATATTATGGGGGTAGGAGGAAGAACATACAACTGGATAAAGGATTTCCTGTTTGGAAGGTCTATCCAGATGAGGGTGGGGAAGTCTCTATCAGGCAGCTACCTGGTGGATAACGGTACACCGCAGGGGAGCGTGATTAGTCCTCTGTTGTTCTCAATTATGATCAATGATGTTTACTCTCAGGTACAGACGGATATAGGGAGGTCGTTATTTGCAGATGATGGGGCCTTATGGAAGAGGGGAAGAAATGTGCCATACATAGTCAGGAAGGTACAGGAAGCAATTGATGAGGTAGAGCGGTGGGCATTAATGTGGGGATTCAGGTTCTCTGTAGAGAAAACTCAGACAGTGTTCTTTACCAAGAGGAAGGTGGGAGATGAGGTATGCTTGAGGTTATATGGGAGAAACCTGGAGAGGGTGGTGGCCTTCAGGTTCCTTGGGGTGTACTTTGACACTAGGCTGACCTGGGCAGGACACATTGAGAGAGCGGTGGGAAAGTGTAAGAAGGTGCTAAATGTGATGCGCTGTCTGACGGGGAAGGAGTGGGGGGGCTGGGCGTTCCACATTGAAGACCATGTATGCTGCATTGATCCGATCTGTAATAGACTATGGCAGTATAGCATATGGTTCGGCAGCCCGGACCTCACTGGAAAGGCTAGATGTCATACAGGGGCAAGGACTCAGAATATGTAGTGGGGCGTTTCGGACGTCCCCAGTGGCTGCATTACAGGTGGAGATGGGGGATATGCCGTTGCAGATTAGGAGACAGCAGCTGGCAAGGAATTACTGGGTCTAACTAGGACAGAACACAAGCTTTTGACAGGTGGGTAATACCCAGGCGAGGGAGATGGGACTGTATGGAAGGGAGTTTAATCCAACGATAGCTATTCCTGTAAATCCACCATGGCTACTCCCGCCTCCAGTAGTTGATCTAGAAGTGTTGGAGAGACTACGGAAATATAGGGAGGCTGTTGATCCATCTGATTTGTTTAAGCGACGTCTGGATACTGTGTATCAGGATTTTGTGGCCGTTTACACGGATGGTTCAAAAGATCCAAGGACAGGACGTACTGAGTCAGCATTTGTAGTGCAGGAATGTGGGGTGGAAGTCAGGAAATGTATTACAGATCATCTGGCTGTATATACGGCGGAGCTGATGGCCATACTGTTGGCCTTGCAGTGGGTGGAGGAAGTCAAGCCAGACAGAGTAGTTATTTGCTCTGATTCATGTGCAGTGTTGATGAGTCGGTAGTCCTTTAGCTCCCGTAGCAGACAATACCTGCTTTATGATGTACTAAGCTAACATATGGAATTGTTTTAAGATGGTCATACCAAGGATTATTTAGCCATTTGATTTGGAATTTTAAGACCCCTTAAGGTATCAAATAAATAAAATAAATAAAATATTGGATGAAACGTTGAATTTGGCATTACTGTTAGCCGTAGGCATTTGGTGAAGGTGCACAGCTCAAATAATCTGACAGAAGAAGAGGGGCAGCGTGGGAGAGAGAGGGTCAGAGGAGAACATCTGGGGGTCCTGGATCAGAGAGATGGTGGGGGTAACATCTCCAGGGAATTACATCATGATGGCTCATCTCAGTGACACTGCAATTGGGGCAAGTATTGGGCCTTCACAATAAGGTGTGGCAGGAAGGGAAAAAACTGCCTGGAAGGTGTGGCAGGAAGGGGAAACTGCCTGGAAGGTGTGGCAGGAAGGGGAAACTGCCTGGAAGGTGTGGCAGGAAGGTGAAACTGCCTGGAAGGTGTGGCAGGAAGGGGACACTGCCTGGAAGGTGTGGCAGGAAGGGGAAAACTGCCTGGAAGTTGGAAGCAGGCGGTAGTAATGCCGATACAGAATCCAGGGAAAATAACCTACTAGTCCTTCAAGCTATAGGCCGATAGCGTTGACGTCTCATGTACGGCGTGAAAAAGTATTTGCCCCCTTTCTGATTGTCTCTATTTTTTGATACTGAATGTTATCAGATCTTCAACCAAAACCTAATATTAGATCAAGGGAACCTGAGTTTACAAATAACAAAAAAATATATATACTTATTTTATTTATTTAATTAACAAAGCTATGCAACAAAAAAATTGCCCCCTTACACTCAATAATTCAGTAACTGGTTGTGCCACCTTTAGCTGCAATGACTGCAACCAAATGCTTCCTGTAGTTGTTGATCGGTCTCTCACATCGCTGTGGAGGAATTTTGGCCCACTCTTGCATGCATAACTGCTTTAACTCAGCGACATTTGTGGATTCTCAAGCATGAACTGCTCGTTTCAAGTCCTGCCACAACATCTCAATTGGGATTAGGTCTGGACTTTGCTTTTTAACCATTTTCATGTAGACTTGATTGTCTGTTTTGGATCATTGTCTTGCTGCATGACCCAGCTGCGCTTCAGCTTCAGCTCACAGATGGATGGCCTGCCATTCTCCTGTAGAATTCTCTGATACAGAGCAGAATTAATGGTTCCTTCTATTAAGGCAAGTCGTCCAGGTCCTGAGGCAGTTAAGCGTCCCCAAACCATCGCACCACCACCACCATGCTTGACCGTTGGTATGAGGTTCTTACTGTGGAATGCAGTATTTGGTTTTCTTCAGACATCATGGGACCCATCTCGTCCAAAAAGTTGACTCAAGTTTGCCAAAAAGCACCTGGATGATCATCAAGACTCTTGGAAGAATGTTCTATGGACAGATGAGTCAAAAGTATAACATTTTCCCTGACACCAAAAAGTACTCTTTACATTTTGAATGCTTAGCAGGACAGGAAAATGGTCCAATTCACGCACTTATCAAGAGAACATCCCTGGTCGTCCCTACTACCGCTCATCTGTGTCACACCCTGATCTGTTTCACCTGTCTTTGTGCTTGTCTCCACCCCCCTCCAGGTGTCACCCATTATCCCCTGTGTATTTATACCTGTGTTCTCTGTTTGTCTGTTGCCAGTTGGTCTTGTCAAGCCTACCAGCGTGTTTTCCTGTATTTCGCGTTAGGTCCTGTTTTCTAGTTCTCCCGGTTTTGACCATTCTGCCTGCCCTGACCCTGAGCCTGCCTGCCGTTCTGTACCTTACGGACTCTGCCCTGGATTACTGACCTCTGCCTGCCCTTGACCTGTCATTTGTCTGCCCCCTGTTTTGTAAATAAACTTTTGTTATTTCATACTGTCTGCATCTATGGTCTTATCCTGAGGTCTGATCATCTGGAGGACTCACTAAACACAAATGCATCGTTTGTAAATTATGTCTGAGTGTTGGAGTGTGCCCTTGGCTATTCAAAAAAAAAAAAAAAAAAAATGGTGCTGTCTGCTTTGCTTAATATAAGGAATTTGATGTTGATACTTACATTTACATTTGCATTTTAGTCATTTAGCAGATGCTCTTATCCAGAGCGACTTACAGTTAGTGGGTGCATACGTTTTTATTTTTCATACTTAAGTATATTATATATATATGAATGCTTTTCCAACAGTCTTGAAGGAGTTCCCGCATATGCTGAGCACTTGTTGGCTGGTTTTCCTTCACTCTGCGGTCCGACTCATCCCAAACCATCTCAATTGGTTTGAGGTCGGGGGATTGTGGAAGAAAATTGTCTAAAAACACTAGTTAGACCTGAGCGGACCACCCACTGTAATTGTTGTATGGTTAGCAGTAGCTTAGCGGTTCTTGAGGCAGGCAAGATCAGTTTAGGTTTTTTTTACACTATTGTTTCATTTCTTGGGTCCTGCTCAGCCCTTTTCCCCAAACCTTTACTGTGTGTTCAAAATAAACATTTTGTGTTTGAAGGTAGCTTATGGGCCCTTTTTCCCCAAACCTTTACCGTGTGTTCAAAATAAACATTTTGTGTTTGACGGTAGCTTATGGTTGTCGGTGTATTTTTTGTTCTCACTGTTTCCATGTCACGATTCTAATTTGCATGAATTATGTTACGGGTCTCTTGTCCATCCACCCTAGACGTTTAAAGCCACGGGGTTCGTAACATAATGTGGGGGCTCGTCTGGGATGCGGAACGCACCAGCCACTTTCCAACGCCTGGTTAACACAGTATTGGCTGGAGTTCCTAATTGTAGTGCTTACCTTGATGATCTGGTAATTTATTCAACTGAGTGGTCTGATCATGTTAACACTCTAAGGGTAGTGTGTGAACGTCTAGCAGCCGCTTCTCTAACCCTGAATTTAGCAAAGTGCGAGTTTGGGAAGGCCACTGTTACTTATCTCGGTAAACAGGTCGGCCATGGTCAGGTGCGCCCTGTAGATGCCAAGGTCTCAGCTATAAATGCATTTCCCGCACCTACCACCAGAAGAGAGCTACGCCGCTTTTTAGGGATGGTTGGCTACTACCGTAGTTTCTGTAAAAATGTATCTGCGGTAGTTGCTCCATTAACGGATTTGCTCAGTCCGGCGAGAAAATGTGTATGGTCTGAAGATTGTCGTACTGCTTTCAACACTGCTAAAGCACTCTTATGTAGTACTCCTGTTCTTGCTGCGCCAGATTTTGAACGACCGTTTAAACTGGAGGTAATAATAATAATAATATGCCATTTAGCAGACGCTTTTATCCAAAGCGACTTACAGTCATGTGCGCATACATTTTTGTGTATGGGTGGTCCCGGGGATCGAACCCACTACCTTGGCGTTACAAGCGCCGTGCTCTACCAGCTGAGCTACAGAGGACCACGTAGAGGTAGATGCAAGTGCCAGAGGTGCTGGTGCTGTTCTACTGCAGCCGGACCAGAGTGGACCATCCTGTCTGTTATTTTTCACGGAAATTTTTACAAATGTCAGACATTTGTCGTAGTAAATATTAAAATGTTATAGCTTGGTCTGACTAAAATCTTGTGCATGACCCATTTTAATGTTAGGAGCTTGTTTTCAATCAATGCTGTTCCTATGCAAGAACAATGGACAGAGCCAATATCTTCTCAAGGACAACTCCCACGCCACAGGCCACAATCTGGTTGCTCCCCACGAGACTTTCCTTTGAGAACATACACACATTCACACACACATCTCCATGCATACGCACACTCATCCTCATGCCTCACGAGTTACGCACACACACACACTGCACTTCCTTCTACTGGTCAGAATGGGGCTTCTACTCTGGACAGAGCAGACCCGCCTCCTACGCCTCGGGAACCAATCAAGGGACTAGAAGAAGGACCCCTTCCTTTGTGTTGCATTGTATAAAGTAATGCTGAAAACTCTGTTTTTGATCCCTTTCAACTGTCTCGATAAGAGGCAACTGAATGGGTCCATGCATGTAGCTTGAGCAGTACCAGCTATCTCTGTTGTTTAATAAACTGCCTTTTGCTTAAACATATTCCTCTCCGTCTAGCGTCGTTGGTTCTGTACTTCCTCTCCTGTATGGTTTCACCAACACAAACTATTCCACCATTGAACAAGCTCTAGCTTTGTTGTTAGCTCTGCAGTACTTTGAAGTTTATGTTGGTTCCAGTGCATTACCAGTGATAGTGTATACTGACCATAACCCCTTCATTTTTCTCCACCGGATGTACAACCAGAAGGCGTTGGGCACTTGTGCAAAATTATAATTTGGAGATCAGCCACAAAAAGGGGTCGGATAATGTGTTGGCAGATGCTTTGTCTCGTGTTTAAAGATCTAGGTTTTTTTTTTTGTTATCCCGTCAGGATGCTGTTGATCTTTGAATTTTGGGTGTTGTGATGGTACGTGTGTCGCAAACCCTTGTGGTTTGCTCTTATAAGGGTAGGAGTGTTACGGACACAGGTATCCTGTGTGTGTTTTTCCTCTCCTTCTGCCCTAATCACAGGTGTCCTTTGTGTTCCTGATTGGTGGTCGTTGGGGTGTCTGCTGATTGCTGAGGTGGACCAATCAGTGAACATTCCTCTGTATTGCACCACCTGTTTCTGGTTTTTCAATCACACCTCCCATGGTTTTAAAAGCCAGTCAGTTGTGTTTGTAGAGAGAGACTATTTTCCGTATGTGAGTATGGATACTGTGGTGTCCTGTTTTTTGTGTACTCACTCATTTGCTGGTTACTCTGTTTGGTAACTTTGTTGTGTGTTTCTGGGAAAAGGGGGATTTAAGCAAGTTGCCCTTGGGCATACATTACCCGTAGGAAGAAAATTGTCTAAAAACACTAGTTAGACCTGAGCGGACCACCCACTGTAATGTTTGTATGGTTAGCAGTAGCTTAGCGGTTCTTGAGGCAGGCAAGATCAGTTTAGGTTTTTTTTACACTATTGTATCATTTCTTGGGTCCTGCTCAGCCCTTTTTCCCAAACCTTTACCGTGTGTTCAAAATAAACATTTTGTGTTTGACAGTAGCTTATGGTTGTCGGTGTATTTTTTGTTCTCACTGTTTCCATGTCACGATTCTAATTTGCATGAATTATGTTACGGGTCTCTTGTCCATCCACCCTAGACGTTTAAAGCCACGGGGTTCGTAACACCAGGTCATCTGCGCAGCACTCCATCACTCTCCTTGGTCAAATAGCCCTTACACAGCCTGGAGGTGTCAATTGAAATAAATTCATTAGGCCCTAATCTATGGATTTCACATGACTGGGTGGGCCACCCATTCCTGCAGTCAGCATGCCAATTGCACGCTCCCACAAAACTTGAGACATCTGTGGCATTGTGTTGTGTGACAAAACTGCACATTTTTTAATTGCCTTTTATTGTCCCCAGCACAAGGTGCACCTGTGTAATGAGCATGCTGTTTAATAAGCTTCTTGATATACCACACCTGTCAGGTGGATGGATTATCTTGGCAAAGGAGAAATGCTCACTAACAGGGATGTAAACAAATGTGTGCACAAAATCTGAGAGAAATAAGCTTCATGTGTAAAGAACATTTCAGCAACATTTTCTATTTGAGCTCATGAAACATAGGACCAACACTTTAAACTTTGCGTTTTTGTTCAGTGTATATTTGAGCAATTACATTTACTTTTGATACTTCAGTATATTTAAAACCAAAAACGTTTAGACTTTTACTCAAGTAGGATTTTACTGGGTGACTTTCACTTGAGTCATTTTCTATTAAGGTATCTTTACTTACACCCAAGTATGACAATTGGGTACTTTTCCCACCACTGCACACACGTATATTGACACCACAAACACAGACACTCTTTCACAGTCTTCACATACGCTGCTGCTACTCTGTTTATTATCTATCCTGATTGTCTTGTCACTTTTACCCCTACCTACATGTACATATTACCTCAACTACCAACACTGCTGCTACTCTGTTTATTATCTATCCTGATTGACTAGTCACTTTTACCCCTACCTACATGTACATATTACCTCAACTACCAACACTGCTGCTACTCTGTTTATTATCTATCCTGATTGACTAGTCACTTTTACCCCTACCTACATGTACATATTACCTCAACTACCAACACTGCTGCTACTCTGTTTATTATCTATCCTGATTGTCTAGTCACTTTTACCCCTACCTACATGTACATATTACCTTATATATTACCTTAACCACCTCGTACCCCTGCACATTTGACTCGGTACTCGTACTCCTTGTATGTATATAGTCTTGTTATTGTTATTTTATTGTGTTACTATTTCCTTTTTTGCCAATTGTTGGTTAAGGGCTTGTCAGGAAGCATTTCACAGTCTACACCTGTTGTATTAGGAGCATGTGACAAAAACATGTGATTTGCCTTGGCTCGGACAAGGCTACTTTATCTTAAGTAACTTTACAGATAACACACATAGTACCAGACCTTGGTTCAAATACTATTTAAATTAAATTATTTTCACATACATTTTGAAGTAAGTATTCAGATATATTTTATTTGAAAATACAGGTACTGGAAAGTGTTGCCATGTATTTGAAAATACTCAAATACACAGATTATTTTCAAATACAAAATTAATACTCCCATGCATTTGGACCCAGGAGTATTTGAAATAATGTATTTTTAAAATATTGTAGCGACCTTAACCCAAGAGAGGCGTGTACACGTGAGGGACTTGGTATAGAGAAGCTT
Source organism: Coregonus clupeaformis (assembly GCF_020615455.1). NCBI lineage: Eukaryota > Metazoa > Chordata > Actinopteri > Salmoniformes > Salmonidae > Coregonus > Coregonus clupeaformis. Next base: position 42,306,232 of record NC_059218.1, on the reverse strand, counting down.
GGGGACACTCTCTCCCGAAGAAGGGGGTAATGTCGCGACCTTAACCGATCATCCAGCAACCTCATCAAGAGGCTCAGACCTCTTGGCATAACGGTTAAGGTGTTAGCTTGACCGTCGATGGACACGAGTTTGAGATGCTAGTCAGGGCTACCCCCAAATTCGCTACAATACTTTCAAATACTTCCAAATAAAAGTAGTTGATTTCAGCCACATTATTTGGAAATACTCAAATACAGTAAGTAGGCCTGTTTAAATAATAAAATACACAAGTCTACATAGTACTACGTCCAGGGTATAACGGGCCACCTTATACAGACACACGTGTTAACTTTAAAATCAGCTTACTCCTGACCCTGTGTTACAACATTGGAGTTGTAGGTTTGGTATCAAGAATAAGCCGATTAAAAGTTGGGACAAACTGGAACAACTAAAAACATGACCAGAGTGGTATTCTACGACGCTAGCTACTCGGGGTTTTCTAAAAGCTAGCCAGCTACAGATTCCAGCTACGGGCTTCATCCGTATTTACCACACATGCCTCATCGTCACGAGTAATGTGGTATTTTAACACACCAACAAAAACAAAAAAAACTTTGATTAATTAAATATTTAAAATCAGTCATCTTCCTCAAATGAAGGGGACGATGATGCAATATTTGCGAGAGGGAGGGAATCCGATTTTGTCGGTCGTCAACTTGATAAATGGAGTTAACCTGCCCAGGAGGTTAGCCTGCCCAGGAGGTTAGCCTGCCCAATAGGTTAGCCTGCCCAGGAGGTTAGCCTGCCCAGGAGGTTAGCCTGCCCAATAGGTTAGCCTGCCCAGGAGCAGGTTAGTTCTGAAGGATTAATTGCCATAGAAAATGTACCTGCCTAAAAAAAGGTGAGCAACGGTCGTGTGACTGGTTAAATCCAGAGTTGAACTCAAAGTTGACCAAAGTTACCTCGCCAACTCATCAAACCTGATTCGCTGATATTGGGGTCAGGCAGAACGGACTACTCAACCATCTCCGAGGGCATGCGATGGGACAAAGCATGTACAACCAGGACGGATGACACATCACATGTTTCTGGTGCTATGGATCATACTTTTAACATGGATAGATGAACTCAGGTCATGTAAATTAAAATCAAGCTTATTTCCTTTGCACTAAGATCATTTAAAATGTCATCCTAAGTTCCTGCAACAGACTAGCGTCCTGTCCTGTATTGAGGGCAACAGAAACAAAGAGATACAGTGCCTTAAGAAAGTATTCAGACCCCTTGACTTTTTCCACATCTGGTTACGTTACAGCCTTATTCTAAAATTGATTAAATAAAAAAAAAAGCAATCCTCAGCAATCTACACACAATACCCCATAATGACAAAGCGAAAAAAGGTTTTTGCAAATGTATTAGAAATAAAAAAAACAGAAACACCTTATTTAGATAAGTATTTTTTGCTATGAGACTCGAGAGCTCAGATGCATCCTGTTTCCATTGATCATCCTTGAGATGTTTCTACAACTTTGATTGGAGTCCACCTGTGGTAAATTCAATTGATTGGACATGATTTGGAAATCACACACCTATCTATATAAAGGTCCCACAGTTGACCGTGCATGTCAGAGCAAAAACCAAGCCATGAGGTCGAAGGAATTGTCTGCAGCGCTCAGAGACAGGATTGTGTCGAGGCACAGATCTAGGGAAGGGTACCAAAACATTTCTGCAGCATTGAAGGTCCCCACGAACACAGTGGCCTCCATCATTCTTAAATGGAAGAAGTTTGGAACCACCAAGACTCTTCCTAGAGCTGGCCGCCCGGCCAAACTGAGCAATCGGGGGAGAAGGGCCTTGGTCACGGAGGTGACCAAGAACCCGATGGTCACTCTGACAGAGCTCCAGAGTTCCTCTGTGGAGATGGGAGAACCTTCCAGAAGGACAACCATCTCTGCAGCACTCCACCGATCAGGCCTTTATGGTAGAGTGGCCAGACAGATGCCACTCCTCAGTAAAAGGCATGACAGCCCACTTAGAGTTCGCCAAAAGTCACCTAAAGACTCTCAGACCATGAGAAACAAGATTCTTTGGTCTGATGAAACCAAGATTGAACTCTTTAACCTGAATGCCAAGCGTCACGTCTGGAGGAAACCTGGCACCATCCCTACGGTGAAGCATGGTGGCTGGATCATGCTGTGGGGATGATTGTCAGCAGCAGGGACTGAGAGACTTGTCAGGATCAAGGCAAAGATGAACAGAGCAAAGACAGAGATCATTGATGAAAACCTGCTCCAGAGCGCTCAGGACCTCAGACTGGGGAGAAGGTTCACCTTCCAACAGGACAACGACCCTAAGCACACAGCCAAGACAACGGAGGAGTGGCTTCGAGACAAGTCTGAATGTCCTTGAGTGGCCCAGCCAGAGCACAGACTTGAAGCCGATCGAACATCTCTGGAGAGACCTGAAAATAGCTGTGCAGTGACGCTCCCCATCCAACCTGACAGAGCTTGAGAGGATCTACAGAGAAGAATGGGAGAAACTCCCCAAATACAGGTGTGCCAAACTTGTAGCGTCATACCCAAGAAGACTCAAGGCTGTAATCGCTGCCAAAGGTGCTTCAACAAAGTACTGAGTAAAGGGTCTGAACACTTATGTAAATGTGATATTTCAGTTTTTTATTTTTAATAAATTAGCTAAAATATCAATAAAAAAAAAAAGTGTTTTTGCTTTGTCATTATGGGGTAGTTTATCCATTTTAGAATAAGGCTGTAACGTAAAAAAATGTGGAAAAAGTCAAGGGGTCTGAATACTTTCCCGAAATGCACTGTAGGCTCCTGCCCTATGGGCCGTTCTGGCTCGGATAAGGCCACTTACTCTCCAGCTCTAATATAACTTGGCCCATACAGGTATCAAACCCCCAACACCAGTGTTGTAACACAGGCTCAGGAATAAGCTGATTAAAGTCGGATCAAACAAAACAATCCTGACATATGGGGCCCTGTTCGGATACTTTAGGAGGAAGATTGGAAGGGAGCATTTCAAACAGGAACATTAAGACCACTTCTAAGGTCTGAAAACATCTAACAAACTTTGATTTTTGCAGTGAAATGTCACTTTTAAAAGGTTGATAAACAGATTAGTTATTGAGCTCAGCAAAGAAAGGGGTGACTTTTCTCATCATGGTTTGAGAACTCAAAATCAACAAATCAGAAAAAGGCTAGTTCTGGTACGAAAATAGTTTATTATTAACAACAATTCCCTTTCGCTGAAATATTGGAGATTGTATTCCATTGCTTCTTTCTTTTTCTTTTAACTTAAAAATTATACAAACTTCTCATATACTAAGCCTTGCTGTAAACATTTACTAGTTAAAAAAAACATTACAGCAGAAAAAGGGCCTTTTGTTCAATTTTCCTGTCGTGATGCTCAAAATTAACAACATACCGAGTGGCAACTGGCAATAAAAAGCCTATTTACAGAATCTAACGCCCTCAGACCTCTCTTTCCTCTTCACCTGGGTCGTGTTCATTAGTGCACACCGTAGTAAAAAAAAAAAAAAAACGCTCCGCAACGGAAAGCGAAAACGAGCGTTTCTTATTGGACAAGTTTCAGGTAGCTCCTCCCCTGTTTCAGTCCGTTTTGTTCCAATTGGTGCCTAATGAATGCAACCCTGAATTGAACTTCCAGCTCCAAAGTGGGCGTGGTTACTCAGAGGTCAGAGGTCAGAGGTCAGAGTCAGTCAGATAAAAAAAACACTGATACAGTCCTTTCAGTTACAGTCTGGACTCCTGGCTTCCTTTCCCCGTCTCCTTTTCTTCATCTGCAACAGACTGGACGAGTGAACACATCTACCTGCTTTTGCTTGCGTCTCAAGGTGACACCCTATTTGGAACAGAATGCATCCGTTGTCTTTTCAGACCAGGACAGTAAGTGAGGAGACGAGACTATTGAGGTGACCCTGTCCCAACAATATTTTCTAGAAACCTTCCTTTCCTCTCGTCTCCTTTCCTTAAATGAGCACTGATAGGTACAAGGACTGGACAGGGTTTTAGTTGTCACCCTATTGCTTGCTGACACCTAGCACATCTTCTCTGTCGTGTGGTCAAGAAGGAGGGGAGACAAGTGAAGGAGGCCACTGAGAGACTATTAGGGGAAAGTACGTAGAAGTGACCTCTAACCACTGATCCGGGATCAGATATTGGATACGTCCCAAAAATGGTACCTTATTCCCTATATAGTGCACTGACCAGGGCCCACAGGGGGACACATACAGTGTATTCAGAAAAAATAAAAAAAATAATACGTATAAATATTAGTACGTATTTACATAAGTATTCAGACCCTTCGCTACGAGACTCGAAATTGAGCTCAGGTGCATCCCGTTTCAATTGATTGGAGAAGTTGGAGAAGTTTTGACATCTGGGGAAGGGTACCAAAAAATGTCTGCAGCATTGAAGGTCCCCAAGAACACAGTGGCCTCCATCATTCTTAAATGGAAGATGTTTGGAACCACCAAGACTCTTCCTAGAGCTGGCCACCCGGCCAAACTGAGCAATCGGGGGAGAAGGGCCTTGGTCAGGGAGGTGACCAATAACCTGATGGTCACTCTGACAGAGCTCCAGAGCTCCTCTGTGGAGATGGGAGAACCTTCCAGAAGGACAACCATCTCTGCAGCACTCCACCGATCAGGCCTTTATGGTAGAGTGGCCAGAGGGAAGCCACTCCTCAGTAAAAGGCACATGACAGCCCACTTGGAGTTTGCCAAAAGGCACCTAAAGACTCTCAGACCATGAGAAACAAGATTCTCTGGTCTGATGAAACCAAGATTGAACTCTTTGGCCTGAATGCCAAGTGTCACGTCTGGAGGAAACCTGTCACCATCCCTACAGTGAAGCATGGTGGTGGCAGTATCATGCTGTGGGGATGTTTTTCAGCGGCAGGGACTTGGAGACTAGTCAGGATCGAGGGAAAGATGAACGGAGCAAAGTACAGAGCGATCCTTGATGAAAACCTGCTCCAGAGCGCTCAGGACCTCAGACTGGGACAAAGGTTCACCTTCCAACAGGACAACGAATCTAAGCACACAGCCAAGACAACACAGGAGTGGCTTCGAGACAAGTCTCTGAATGTCCTTGAGTTGCCCAGCCAGAGCCCAGACTTGAACCCGATCGAACATCTCTGGAGACCTGAAAATAGCTGTGCAGCGACGCTCTCCATCCAACCTGACAGAGCTTGAGAGGATCTGCAGAGAAGATTGGGAGAAACTCCACAAATACAGGTGTGCCAAGCTTGTAGCATCATACCCAAGAAGACTCAAGGTTGCAATCGCTGCCAAAGGTGCTTCAACAAAGTACTGAGCAAAAGGTCTGAATACTTATCTATTAAACAACTTTTTTTGCTTTGTAATTATGGGGTATTGTGTGTAGATTGATCAGGGGGAAAAAACAATTAAATCCATTTCAGAATATGTCTGTAAGGTAACAAAATGTTGAAAAAGTCAAGGGGTCTGAATACTTTCTGAATGCACTGTATATTACCATCCCCTATGGCTAAGGTTCCAATTTGGGGGGAATCTGATTCTAGATCTGTGGTTGAGGGGCAACATCAAACTAGCCTGGTCCAAGATCCGTTTGTGCTCTTGCCAGCTCCATTGCTGTCAATGTCAAGCCAAACATGACAATTCCATAAGGAGTCAGTGACAGGAGTTGTCAAGAAGGCAGAAACAGTCTGGCACCTAGGCTATCTTCACAAAAAGGTTTTATTTGGTAGCCACACTAGCCTATGACTGGCTCAGTCTCCTGTGTCTCAGCTGCACGTGTGTTCTCTATGGGGTGAGGTTGAGTTGTAGGTTCTGATACACACACCACAGGTGGTTCTGTAGCAGTCACTTCAACAGGAGGGAGGCCAGAGGGTTCTGATTCCACCTTCTGTTGGGATTGGAAGGGTTCTACAGTGGAATCTTCAGAACCTGTAGGAGGTTCTTTAGAGGGTTCTGTCGTGGCAGAAGCAACAACAGCAGGAGGTGGGGGTTGTTCTGTGTTGTTGTCGTCAGAGTTCCGGAGCTTGTTCTCTGGTTCTACCTCTGCTTTGTCTCCTAGTCGATCGTCTGTGTCCCAACGAGATGTCCTCTCTCTGTTCCTCGGTCGTCTCGGCCTCTCCCCCTCTCCTCCCTCACTCCTCCCTCGCTCCGTCTCTCCCCCCTTACTCCTTCTGCGCTCCCTCTCTCCTACCTCTCCTCTCCCCCTCTCTCCTATCCCCCTCTCTCCTACCTCTCCTCTCCCCCTCTCTCCTACCTCTCCTCTCCCCCTCTCTCCTATCCCCCTGTCTCCTACCTCTCCTCTCCCCCTCTCTCCTACCTCTCCTCTCCCCCTCTCTCCTACCTCTCCTCTCCCCCTCTCTCCTATCCCCCCTGTCTCCTACCTCTCCTCTCCCCCCTCTCTCCTATCCCCCTGTCTCCTACCTCTCCTCTCCCCCTCTCTCCTACCTCTCCTCTCCCCCTCTCTCCTACCTCTCCTCTCCCCCTCTCTCCTATCCCCCTGTCTCCTACCTCTCCTCTCCCCCTCGCTCCTACCTCTCCTCTACCTCTCCCCCTCTCTCCTAACTCTCCCCTCCCCCTCTCTCCTAACTCTCCTCTACCTCTCCCCCTCTCACCTACTTCTCCTCTACCTCTCCCCCTCTCCCCTCTACCTCTCCCCCTCTCTCCTACCTCTCCTCTACCTCTCTCCCTCTCCCCTACCTCTGATCCTCTACCTCGCTCCCTCTCTCCTCCCGCACTCCTTCCGCGCTCACTCTCTCCTCCGTCTCCTCCTCTCCCTCGCTCCCTCTCTCCATCAGGACTGCTTCGTCTCTCTCTCCAGTCCCGCCTGTCTCTATCTCTCTCCCACCCTCCCCCTCCTCCCCCTCTCGGCTCTCCCCCATCCTCCTGCCACCCCCCAAACCTTTCCCTTTCCTCCATCCTCTCTCCCCATCCTCCTCCTCTCCCTCCGTCCCCAAACCGCCTCCCCCCTCCTCCAAACCTCTCCCTCTCCCAGTCCCTGTCTGGATCTCTGTCCCTAAACCCAGGCCTCTCCCCCCTGAACGGCCCCCTCCCCTCCATCTCCTCTGGCCCCTCTGGCCCTCGAGGCCCCCCCCTCATGAACGGTGGTGGGGGCCCCCCAGGGAGGGGCCCGTGGGGAGGGAAGGGACCCCTCATGGGGTGGGAAGGGGGCATGCCCATCCCAAACCCTCCTGGGCCGCCGGGCGGCGGAGGGGGGCCATCGTGGTGCATCATGGGGGGGTGGGGACCCCTGTGGGGGGGCATCATCTGGGGTGGCATGTTGTGGTGGGGGGGGCCCCGAGGCGGGTGGGGGCCATGTGGGCCACCGTGGGGAGGAGGGAAGCGCTGCATGTGAGGTGGGGGGAGGACCGGACCAGGAGAGTGGACTGGGGGGCGCTGGAGGGGGATCATGCCGGGACGAGCCCCAAGAAGACCTCCAGACGGTGGGATGGGACCGCCTGGTGGGCACCCTGGAGGACCAGACACCTGGATACCTGAGGAGGGAACGGAGACAGAGAATACAGGTTTAATACACATAGTCTGATAAACATCTCTATCAGATAGCTACTAGACTACTAGTGACACTAACATGGCAGTCGTCTGTTGTGTGTATGGTCCTTGGCTTCCACAGAGGTTAGGACAGGACTCCAAGCTGTGCAAAATACACATCTTTACTCCTTAAAGCCCCTCACGTTACTCTACACTGCACTCTAATCTACTCTGTACTCTGCACTCTAATCTACTCTGCGCTCTAATCTACTCTGCACTCTAATCTACTCTGTACTCTGCACTCTAATCTACTCTGCGCTCTAATCTACTCTGCACTCTAATCTACTCTGCACTCTAATCTACTCTGCACTCTAATCTACTCTGCACTCTACGCTCTAATCTACTCTGCACTCTACGCTCTAATCTACTCTGCACTCTACGCTCTAATCTACTCTGCACTCTAATCTACTCTGCACTCTAATCTACTCTGCACTCTAATCTACTCTGCACTCTACGCTCTAATCTACTCTGCACTCTACGCTCTAATCTACTCTGCACTCTAAACTACTCTGCACTCTAATCTACTCTGCACTCTAATCTACTCTGTACTCTACGCTCTAATCTACTCTGTACTCTACGCTCTAATCTACTCTGCACTCTAATCTACTCTCTAATCTACGCTCTAATCTACGCTCTAATCTACTCTGCACTCTAATCTACTCTGCACTCTAAACTACTCTGCACTCTAAACTACTCTGCACTCTAATCTACTCTGTACTCTACGCTCTAATCTACTCTGTACTCTACGCTCTAATCTACTCTGCGCTCTAATCTACTCTGTGCTCTAATCTACTCTGCACTCTAATCTACTCTGCACTCTAATCTACTCTGCACTCTAATCTACTCTGCACTCTAATCTACTAATCTACTCTGCACTCTAATCTACTCTGCACCCTAATCTACTCTGCACCCTAATCTACTCTGTACTCTACGCTCTAATCTACTCTGTACTCTACGCTCTAATCTACTCTGCACTCTAATCTACTCTACGCTCTAATCTACTCTACGCTCTAATCTACTCTACGCTCTAATCTACTCTGCACTCTAAACTACTCTGTACTCTACGCTCTAATCTACTCTGCACTCTAAACTACTCTGCACTCTAATCTACTCTGCACTCTAATCTACTCTGCACTCTAATCTACTCTGCACTCTAAACTACTCTGCACCCTAATCTACTCTGCGCTCTAATCTACTCTGCGCTCTAAACTACTCTGCGCTCTAATCTACTCTGCGCTCTAAACTACTCTGCGCTCTAATCTACTCTGCGCTCTAATCTACTCTGCGCTCTAATCTACTCTGCGCTCTAATCTACTCTACGCTCTAATCTACTCTGCGCTCTAATCTACTCTGTACTCTGCACTCTAATCTACTCTGCACTCTAATCTACTCTGCGCTCTAATCTACTCTGCGCTCTAATCTACTCTGCGCTCTAATCTACTCTGCGCTCTAATCTACTCTGCGCTCTAATCTACTCTGCACTCTAAACTACTCTGCACTCTAAACTACTCTGCACTCTAATCTACTCTACGCTCTAATCTACTCTGCACTCTAAACTACTCTGCACTCTAATCTACTCTGTACTCTGCACTCTAATCTACTCTGCGCTCTAATCTACTCTGCGCTCTAATCTACTCTGCGCTCTAATCTACTCTGCGCTCTAAACTACTCTGCGCTCTAATCTACTCTGCGCTCTAATCTACTCTGCGCTCTAATCTACTCTGCACTCTAAACTACTCTGCACTCTAAACTACTCTGCACTCTAAACTACTCTGCACTCTAATCTACTCTGCACTCTAAACTACTCTGCACTCTAATCTACTCTGCGCTCTAATCTACTCTGCGCTCTAAACTACTCTGCGCTCTAAACTACTCTGCGCTCTAAACTACTCTGCGCTCTAAACTACTCTGCGCTCTAAACTACTCTGCGCTCTAAACTACTCTGCGCTCTAATCTACTCTGCGCTCTAATCTACTCTGCGCTCTAATCTACTCTGCGCTCTAATCTACTCTGCGCTCTAAACTACTCTGCGCTCTAATCTACTCTGCGCTCTAATCTACTCTGCGCTCTAATCTACTCTGCGCTCTAATCTCTACTCTGCGCTCTAATCTACTCTGCGCTCTAAACTACTCTGCGCTCTAAACTACTCTGCACTCTAAACTACTCTGCACTCTAAACTACTCTGCACTCTAATCTACTCTGCACTCTAATCTACTCTGCACTCTAATCTACTCTGTACTCTACGCTCTAATCTACTCTGCACTCTAATCTACTCTGCACTCTACGCTCTAATCTACTCTGCACTCTAAACTACTCTGCACTCTAATCTACTCTGCACTCTAATCTACTCTGTACTCTACGCTCTAATCTACTCTGTACTCTACGCTCTAATCTACTCTGCACTCTAATCTACTCTCTAATCTACTCTACGCTCTAATCTACTCTACACTCTAATCTACGCTCTAATCTACTCTGCACTCTAATCTACTCTGCACTCTAATCTACTCTGCACTCTAAACTACTCTGCACTCTAATCTACTCTGCACTCTAATCTACTCTGCACTCTAATCTACTCTGTACTCTACGCTCTAATCTACGCTCTAATCTACTCTGCACTCTAATCTACTCTGCACTCTAAACTACTCTGCACTCTAAACTACTCTGCACTCTAATCTACTCTGTACTCTACGCTCTAATCTACTCTGTACTCTGCGCTCTAATCTACTCTGCGCTCTAATCTACTCTGCGCTCTAATCTACTCTGCACTCTAATCTACTCTGCACTCTAATCTACTCTGCACTCTAATCTACTCTGCACTCTAATCTACTAATCTACTCTGCACTCTAATCTACTCTGCACCCTAATCTACTCTGCACCCTAATCTACTCTGTACTCTACGCTCTAATCTACTCTGTACTCTACGCTCTAATCTACTCTGCACTCTAATCTACTCTACGCTCTAATCTACTCTACGCTCTAATCTACTCTGCACTCTAATACTCTGTACTCTAAACTACTCTGTACTCTACGCTCTAATCTACTCTGCACTCTAAACTACTCTGCACTCTAATCTACTCTGCACTCTAATCTACTCTGCACTCTAATCTACTCTGCACTCTAATCTACTCTGCACCCTAATCTACTCTGCACTCTAATCTACTCTGCGCTCTAATCTACTCTGCGCTCTAAACTACTCTGCGCTCTAATCTACTCTGCACTCTAAACTACTCTGCGCTCTAATCTACTCTGCGCTCTAATCTACTCTACGCTCTAATCTACTCTGCACTCGAATCTACTCTGTACTCTGCACTCTAATCTACTCTGCACTCTAATCTACTCTGCACTCTAATCTACTCTGCACTCTAATCTACTCTGCACTCTAAACTACTCTGCACTCTAAACTACTCTGCACTCTAATCTACTCTGCGCTCTAATCTACTCTGTACTCTGCACTCTAATCTACTCTGCACTCTAATCTACTCTGCGCTCTAATCTACTCTGCGCTCTAATCTACTCTGCGCTCTAATCTACTCTGCGCTCTAATCTACTCTGCGCTCTAATCTACTCTGCGCTCTAATCTACTCTGCGCTCTAAACTACTCTGCGCTCTAAACTACTCTGCGCTCTAAACTACTCTGCGCTCTAATCTACTCTGCGCTCTAATCTACTCTGCGCTCTAATCTACTCTGCGCTCTAATCTACTCTGCGCTCTAATCTACTCTGCGCTCTAAACTACTCTGCACTCTAAACTACTCTGCACTCTAAACTACTCTGCACTCTAATCTACTCTGCGCTCTAATCTACTCTGCACTCTAAACTACTCTGCACTCTAATCTACTCTGCACTCTAATCTACTCTGCACTCTAAACTACTCTGCACTCTAAACTACTCTGCACTCTAAACTACTCTGCACTCTAAACTACTCTGCACTCTAAACTACTCTGCACTCTAAACTACTCTGCGCTCTAATCTACTCTGCACTCTTACACTAATCTACTCCACAAACCCTAGTAAAGGATTATTCTACTATGATCTCTGGTTAAGGTTACAAACCCAGGCCGGCTGGATCTAGAGACAGGTCCACTACCCCTTCACCCCCTGCTGCTGAGGGGGTGGCCAGAGGGGCCCAGGGGCATCGACCCAGGCGGAGGGAAACCTGGTGGAGGGATAGAGAGAGAACATTACTATTAGAGAGGAGAGAGATGGACAGCTTTATATAGATAACAGTAGATAGATGTGTTTGAGAATGAGTGATTGAAATAGAGGGAGAGAGGGGTGAGAGAGATTTTGATAAGAGAGATATCTTGTAGTGTTACCTGGTGGCATCATCTGCATGGGGTTGAACCTTGGTCCTGGTCTCATGAAGGAGGGAGGAGGTCCCGGGGGGGCGCCAGGGGGGAAGGAAGGGGGAGGCAGGCCCATAGGGGGGCCACCAGGAGGGCCAGGCCCGGGGGGGAAGGAGGGGTGCTGCTGGAGAGAACCTACACCTCCCATCGACTGCACCTGGACCGGATGTACCTGGGGTAGAGGAGATGACGAGGGAGGAACCTGTTAAGACAGAGAGTTGTAGAGTGACTCAAGTGTAACCAACTGGAAATGGCACCCTATTCACTAGTGACCGCACTACGTTTGACCAGCGGCCATGGGGCTAATCACTAAACAGTGCATCGGCCTCTGGTCAAATGTAGTGCAGTAAACAGGGAATAACCCCTGTTCCATACTGAATCTGAAAAGGTTGCTAGCCCGCTGAGGTTGAGCCCAGGCTTGGGGAGGTAGGCATGGCCATCTGTGAAGAAGGAAACAAACTCAAATATTTACCTGTACAGGAGCGCCTACAGGTGGGGTCACTGCGGTGTCCTCCATCATGGCTAACGGCTCAGAGCGGCCATTTTGTCTGAACTCCTCTGGTGTCTCCAGGTTGTTCCGAACATCCCTCCACTCTGTCAAACAAGGGACATGTGGTCAGACAGGTAGTATAATAATATAAATAATATACAGGTACCTGTGTGTGTGTGTGTGTGTGTGTGTGTGTGTGTGTGTGTGTGTGTGTGTGTGTGTGTGTGTGTGTGTGTGTGTGTGTGTGTGTGTGTGTGTGTGTGTGTGTGTGAGTGAGAGAGAGCATTGAATCGCAACGCAAAACCTGTCGTCCGCTGTTTTGGCACCGTAGCTGCCACGTTTGTAGCAGCGTGAAGCGCACCCGTAAACTCGTGCAGATACTCTGTGTGACTGTGTGAGAATGAAGTCTTGCATCGCATCTCATCTCAATATCTGTGGTGCTTCTCGTGGCAACGGCACCTCCCTGAGCCTTAGACTGCTGTGTATAAGCTTGCAGGACGGTGTGTTTCCGTTGGGTGTTTACCTGGGGGGGGGGCGCGTTCAGCAGGACCCAACGTTTTGAAACGTTCAGATAGAAATATACTACGTAGAACAAACATGCATCTCCCGACACGTAGAATAAGGAATCACGTTGGTTCTATTTGTGGTATTTCTATCTGCAACGTTCCAGAAGGTTTTGGTACTGAACATGGCCCAGGTGTGTGTTATTACCTGGGTCCAGAAGGTTTTGGTACTGAACATGGCCCAGGTGTGTGTTATTACCTGGGTCCAGAAGGTTTTGGTACTGAACATGGCCCAGGTGTGTGTTATTACCTGGGTCCAGAAGGTTTTGGTACTGAACATGGCCCAGGTGTGTGCTATTACCTGGGTCCAGAAGGTTTTGGTACTGAACATGGCCCAGGTGTGTGCTATTACCTGGGTCCAGAAGGTTTTGGTACTGAACATGGCCCAGGTGTGTGTTATTACCTGGGTCCAGAAGGTTTTGGTACTGAACATGGCCCAGGTGTGTGCTATTACCTGGGTCCAGAAGGTTTTGGTACTGAACATGGCCCAGTTGTGTGCTATTACCTGGGTCCAGTGTGTCTGGGTCCAGCGTCCCTCCCTCTCGGATGTCCTCTATCTGGTCCTGTCGTATCTTAGACCAGGGGATGAAGGTAACACCCAGCTCCACGTCCCAGTACTGCTTCAACTCTGCCTTGATACCCTTATTCAACGCCCACGCAATCTGGGGACGAGGACAGAGAATAGTCATTAGGAGAATATACATTTTAAATCAAATAAATACTCATATTTACTTTCATACATTGATGGCCGGTTTCCGGGACACAGATTTAGCTTAGTCATAAACTAAGAAGCACTTCATTTAACTTTAGGATGTCTAGGACTAGGCTTAATCTGTGTCCGGGAAACCTGCCCTTAGCCCACATACCTTGATGGCTTTCTGGTTGACTTTGTACGATCCTCTGCTGAGTTTCTGCAGCGCTCTGAAGGCATCCTGTCTGTGGACCATGGCAATGTAGGCACAACCCCGAGGAGGAATCATCTGGGGGAGGAAGGAGAGGAGGGGGGAGGGGAGAGGGGGGAGGGGAGGAGGGGGAGAGAGAGAGGGGAAGGGAGAGAGGAGAGGGAGGGGAGGTGAGAGAGGAGAGGGGAGGTGAGAGAGGAGGGGGGAGAGGGGAGGTGAGAGAGGAGGGGAGAGAGGGGAGGGGAGAGGAGGGGAGAGGAGAGGGGGGAGGGGGGAGAGGAGAGAGAGGGGGAGGGAGAGGGAGAGGGGGAGGGGGGAGAGGGAGAGGAGAGGGGGGAGAGAGGAGAGGGGGAGAGGGGAGAGAGGAGAGGGGGGGAAGAAGATTACCAGGTGAATTGGAAGATATTGGCACAAGAAATCAGAGCTTCTAAATTGGTAGAAGCCACTATTTAAGAGCAACCTAAAGAGTCATTGTGTGGTTTAAATACACACACATTAAACTTACGTTGATGGAGTCTATCTGTCCAAACTCCTCCAGTAGACAGGCAACGTCCTGCTGCTGTGTTCTCTTGTCCAACTGACCCACCCACAGAGTGGTACTGCACACTGGAGGAGGGAGACGGGGAGAGACGGGAGGAGAGACGGGAGGAGAGACGGGAGGAGAGACGGGGGCAGAGACGGGAGGAGAGACGGGAGGAGAGACGGGGGGAGGAAAATAATGACAGATTAAGTGACAGTGATTCACATTTGAAAGGGAAATGGAACCAAATAGTAACATTTTTATTTATTCTTACTATTCATCCCCCCAAAGTCAATACTTTGTAGAGCCACCTTTTGCAGCAATTACAGCTGCAAGTCTCTTGGGGTATGTCTCTCTAAGCTTGGCACATCTAGCCACTGGGATTTTTTCCCATTCTTCAAGGCAAAACTGCTCCCGCTCCTTCAAGTTGGATGGGTTCCGCTGGTGTACAGCAATCTTTAAGTCATACCACAGATTCTCAATTGGATTGAGGTCTGGGCTTTGACTAGGCCATTCCAAGACATTTAAATGTTTCCCCTTAAACCACTCAAGTGTTGATTTAGCAGTATGCTTAGGGTCATTGTCCAGCTGGAAGGTGAACCTCCATCCCAGCCTCTCTGGAAGACTGAAACAAGTTTCCCTCAAGAATTTCCCTGTATTTAGCGCCATCCATGATTCATTCAATTCTGACCAGTTTCCCAGTCCCTGCCGATGAAAAACATCCCCACAGCATGATGCTGCCACCACCATGTTTCACTGTGGGGATGGTGTTCTCAGGGTGATGAGATGTGTTGGGTTTGCGCCAGACATAGCGTTTTCCTTGATGGCCAAAAAGCTCAATTTTAGTCTCATCTGACCAGAGTACCTTCTTCCATATTTTTGGGGAGTCTCCCACATGGCTTTTGGCGAACACCAAACGTGTTTGCTTATTTTTTTCTTTAAGCAATGGCTTTTTTCTGGCCACTCTTCCGTAAAGCCCAGCTCTGTGGAGTGTACGGCTTAAAGTGGTCCTATGGACAGATACTCCAATCTCCGCTGTGGAGCTTTGCAGCTCCTTCAGGGTTATCTTTGGTCTCTTTGTTGCCTCTCTGATTAATGCCCTCCTTGCCTTGCCCTCCTTAATGCCCTCATTTCACTTCACTAATTTGGACTATTTTGTGTATCACTCTCAGTCTTGGTAAAACAACCCTTACACAGCCTGGAGGTGTGTTGGGTCATTGTCCTGTTGAAAAGCAAATGATAGTCCCACTAAGCCCAAACCAGATGGGATGACGTATCGCTGCAGAATGCTGTGGTAGCCATGCTGGTTAAGTGTGCCTTGAATTCTAAATAAATCACAGACAGTGTCACCAGCAAAGCACCCCTGCACCATAACACCTCCTCCTCCATGCTTTACGGTGGGAAATACACATGCGGAGATAATCCATTCTCCCACACAGCGTTTCACAAAGACACAGTGGTTGGAACCAAAAATCTCCAATTTGGACTCCAGACCAAAGGACAAATTTCCACCGGTCTAATGTCCATTGCTCATGTTTCTTGGCACAAGCAAGTCTCTTCTTCTTATTGGTGTCCTTTAGTAGTGGTTTCTTTGCAGCAATTCGACCATGAAGGCCTGATTCACACAGTCTCCTCTGAACAGTTGATGTTGAGATGTGTCTGTTACTTGAACTCTGTGAAGCATTTATTTGGGCTGCAATTTCTGAGGCTGGTAACTCTAATGAACTTATCCTCTGCAGCAGAGGTAACTCTGGGTCTTCCATTCCTGTGGCGGTCTTCATGAGAACCAGTTTCATCATAGCGCTTGATGGTTTTTGCGACAGCACTCGAAGAAACTTTCAAAGTTCTTGACATTTTCCGTATTGACTGACCTTCATGTCTTAAAGTAATGATGGACTGTCGTTTCTCTTTGCTTATTTGAGCTGTTCTTGCCATAATATGGACGTGGTCTTTTACCAAATAGGGCTATCTTCTGTATACCACCCCTACCTTGTCACAACACAACTGATTGGCTCAAACGCATTAAGAAGGAAAGTAATTCCACAAATTAACTTTGAAGGCGGCACACCTGTTAATTGAAATGCATTCCAGATGACTACCTCATGACGCTGGTTGAGAGAATGCCAAGAGTGTGCAAAGCTGTCATCAAGGCAAAGGGTGGCTATTTGAAGAATCTCAAATAAAATATATTTTGATTTGTTTAACACTTTTTTGGTTACTATATGATTCCATATGTGTTATTTCATTGTTTTGATGTCTTCACTATTATTCTACAATGTAAAATTTTTTTTTGTAAAAATAAAGAAAAACCTTTGAATGAGTAGATGTGTCCAAACTTTTGACTGGTAGTGTATGTAGTGGAAATGGAACCAAAAGAGCAAACAGAGGTAGATGGTAATAAAAGGAGAAAAGAGAGAGAAAGGAGGGAAGAGAGGAGAGAAAGATGGTGAGAGAAAGAGTTGTCTCACCGCTCAGCGTGTCAGCCTTGGGCTGCGGCAGTCCTTTCTGACGTCTGTCCCTCTCCTTCTCCTTCTCCCTCTCCCTCTCCCTGCGTTCCAGGGAGCGTGATCGTGGGGAGTGTCGGCGGCGGTCACGGGACCGTGAGCGAGAGCGTCTGTTTCTGGACCGCTGTGTTCTAGAGTTGGACCTTGACCGCCTCCTCTTAGGAGACCTAGAGAGAGACAGACACAAATCAGATACCGGTATGTTACCGCTCGGCTAGCCTCGGAAATCCCAGAGAGATCCCAGACCTTGTAGCTACGTACGCTAGGCAACGGCACAAGGACTGGAGAGGATGTTAGCTTCTCTTGGACATTTTGAAAGGGAAAAACAATTTTTATCCTAACAAAGCACGAGTTTGGGTAGGCAGGGCTTTAAAATGTGGCCCAGGAATTGTGATTGAGTCGCACAACATGGAATATAACGTTGCGTTGGATAAAGTTCGGAATTACACAATTTCATGTGATCAAGGCTGATCAAGGCTCTTAACCAATTGGAACTGGCCATTTGAACATTAACCAATAGGAACCAGGGTGGGAAATTAACACCCGCATTAGATTTAGTCATTTCACCACCCACGTTGGCGGGTGGTTACACAGAGCATTTGGGAAGAGTTTATTTCAATCCAAAGGCCCCATGTAGAAGTTGGTCAAATTGTCAAGAAAGACTTCTAAAGTGTGACTTTGTCCTTGTGTTTCTTGGCATGGTTTTGGTCACATGCTAGGTTGTTTTTCAATGTAATTACTGTAAAATTGACTGTGTCCATAAAATGTAGATAGTGGGTATGGGCTGGAAGTAGAGGCCTAGGCGTTGTTGTTCATTAGTTTACTCCAAGTGGGGAAAGGGTGGCGGGGTTGGAAAGTAATAAAGGGGAATATATATATATATTTTTTAAAGGATATGTATGTGTATGTATGTATGTATGTACAGTGGGAAGATGGATGGATGGGGCCATGTATCGCGAGATCTTGGCCAACAACCTCCTTTCCTCAGTAAGTGCATTGAAGATGGGTCGTGGCTGGGTCTTCCAGCATGACAACGACCCGAAACACACAGCCAGGGCAACTAAGGAGTGGCTCCGTAAGAAGCATCTCAAGGTCCTGGAGTGGCCTAGCCAGTCTCCAGACCTGAACCCAATAGAAAATCTTTGGAGGAAGCTGAAAGTCCGTATTGCCCAGCGACAGCCCCGAAACCTGAAGGATCTGGAGAAGGTCTGTATGGAGGAGTGGGCCAAAATCCCTGCTGCAGTGTGTGCAAACCTGGTCAAGACCTACAGGAAACGTATGATCTCTGTAATTGCAAACAAAGGTTTCTCTACCAAATATTAAGTTCTGCTTTTCTGATGTATCAAATACTTATGTCATGCAATAAAATGCTAATGAATTACTTAAAAATCATACAATGTGATTTTCTGGATTTTTGTTTTAGATTCCGTCTCTCACAGTTGAAGTGTACCTATGATAAAAATTACAGACCTCTACATGCGTTGTAAGTAGGAAAACCTGCAAAATCGGCAGTGGATCAAATACTTGTTCTCCCCACTGTATGTATGTGTATGTATGTGTATATATATATATAAACATGGGGGATTGGAAGTGATGCAGACAATTACATTGATGGAAGTTACAATCTATCTGCAATATTAAAGCTGATCTACCCCCCCCCCAAAAAAAAAGCTGTACATTTTTGTCACACCGAATGACTTTTTAAAAAAATGTTAGGGTACATTGCGCTCGATTGAGCATGGAACACTCCAAAAACATTTCAGTCATTTCTTATCATTAAAAACACTCAAATACTTTAAAAATTGTTCTCCTACATTTATTTGTGTGCTTCTACATGTTTACTGAGCAGCACATCATGTAGCCTTCTCCTTGTTATCCACGTCGGCACAGAGCCCTGAACTATAATAATAAATATGCCGTGATAACTCAGCACTTTGTGGCAGGGCAGCCACTTACTTAGTTGATTCTTTTTAACATACATTTGGTTAAAAGACTCAATGAGCCATATACCACATTAATACTTACTAGCAATACATTTCTTGTTTTTAGGAACACCACAAAGCATGCTTATTCCATTTATTGTTTATTTTTGGTGTAATTATGGCAAAAATATATTTTGGCTGCTTAATTAACCAAAAAGTTAATTTCAGGCCCTGATAGGAACTGGCCATTTGAACGCTGTCTTTAGCCGTTAACCAATAGGAACTGGCCATTTGAACGCTGTCTTTAGCCGTTAACCAATAGGGAATGGCCACCCGACCAGCACTCACCTGGATCCTGATGGTGACTTCCTGCCGTCTGGTCGGTGTCTTCCCTCCTTCGTGGAGGGGGGGTCCAAGTCTGGTCGGTGTCTTCCCTCCTTCATCGAGGGGGGGTCCAGGTCCATATTCATATCCTGACAAGCAGAAACCATAACATTTACAACATCAATAAGTTAGTAACTATGTTAGTACAATTACATCGTTGCATGCAGAACACGAAGAACACTTGCGATGCATGATGAGCTCTGGGAAGTGATACACCTTAACTGGGTAATTTAATATTCCAAATCCATATGACCATTAGATTGGTCCGTGTATACTAAATTAAGGGCAGGACGATTATTTTCATGTTTTAACCATTCACGCCTGATAAAAATCTACCGAACCTAATTAGAATCTATTAAATGTATTAATCTGACCTGTTCTTGCTGGCCCGCGTGTTGAGGGTATCCCCCAGGGAAGCCTGGAGGTCCTGTGCCAGGGAGGGGCTGGCCTGGGTGGACCTGTCCAGGAGGACGCACCATTCCTGGGTAGGCCTGGCCCGGCAGCAAGCCATAACCCTGGAGCTGGCCGTTTGGAGGGAGAGATATCTGTAGAGAGGGAGGAAGAGGGGGCGGTGTAATACAAGGCCACGCCCATCATGTATATTACCTGGTGTGTGGGGTCTTGGGCCACGCCCATTATGTATATTACCTGGTGTGTGGGGTCTTGGGCCACGCCAGTCATGTATATTACCTGGTGTGTGGGGTCTTGGGCCACGCCCATCGTGTATATTACCTGGTGTGTGGGGTCTTGGGCCACGCCCATTATGTATATTACCTGGTGTGTGGGGTCTTGGGCCACGCCCATTATGTATTTTACCTGGTGTGTGGGGTCTTGGGCCACGCCCATCATGTATATTACCTGGTGTGTGGGGTCTTGGGCCACGCCCATTATGTATTTTACCTGGTGTGTGGGGTCTTGGGCCACGCCCATCATGTATATTACCTGGTGTGTGGGGTCTTGGGCCACGCCCATTATGTATTTTACCTGGTGTGTGGGGTCTTGGGCCACGCCCATCATGTATATTACCTGGTGTGTGGGGTCTTGGGCCACGCCCATCATGTATATTACCTGGTGTGTGGGGTCTTGGGCCACGCCCATCATGTATATTACCTGGTGTGTGGGGTCTTGGGCCACGCCCATTATGTATTTTACCTGGTGTGTGGGGTCTTGGGCCACGCCCATCATGTATTTTACCTGGTGTGTGGGGTCTTGGGCCACGCCCATCATGTATATTACCTGGTGTGTGGGGTCTTGGGCCACGCCCATCGTGTATATTACCTGGTGTGTGGGGTCTTGGGCCACGCCCATCATGTATTTTACCTGGTGTGTGGGGTCTTGGGCCACGCCCATCATGTATATTACCTGGTGTGTGGGGTCTTGGGCCACGCCCATTATGTATTTTACCTGGTGTGTGGGGTCTTGGGCCACGCCCATCATGTATATTACCTGGTGTGTGGGGTCTTGGGCCACGCCCATTATGTATTTTACCTGGTGTGTGGGGTCTTGGGCCACGCCCATTATGTATTTTACCTGGTGTGTGGGGTCTTGGGCCACGCCCATCATGTATATTACCTGGTGTGTGGGGTCTTGGGCCACGCCCATTATGTATTTTACCTGGTGTGTGGGGTCTTGGGCCACGCCCATCATGTATATTACCTGGTGTGTGGGGTCTTGGGCCACGCCCATCGTGTATATTACCTGGTGTGTGGGGTCTTGGCCCACGCCCATCATGTATTTTACCTGGTGTGTGGGGTCTTGGGCCACGCCCATCATGTATATTACCTGGTGTGTGGGGTCTTGGGCCACGCCCATCGTGTATATTACCTGGTGTGTGGGGTCTTGGGCCACGCCCATCGTGTATATTACCTGGTGTGTGGGGTCTTGGGCCACGCCCATCATGTGTTGTTGAAAGTGCTGGGGGAAACCTGGAGGCTGCTGGGTACTGTCAGAATGAAACACGCACACGCACACACACAGTTAACATACAGATGCACAACACACACACATGCGCACGCACGCACACACACATTGTATGTATGAGGAGGAGGAGGGTCTTACAAAGATGTCTCGTCCTTCTTTGATTCGTCGGCTCCCTCAGGCTCATCATCATAGTCAAAACGGTCCAATAGCGTCTAGACAAGAGAGAGGAGACGAGGTTCAACTCACACACAGTTTTTCCATTTCCAACCCTGCCTGTTGTGAACGTCTTTTTCCAATTGTTTATACAGTGCCTTCGGAAAGTATTCAGACCCATTGACCTTTTCCACATTTTGTTAAGTTACAGCCTTATTCTAAAATTGATTCAATTGTTTTTTTCTTCTCATCAATCTACACACAATACCCCATAATGTCAAAGCAAAAACAAGTTTGTATACATTTTTGCTAATTTATTAAAAATACAATACTGAAATATCACATTTACATAAGTGTTGAGACCGTTTACTCAGCATTTTGTTGAAGCACCTTTGGCAGCAATTACAGCCTCGAGTCTTCTTGGGTATGACGCTAAAAGCTTGGCACACCTGTATTTGGGGAGTTTCTCCCATTCTTCTCTGCAGATCCTCTCAAGCTCTGTCAAGTTGGATGGGGAGCGTCGCTGCACAGCTAATTTTCAGGTCTCTCCAGAGATGTTCGATCGGGTTCAAGTCTGGGCTCTGGCTGGGCAACTCAAGGACATTCAGAGACTTGCCCCGAAGCCACTCCTGCATTGTCTTGGCTGTGTGCTTAGGGTCGTTGTCCTGTTGGAAGGTGAACCTTCGCCCCAGTCTGAGGTCCTGAGCGCTCTAGAGCAGGTTTTCATCAAGGATCTCTCTGTACTTTGCTCCGTTCAACTTCCCTCGATCCTGACTAGTCTCCCAGTCCCTGCCGCTGAAAAACATCCCCACAGCATGATGCTGCCACCACCATGCTTCACCATAGGGATGGGGCCATGTTTCCTCCAGATGTGACGCTTGGCATTCAGGCCAAAGAGTTCAATCTTGGTTCTCATGGTCTGAGAGTCTTTAGGTGCCTTTTGGCAAACGGGCTGTCATGTGCCTTTTACTGAGGATTGGCTTCCGTCTGGCCACTCTACCATAAAGGCCTGATTGGTGGAATGCTGCAGAGATGGTTGTCCTTCTGGAAGGTTCTCCCATCTCCACAGAGGAACTCTGGAGCTCTGTCAGAGTGACCATCGGGTTATTGGTCACCTGCCTGACCAAGGCCCTTCTCCCCCGATTGCTCAGTTTGGCCGGGCGGCCAGCTCTAGGAAGAGTCTTGGTGGTTCCAAACTTATTCCATTTAAGAATGATGGAGGCCACTGTGTTCTTAGGGACCTTCAATGCTGCAGACATTTTTTGGCAACCTTCCCCAGATCTGTGCCTCGACACAATCCTGTCTCAGAGCTCTACGGACAATTCCTTCGAACTCATGGCTTGGTTTTTGCTCTGACATGCACTGTCAACTGTGGGACCTTTATATAGACAGGTGTGTGCCTTTCCAAATCATGTCCAATCAATTGAATTTACCACAGGTGGACTCCAATCAAGTTGTAGAAACATCTCAAAGATGATCAATGGAACAGGATGCACCTGAGCTCAATTTCGAGTCTCATCGCAAAAGGTCTGAATACTTATGTAAATAAGGTATTTCTGTTATTTATAGATTTTTTGTAATTATCTTTTTATCAGAATTTTATTTTCTTTAAACAGGGGTTACATAGACAACCAAACAAAGACCACCACACAGACTGACTACAAAGACCACCACACAGACTGACTACAAAGACCACACACAGACTGACCACAAAGACCACCACACAGACTGACCGCAAAGACCACCACACAGACTGACTGCAAAGACCACCACACAGACTGACTACAAAGACCACCACACAGACTGACTGCAAAGACCACCACACAGACTGACTACAAAGACCACCACACAGACTGACTGCAAAGACCACCACACAGACTGACTACAAAGACCACCACACAGACTGACTGCAAAAACCACCACACAGACTGACTACAAAGACCACCACACAGACTGACTACAAAGACCACCACACAGACTGACTGCAAAAACCACCACACAGACTGACTACAAAGACCACCACACAGACTGACTACAAAGACCACCACACAGACTGACTACAAAGACCACCACACAGACTGACTACAAAGACCACCACACAGACTGACTACAAAGACCACCACAGACTGACTGACTACAAAGACCACCACAGACTGACTGACCGCAAAGACCACCACACAGACTGACTACAAAAACCACCACACAGACTGACTACAAAGACCACCACAGACTGACTGACTACAAAGACCACCACAGACTGACTGACCGCAAAGACCACCACACAGACTGACTACAAAGACCACCACACAGACTGACTGCAAAAACCACCACACAGACTGACTGCAAAAACCACCACACAGACTGACTGCAAAAACCACCACACAGACTGACTACAAAGACCACCACAGACTGACTGACTACAAAGACCACCACACAGACTGACTACAAAGACCACCACACAGACTGACTATAAAGACCACCACACAGACTGACCACAAAGACCACCACACAGACTGACTGCAAAAACCACCACACAGACTGACTGCAAAGACCACCACACAGACTGACTACAAAGACCACCACAGACTGACTGACTACAAAGACCACCACAGACTGACTGACCGCAAAGACCACCACACAGACTGACTGCAAAGACCACCACACAGACTGACTGCAAAGACCACCACACAGACTGACTACAAAGACCACCACACAGACTGACTGCAAAGACCACCACACAGACTGACTACAAAGACCACCACACAGACTGACCGCAAAGACCACCACACAGACTGAGTCCCATAAAAGGAATAAGGATACAGCAAAACATTATACTGAAAGGCAGGTCATAAAAATGGCGAGAAAAATATATACAAACATCACAATTATAACATGGGGGAATCAATGGGAGGTTTTTCTACATAGCACCACAATGGAGACCAGATTTTCCAAAATGTATCAGACTTCTGGTGTAAATCAAAGGTAGGTTTCTCTAGGGGTAGAATAGCAGAAGCTTGAGTAAGCCACAATCTCGCAGATGGTACTTCAGGTGTGGACCTTAATAACAATATGCATTTTTTTTGGGCTAAGTAAACAAGGGTATTGAACAGACGTTCAGAGTCAGGGTCGAACACAACTGTACAATCAAAGTAGTGTAAATATTAATTGGGTGAAAAAGCAAATTGGATGTGTAAATGCATATCAATCCAGTAAGACTGGATCCTTCTACAGTACCAACAACAAATGCATGAAGGTGCCAGTATCCTGTTCACATTTGAAACATAAATGTGATTAATTGGAAAACATTCTGTGAAGGCAGACAGGTATAAAATATGTTCTATGAATTTTTTTTTGGAAATGTTGTTATTGTACGCTTATGGAGGTGCATTTTGGGTAGACCCTTTCGCAGATAGCCACTGAAAACACTGCTACTCCTACTGCTCTCTCCTCGTCTGACCATGTGTTCTCGCATACCCCGAGAGCATCTGGTCAGAGGGGTGGTGGCACAGGAATCCTCATCTCTCCCAAGTGGACATTCTCAATTTTTCCCCTAACCCATCTGTCTATCTCCTCATTTGAATTCCATGCTGTCACAGTCACTAGCCCATTTAAGCTTAATACCCTTGTCATCTATCGCCCTCCAGGTTCCCTTGGAGAGTTCATCAATGAGCTTGACGCCTTGATAAGTTCCTTTCCTGAGGATGGCTCACCCCTCACAGTTTTGGGGGATTTCAACCTCCCTATGTCCACATTTGACTCATTTCTCTCTGCCTCCTTTCCACTTCTCTCCTCTTTTGACCTCACCCTCTCACCGTCCCCCCTACTCACAAGGCAGGCAATACGCTTGACCTCATCTTTACTAGATGCTGCTCTTCTACTAATCTCACTGCAACTCCCCTCCATGTCTCCGACCACTACTTTGTTTCCTTTTCTCTCTCGCTCTCCTCCAACACTACTCACTCTGCCCCTACACAGATGGTAATGCGCCGCCGCAACCTTCGCTCTCTCTCTCCCACTACTCTCTCCTCTTCCATCCTATCATCTCTTCCCTCTGCTCAATCCTTCTCCCTCCAATCTCCTGATTCTGCCTCCTCAACCCTCCTCTCCTCCCTTTCTGCATCCTTTGACTCTCTGTGTCCCCTATCCTCCCGGCCGGCTCGGTCCCCCCTCCAGCTCCGTGGCTTGATGACTCATTGCGAGCTCACAGAACAGAGCTCCGGGCAGCGGAGCGGAAATGGAAGAAAACTAAACTCCCTGCCGACCTGGCATCTTTTCACTCCCTCCTCTCTACATTTTCTTCATCTGTTTCTGCTGCTAAGGCCACTTTCTACCACTAAATTCCAAGCATCTGCCTCTAACCCTAGGAAGCTCTTTGCCACATTTTCCTCCCTCCTGAATCCTCCCCCCCCCGCCCCCCCCTCCTCTCTCTCTGTGGATGACTTCGAATCGCATCTCTGCATGTCTGGCAGACATATCAGTATGGATGACGGATCACCACCTCAAGCTGAACCCTGGCAAGACGGAGCTGCTCTTCCTCCCGGGGAAGGACTGCCCGTTCCATGATCTCGCCATCACGGTTGACAACTCCGCTGTGTCCTCCTCCCAGAGTGCAAAGAGCCTAGGCGTGACCCTGGACAACACCCTGTCGTTCTCCGCCAACATCAAGGCGGTGACCCGCTCCTGCAGGTTCATGCTCTACAACATTCGGAGAGTACGACCCTGCCTTACACAGGAAGCGGCACAGGTCCTAATCCAGGCACTTGTCATCTCCCGTCTGGACTACTGCAACTCGCTGTTGGCTGGCCTCCCTGCCTGTGCCATTAAACCCCTACAACTCATCCAGAATGCCGCAGCCCGTCTGGTGTTCAACCTTCCCAAGTTCTCTCACGTCACCCCCCTCCTCCGCACACTCCACTGGCTTCCAGTTGAAGCTCGCATCCGCTACAAGACCATGGTGCTTGCCTATGGAGCAGTGAGGGGAACGGCACCTCTGTACCTTCGGGCTCTGATCAGTCCCTACACCCAAACGAGGGCATTGCGTTCATCCACCTCTGGCCTGCTGGCTCCCCTTCCTCTGCGGAAGCATAGTTCCCGCTCAGCCTAGTCAAAACTGTTCGCTGCTCTGGCACCCCAATGGTGGAACAAGCTCCCTCACGACGCCAGGACAGCGGAGTCACTCACCACCTTCCGGAGACATTTGAAACCCCACCTCTTTAAGGAATACCTGGGATAGGATAAAGTAATCATTCTACCCCCCCAAAAAAAAATTGTAAAGTGGTTATCCCACTGGCTATAGGGTGAACGCACCAATTGGTGAGTCGCTCTGGATAAGAGCGTCTGCTAAATGACGTAAATGTGCCCCTGAGCAAGGCACTTAACCCTAATTGCTCCTGTAAGTCGCTCTGGATAAGAGCGTCTGCTAAATGACTAAAATGTAAAATGTAAATGTAATGTAAATGATAGAAGCCCATTCTTCCTCGCCGAATGCATGTCCAATGTCTCTCTCCCAAACATGTCTCTCAACGCATCATAGGATGAGGCACTTCTGTTCAATAAAATAGAACACATGTCGGAGATTAAACCTCTCCGAACAGTAGGATTCGTAAATGGTTTTTCAACTTCAGTCATTTGAAAACGTAGTTTATCGACTTTCTTCTGACCCTCTATGAAGTGTCTAAGTTGTAGGTACTTAAAAAAATATTTGTTGGGTAAGTCAAACTCAGTTTTTGTCTGTTGGAACGATATAAGAGTGTCCTGAGTAAATAAAGGCGGAAGGTCAGAAGGTCTGGTACCCTTCGGGAAAATCTGGATTAAGGGGCAATCGGTGACCAGAGTGATATATGGTCTGGAATCTGCAAGTACCTCCTTGAGTGTATTATTTTTACATTTTAGTCATTTAGCAGACGCTCTTATCCAGAGCGACTTACAGGAGCAATTAGGGTTAAGTGCCTTGCTCAAGGGCACATCGACAGATTTTTCACCTAGTCGGCTCGGGGATTAGAACCAGCGACCTTTCGGTTACTGGCACAACGCTCTTAACCACTAAGCTACCTGCCGTCATGTTTAATCTTTGTGAGCAAAAGCATATCATTTGAAGTGAACAGGTCTTTAAGATTTGGAGTAACATACAGTACCAGTCAAAAGTTTGGACACACCTGCTCATTCAATTAACAGGTGTGCCGTGTTAAAAGTTAATTTGTGGAATTTCTTTCCTTCTTAATGCGTTTGAGCCAATCAGTTGTGTTGTGACAAGGTAGGGTTGGTGTACAGCGGATAGCCCTATTTGGTAAAAGACCAAGTATTTTTTATTATTATTGATAATCAATGGATCATAGAAGTGGAGCCATCCTTATAGAATGAATCGATCTTTCATTCTGTTATTTTTTAAGTTGGTGTGCAAGTAGACGTCTCGGACAGTTACTGAACTCAGAATATATTTGCTTGGTAAAATATATATATATTTTTTTTTACATGCTTCGTATGCTCTAAATTGAATTTGGCCTTAGCACAAGCTAGTGAATTCCAGTTCGCCTGGGTTGGTTGTTGTTTATGAAAAAGTTCTAAATGCTTTTACTTCAGCCTGCAATTCTTCCCTATTTTCCATTCTAAGCTTCTTGATCAGAGAGGCTTGGGAAATGACATAACCCCTTTTGGTTGCTTTAGCAGCATCCCAGATAGTTGCAGCTGAGACAGGAGAGAGTTGATTGTCGAGCCAGTAATGTGATAACTTATATTTTATCACAGAGCAGAGCAGAATCCTTCATTGTTAAGCAGAGACATTTTAAGTCTCCAATATCTCGTTTTGGAGATTGTTTTGCCAATTTCAATATCTATATATACTGGGGCATGGTCAGAAATGACTCTAGAACCAATAGCACATGATTGGACAACATGCCTGTAAGTAGAGGGGATAAAAAAAAAGTCCAATCTAGAATATTAATAATGGGGTCTAGAGTAGAAATTACAGTCTCTGACATTAGGATTTAGCTCTCTCCACACGTCTACTAAACCAGATGAATTCTGAGAGCATTTGAGCCTCTATGATTCGAGACTGGAGCAGTTGATGATTTATCCAATTTACCCAAAGTACAATTAAAAATCTCCTGAAATAAACCCAACTCCCTTGCAGTGTTGATTAAACAATAAAACCCCAGTTGTAACCAACCTGATTCAGCTTTTCAACCAGCTAATTATTAGAATCAGGTGTGCTAGATGAGGGTTGGAGTGAAAACCTACAGGACGGTAGCTCTCTAGGAACAGGGTTGGAGAGCCCTGATCTAGACTAACCTTTAGCTTCACGTTCTCTGAGGTAAGCTTGTCGTTTTTGGTCTCCAATTCGGTAAGCCGCTTATCAATGTCGGTCAACAACGTTTCCATATCCTTTATTTTTGGGGGTTTGTGTAGAGATAGTTGTTTTGTAGTGTCGCCATAGTTGACTGGACTTCTGTCATAATTACAGCTCGTAGACTTGACACAGAGGAACGAAGTTCGGTCATGAAATCAGAGCGTAGTGTAGCCATTTCTGCGTGGATGGTGACTAGCATCTCCATAACGTTAGCATCCGCCATCTTGTTGCTAGTCTTCGCAGTGTCTTCCTGTTTACCGTTTCGTCTCGTTTTCTCGGTTCCAAACATATCCAAGAATGCCACCCAAATGTTGCTAGAGGTATGCGAAGTGTGTTCTCGTTTCGATAGATAAAAGGTTAAAACATAAAAGTATCAACCCCTTAGTGGAGTGCCCTCGGAACACGTCTTTACGTCGCCATGGTGAAACTGCATCCTGTTTTGTTTTTTTACATTTGCAAAAATGTCTACAAACCTGTTTTCGCTTTGTCATTATGGGGTATTGTGTGTAGATTGCTGAGGATTTGCTATTTATTTAATCAATTTTAAATAATAAGGCTGTAACGTAACAAAATGTGGAAAAAGTCAAGGGGTCTGAATACTTTCCGAAGGCACTGTATGTGTTGAGATTTCCAGAAATGTCTGCTTTGCTGGACAGTGTCTTTCTCTTGTGTTGGTCAGGTCGTTATTGTCAAAGAGAAAGTGTTCTCAATGACTTACCTGCTTAAATAAAGGCTAAACATCTGTTGCGGTTTTCTCATTCAAATCTAAATCTAGGATAGGTTGTTGTATTGTTTATCAAATCCCTGGCTACCATTACTAGAGGCAAGACATTTCCCATAGCAACGATCATTTTGAAACACCATCAAACCACCTTTACCCCCTGTCACTAACACCCGTCTCTCCTGTGGGACAAGGAGGGAAACCCCACTCTGCGGTTACAGGTCGATAATAAGAAGAGGAACTCACAGCCACCTTGTCAAACGCTGTTTTCTGCCGGGAGGGCTCGCTGGAGGGGAGGGGGAGTCGCTGAGCGGCCGTACCCAGGCCGGGGGTGAGGGGCTGGGGCTGGGAGTGGAGGTTGGCTGGAGGCTGGGGTTGAGCCTGGAGATGCGGCTGGGGATGGGGTTGAGCCTGGAGATGCGGCTGGGGATGGGGTTGAGCCTGGGGGTGGTTGTGAGTCGGGGGTGGGAAGGGATGGGTCTGAGGCTTTAATGGATGTTGTTGGAAGGTCTGGAGCATTTGTTGAAGCTGGAGAGACAGAGAGAGAGAGAAAGCGCGAGAGAGAGACAGAGAGACAGAGAGAGAGACAGAGAGAGACAGAGAGAGAGAGAGAGAGAGAGAGAGAGACAGAGAGAGAGACGAGAGAGAGAGAGAGAGAGAGAGAGAGAGAGAGAGAGAGAGACGAGAGAGAGAGAGAGAGACAGAGAGAGACAGAGAAAGAGAGAGAGAGACAGAGAGACAGAGAGAGAGACAGAGAGAGACAGAGAGAGAGACAGAGAGAGAGACAGAGAGAGAGACAGAGAGAGACAGAGAGAGACAGAGAGAGACAGAGAGAGAGACAGAGAGAGACAGAGAGAGAGAGAGAGAGACAGAGAGAGACAGAGAGAGAGAGAGAGAGACAGAGAGACAGAGAGAGAGACAGAGAGAGACAGAGAGAGAGACAGAGAGAGAGACAGAGAGAGACAGAGAGACAGAGAGAGAGAGAGAGAGACAGAGAGAGACAGAGAGACAGAGAGTTGAGTTAGGACACTGGGGATGCCTGAAGATGGGACTAGCAAAAAGAAAAGGTTCATAATTATCAAGTGCATATTGAGGGAAACCGGATACATAGACACACACTGACCTGCTGTCCCTTTGAGGACTGGAAGAGCTGAGCGACAGCAGCGAATGCGCCAGAATTCTGAACCGGAGGGACCGGCGCCACAACAGAGTTTTCCGTTACGGAGGTGACCGGACCCTTTACTGGCGAAGGGGATGGGGGAAAACCTGGAGGACAGAGGTACAAGAGAATAAGTTACACACACACACACACACACACACACACACACACACACACACACACACACACACACACACACACAAACAACAGTGATACCTGAGTCTGGACTAACAGACAGACAACAGTGATACAGTGGGGGGAAAAAAGTATTTAGTCAGCCACCAATTGTGCAAGTTCTCCCACTTAAAAAGATGAGAGAGGCCTGTAATTTTCATCATAGGTACACGTCAACTATGACAGACAAAATGAGAATTTTTTCTCTCCAGAAAATCACATTGTAGGATTTTTTATGAATTTATTTGCAAATTATGGTGGAAAATAAGTATTTGGTCAATAACAAAAGTTTCTCAATACTTTGTTATATACCCTTTGTTGGCAATGACACAGGTCAAATGTTTTCTGTAAGTCTTCACAAGGTTTTCACACACTGTTGCTGGTATTTTGGCCCATTCCTCCATGCAGATCTCCTCTAGAGCAGTGATGTTTTGGGGCTGTCGCTGGGCAACACAGACTTTCAACTCCCTCCAAAGATTTTCTATGGGGTTGAGATCTGGAGACTGGCTAGGCCACTCCAGGACCTTGAAATGCTTCTTACGAAGCCACTCCTTCGTTGCCCGGGCGGTGTGTTTGGGATCATTGTCTTGCTGAAAGACCCAGCCACGTTTCATCTTCAATGCCCTTGCTGATGGAAGGAGGTTTTCACTCAAAATCTCACGATACATGGCCCCATTCATTCTTTCCTTTACACGGATCAGTCGTCCTGGTCCCTTTGCAGAAAAAACAGCCCCAAAGCATGA
Source organism: Coregonus clupeaformis (assembly GCF_020615455.1). Classification (NCBI taxonomy): domain Eukaryota; kingdom Metazoa; phylum Chordata; class Actinopteri; order Salmoniformes; family Salmonidae; genus Coregonus; species Coregonus clupeaformis. The sequence goes on along the minus strand of NC_059218.1, from coordinate 42,274,826 downwards.
TGTTTCCACCCCCATGCTTCACAGTAGGTATGGTGTTCTTGCTGAAAGACCCAGCCACGTTTCATCTTCAATGCCCTTGCTGATGGAAGGAGGTTTTCACTCAAAATCTCACGATACATGGCCCCATTCATTCTTTCCTTTACACGGATCAGTCGTCCTGGTCCCTTTGCAGAAAAACAGCCCCAAAGCATGATGTTTCACCCCCCATGCTTCACAGTAGGTATGGTGTTCTTTGGATGCAACTCAGCATTCTTTGTCCTCCAAACACGACGAGTTGAGTTTTTACCAAAAAGTTCTATTTTGGTTTCATCTGACCATATGACATTCTCCCAATCCTCTTCTGGATCATCCAAATGCACTGTAGCAAACTTCAGACGGGCCTGGACATGTACTGGCTTAAGCAGGGGGACACGTCTGGCACTGCAGGATTTGAGTCCCTGGCGGCGTAGTGTGTTACTGATGGTAGGCTTTGTTACTTTGGTCCCAGCTCTCTGCAGGTCATTCACTAGGTCCCCCCGTGTGGTTCTGGGATTTTTGCTCACCGTTCTTGTGATCATTTTGACCCCACGGGGTGAGATCTTGCGTGGAGCCCCAGATCGAGGGAGATTATCAGTGGTCTTGTATGTCTTCCATTTCCTAATAATTGCTCCCACAGTTGATTTCTTCAAACCAAGCTGCTTACCTATTGCAGATTCAGTCTTCCCAGCCTGGTGCAGGTCTACAATTTTGTTTCTGGTGTCCTTTGACAGCTCTTTGGTCTTGGCCATAGTGGAGTTTGGAGTGTGACTGTTTGAGGTTGTGGACAGGTGTCTTTATAATGATAACAAGTTCAAACAGGTGCCATTAATACAGGTAACGAGTGGAGGACAGAGGAGCCTCTTAAAGAAGAAGTTACAGGTCTGTGAGAGCCAGAAATCTTGCTTGTTTATAGGTGACCAAATACTTATTTTCCACCATAATTTGCAAATAAATTCATTACAAATTCTACAATGTGATTTTCTGGAAAAAATGTTCTCAATTTGTCTGTCATAGTTGACGTGTACCTATGATGAAAATTACAGGCCTCTCTCATCTTTTTAAGTGGGAGAACTTGCACAATTGGTGGCTGACTAAATACTTTTTCTCCCCACTGTACCTGGGTCTGGACTAACAGACAGACAGCAGTGATACCTGGGTCTGGACTAACAGACAGACAGCAGTGATACCTGGGTCTGGGTCGTCCATCTCTGTGTATGCAGCTGCAGCACTGCTGGATCCAGATGTAGCCATATCTAGAAGAGGCTGAATGATCTCCATCTTAAACACACCATTCTTCTGCCACAGATTCAACACACGCACTATCTTACTCTAAAGAGAGAGAGAGAGAGAGAGAGAGAGAAGGATATACTTATGTCCTGATTTGTTATGAGAAAGTACAGCATCCACAAGCATCCATCAAAACTTGTATCACCACCATTATAATCAATATCATCATCACACCACTATCATCATCACCACCACACCACTATCATCATTACCACCACACCACTATCATCATTACCACCACACCACTATCATCATTACCACCACACCACTATCATCATTACCACCACACCACTATCATCATTACCACCACACCACTATCATCATTACCACCACACCACTATCAGAATCACCACCACACCACTATCAGCATCATCACCACACCACTATCATCATTACCACCACACCACTATCATCATTACCACCACACCACTATCAGCATTACCACCACACCACTATCATCACCACCACACCACTATCATCACCACCACCACCACACCACTATCATCACCACCACACCACTATCATCACCACCACCACCACTATCATCATTACCACCACACCACTATCAGCATCATCACCACACCACTATCATCATTACCACCACACCAATATCAGCATCATCACCACACCACTATCATCATTAACACCACACCACTATCAGCATCATCACCACACCACTATCATCATTACCACCACACCACTATCATCATTACCACCACACCACTATCAGCATCATCACCACTACTATCATCATTACCACCACACCACTATCAGCATCATCACCACCACTATCATCATTACCACCACACCACTATCAGCATCATCACCACCACTATCATCATTACTACCACACCACTATCATCATTACCACCACACCACTATCAGCATCATCACCACACCACTATCATCATTACCACCACACCACTATCATCATTACCACCACACCACTATCATCATTACCACCACACCACTATCAGCATCATCACCACACCACTATCATCATTACCACCACACCACTATCATCATCATCACCACTATCATCATTACCACCACACCACTATCATCATTACCACCACACCACTATCATCATTACCACCACACCACTATCAGCATCATCACCACTACTATCATCATTACCACCACACCACTATCAGCATCATCACCACCACTATCATCATTACCACCACACCACTATCAGCATCATCACCACCACTATCATCATTACTACCACACCACTATCATCATTACCACAACACCACTATCAGCATCATCACCACACCACTATCATCATTACCACCACACCACTATCATCATTACCACCACACCACTATCATCATTACCACCACACCACTATCAGCAGCATCATCACCACCACTATCATCATTACCATCACACCACTATCATCATTACCACCACACCACTATCACCATCACCACCACCACTATCAGCAGCATCATCACCACATCACTATCATCATTACCACCACACCACACCACTATCATCATTACCACCACACCACTATCATCAGCATCATCACCACACCACTATCATCATCATCACCACTATCATCATTACCACCCCACCACTATCATCATTACCACCCCACCACTATCATCATCATCACCACACCACTATCATCATCATCACCACACCACTATCATCATTACCACCACACCACTATCATCATTACCACCACACCACTATCAGCAGCATCATCACCACATCACTATCATCATTACCACCACACCACACCACTATCACCACTATCATCATTACCACCACACCACTATCACCATCACCACCACCACTATCATCATTACCACCACACCACTATCAGCAGCATCATCACCACACCACTATCATCATTACCACCACACCACTATCATAATTACCACCACACCACTATCATCATCATCACCACACCACTATCATCATCATTACCACCACACCACTATCATCATTACCACCACACCACTATCATCATTACCACCACACCACTATCATCATTACCACCACACCACTATCATCATTACCACCACACCACTATCATCATTACCACCACACCACTATCAGCAGCATCATCACCACACCACTATCATCATTACCACCACACCACTATTATCATTACCACCACACCACTATCAGCATCATCACCACACCACTATCATCATTACCACCACACCACTATCATCATTACCACCACACCACTATCAGCATCATCACCACACCACTATCATCATCATCATCACCACCACACCACTATCATCATTACCACCACACCACTATCATCATTACCACCACACCACTATCATCATTACCACCACACCACTATCAGCAGCATCATCACCACCACTATCATCATTACCACCACACCACTATCATCATTACCACCACACTACTATCACCATCACCACCACCACTATCAGCAGCATCATCACCACATCACTATCATCATTACCACCACACCACACCACTATCATCATTACCACCACACCACTATCATCAGCATCATCACCACACCACTATCATCATCATCACCACTATCATCATTACCACCACACCACTATCATAATTACCACCACACCACTATCATCATCATCATCCCCACACCACTATCATCATCATTACCACCACACCACTATCATCATTACCACCACACCACTATCATCATTACCACCACACCACTATCATCATTACCACCACACCACTATCATCATTACCACCACACCACTATCAGCAGCATCATCACCACACCACTATCATCATTACCACCACACCACTATCATCATTACCACCACACCACTATCAGCATCATCACCACACCACTATCATCATTACCACCACACCACTATCATCATTACCACCACACCACTATCATCATCATCATCACCACCACACCACTATCATCATTACCACCACACCACTATCATCATTACCAACACACCACTATCATCATTACCACCACACCACTATCAGCATCATCACCACCATCGTCTTACTCGTTCTTCAGTGGGACAGAGACAGAGGTTCTCAAACGTTCCCGTGATGTTCTTGGTGAACCGTGGCCCGAACACATCCTTGTCCACGCCGAACTGGTGACGGGACTGTCGGACGATGGAGTCTACAACATATAGACCTGCCACCTTGTACTCCGGCTTACACTGGGGGAGATGGGGAGGGGAAGGGAAGAGAGGGGAAGGAGGGGGGAGGACAGAGAGAGAGAGACAGAGACAGAGAGAGAGAGAGAGAGACAGAGGAAAGAGAGAGAGAGAGAGAGAGAGAGAGAGAGAGAGAGAGAGAGAGAGAGAGAGAGAGACAGAAGAGAGACAGAGAGAGAGAGAGAGAGAGAGAGAGAGAGAGAGAGAGACAAGGAGAGAGACAGAGACAGAGAGAGACAGAGAGAGAGAGAGAGACAGAGAGAGAGAGAGACAGAGAGAGAGAGAGAGAAAGAGAGAGAGAGAGAGAGAGAGAGAGAGAGAGAGAGAGAGAGAGGAGAGAGAGAGACAGAGACAGAGACAGAGACAGAGAGAGACGGAGAGAGAGAGAGAGAGAGAGAGAGAGACAGAGAGACAGAGATAGAGGAGAGACAGAGACAGAGAGAGACAGAGAGAGAGAGAGAGAGAGAGAGAGAGAGAGAGAGAGAGAGACAGAGAGAGAGACAGAGAGTCTTCAGTGCAACATCCAACACATCAACAGTCAATATCCAGAAACAACCCCCAAAGGGTTTGGGATGTGGACAATGTGTAGACCTCGAATTCAAATCTGGACCTGGAAGCCAGTTCCACTGCTTTCTAATCAGGGACTGATTTAGACATGGGACACCAGGTGGGTGCAATTCATTATCAAGTAGAACAGAAAAGCAGCAGAAATTAGGGCCTCCTGGGATAAGAGTTGAATAGCCCTGATGTATAGCATACAGTGTAGAAGATATGAGAGTTGAATAGCCCTGATGTATAGCATACAGTGTAGAAGATATGAGAGTTGAATAGCCCTGATGTATAGCATACAGTGTAGAAGATATGAGAGTTGAATAGCCCTGATGTATAGCATACAGTGTAGAAGATATGAGAGTTGAATAGCCCTGATGTATAGCATACAGTGTAGAAGATATGAGAGTTGAATAGCCCTGATGTATAGCATACAGTGTAGAAGATATGAGAGTTGAATAGCCCTGATGTATGGCATACAGTGTAGAAGATATGAGAGTTGAATAGCCCTGATGTATGGCATACAGTGTAGAAGATATGAGAGTTGAATAGCCCTGATGTATGGCATACAGTGTAGAAGATATGAGAGTTGAATAGCCCTGATGTATGGCATACAGTGTAGAAGATATGACGTGTGGAGGCGACTCACCTTTTTAATGAACTTCTCAACAATCTGGACCACATGTTTATATAACTGGAAGAGGAGAAAAGAGATGTCAGCGTTTTTGGTAACAGACAGACGTGACTTTTAGGAAGGGTTTCCCGGACACAGATTAAGGCTGGTCCTGGACTAAAAAAGATACTCCATTTAGCCCTGCTATTTAGTCCAGGATTAGCCTTAAAGGGATACTAGTGTATGCTGCCCTACCTGAAGACTTTTCAGTCATTGCACTAACGGTTAAATCCATTAGAATTTAATCACTTTTTGACAGAATCCTTTTGTTAAAAAAAATAAAATAAAATAAACGTTTTCCCATGGAAGAAGTGGTCAGAAAATGACATTTTGGACCTGAATGCCAAAACATTCAGGAGTTAAAGGTGCTCAGAGTTGACCCATTTTGCACACCCCACCACACCATGAGCCATCCATGTCTACATCACTAGAAAAGATAAAGGGTTGAGTTTGATATCATTTAAAAGCCCTCCCAGTCAGTTGTACAAATACAGAAGGTTACTGACTTCATTACTTTGATACAGTTGATAACCATATTGTGAAACATAATTTATGTAAACTGACATTATTAGTTGCTTATTTTCTACTTCTTAGATGCATATAATGTCCAGGGCATAACCTAGCCTGGGGGAACCAGCCTGATCACTGTGTTACCATATAATGTCCAGGGCATAACCTAGCCTGGTGGAACCAGCCTGATCACTGTGTTCTCCATATAATGTCCAGGGTATAACCTAGCCTGGTGGAACCAGCCTGATCACTGTGTTACCATATAATGTCCAGGATATAACCTAGCCTGGGGGAACCAGCCTGATCACTGTGTTCCCATATAATGTCCAGGATATAACCTAGCCTGGGGGAACCAGCCTGATCTCTGTGTTCACCATATAATGTCCAGGATATAACCTAGCCTGGGGGAACCAGCCTGATCACTGTGTTCCCATATAATGTCCAGGATATAACCTAGCCTGGGGGAACCAGCCTGATCACTGTGTTCACCATATAATGTCCAGGATATAACCCAGCCTGGGGGAACCAGCCTGATCACTGTGTTCACCATATAATGTCCAGGGCATAACCTAGCCTGGGGGAACCAGCCTGATCACTGTGTTCACCATATAATGTCCAGGGCATAACCTAGCCTGGGGAACCAGACTGATCACTGTAGTTACCATATAATGTCCAGGGCATAACCTAGCCCGGTGGAACCAGACTGATCACTGTGTTCACCATATAATGTCCAGGGCATAACCCTAGCCCGGTGGAACCAGCCTGATCAGTGTGTTCACCATATAATGTCCAGGGCATAACCTAGCCCGGTGGAACCAGCCTGATCACTGTGTTCACCATATAATGTCCAGGGCAAAACCTAGCCTGGTGGAACCAGCCTGATCACTGTGTTCACCATATAATGTCCAGGGCAAAACCTAGCCTGGTGGAACCAGCCTGATCACTGTGTTACCATATAATGTCCAGGGCATAACCTAGCCTGGGGGAACCAGCCTGATCACTGTGTTCACCATATAATGTCCAGGGCATAACCTAGCCTGGGGGAACCAGCCTGATCACTGTGTTCACCATATAATGTCCAGGGCAAAACCTAGCCTGGTGGAACCAGCCTGATCACTGTGTTCACCATATAATGTCCAGGGTATAACCTAGCCTGGTGGAACCAGCCTGATCACTGTGTTACCATATAATGTCCAGGGTATAACTCCAGCCTGGTGGAACCAGCCTGATCACTGGGTTCACCATATAATGTCCAGGGTATAACCCTAGCCTGGTGGAACCAGCCTGATCACTGTGTTCACCATATAATGTCCAGGGCATAACCTAGCCTGGTGGAACCAGCCTGATCACTGTGTTCACCATATAATGTCCAGGGCATAACCTAGCCTGGTGGAACCAGCCTGATCACTGTGTTCACCATATAATGTCCAGGGCATAACCTAGCCCGGTGGAACCAGCCTGATCACTGTGTTCACCATATAATGTCCAGGGTATAACCTAGCCTGGTGGAACCAGCCTGATCACTGTGTTCACCATATAATGTCCAGGGTATAACCTAGCCCGGTGGAACCAGCCTGATCACTGTGTTTACCATATAATGTCCAGGGTATAACCTAGCCTGGTGGAACCAGCCTGATCACTGTGTTCACCATATAATGTCCAGGGTATAACCTAGCCTGGGGGAACCAGCCTGATCACTGTGTTCCCATATAATGTCCAGGATATAACCTAGCCTGGGGGAACCAGCCTGATCACTGTGTTCACCATATAATGTCCAGGATATAACCTAGCCTGGGGGAACCAGCCTGATCACTGTGTTCACCATATAATGTCCAGGGCATAACCTAGCCTGGGGGAACCAGCCTGATCACTGTGTTCACCATATAATGTCCAGGGCATAACCTAGCCTGGGGGAACCAGCCTGATCACTGTGTTACCATATAATGTCCAGGGCATAACCTAGCCCGGTGGAACCAGCCTGATCACTGTGTTCACCATATAATGTCCAGGGCATAACCTAGCCCGGTGGAACCAGCCTGATCAGTGTGTTCACCATATAATGTCCAGGGCATAACCTAGCCCGGTGGAACCAGCCTGATCACTGTGTTCACCATATAATGTCCAGGGCAAAACCTAGCCTGGTGGAACCAGCCTGATCACTGTGTTCACCATATAATGTCCAGGGCAAAACCTAGCCTGGTGGAACCAGCCTGATCACTGTGTTACCATATAATGTCCAGGGCATAACCCTAGCCTGGGGGAACCAGCCTGATCACTGTGTTCACCATATAATGTCCAGGGCATAACCTAGCCTGGGGGAACCAGCCTGATCACTGTGTTCACCATATAATGTCCAGGGCAAAACCTAGCCTGGTGGAACCAGCCTGATCACTGTGTTCACCATATAATGTCCAGGGTATAACCTAGCCTGGTGGAACCAGCCTGATCACTGTGTTACCATATAATGTCCAGGGTATAACCTAGCCTGGTGGAACCAGCCTGATCACTGGGTTCACCATATAATGTCCAGGGTATAACCTAGCCTGGTGGAACCAGCCTGATCACTGTGTTCACCATATAATGTCCAGGGCATAACCTAGCCTGGTGGAACCAGCCTGATCACTGTGTTCACCATATAATGTCCAGGGCATAACCTAGCCTGGTGGAACCAGCCTGATCACTGTGTTTACCATATAATGTCCAGGGCATAACCTAGCCTGGTGGAACCAGCCTGATCACTGTGTTCACCATATAATGTCCAGGGCATAACCTAGCCCGGTGGAACCAGCCTGATCGCTGTGTTCACCATATAATGTCCAGGGTATAACCTAGCCTGGTGGAACCAGCCTGATCACTGTGTTCCCATATAATGTCCAGGGTATAACCTAGCCTGGTGGAACCAGCCTGATCACTGTGTTCACCATTCTATTTCACTTCACATCTTATGATATCTGAAGTGAAATAGAAAGGTGAACGCAGCGTTCAGGTTGGTTCCACCAGGATAATCATAACCACCATTGATAATGTAGCCAGTGCTCTGTGTGTGTGTGTGTGTGACCGACCAGTATCTCTGATGAGAGGCCAGAAGCTGATCTACGCTGCTATGCCCATCAACGGGGCTCTGGCAAAGACATTACCTCCAGCCTCACCTCTTGCCTGCTCACCAACGGTGGTCGATAGGGAGACCGTGATTTGGTAGGTTTTATCTGACCTGTTCAAACTTCAACATAGTACCTGTATGTGTCTCAGATATCAACTATCCTAACTGCCATTGGTAATAGAACAGTGACTATGTGTCAGATATCAACTATCCTAACTGCCATTGGTAATAGAACAGTGACTATGTGTCAGATATCAACTATCCTAACTGCCATTGGTAATAGAACAGTGACTATGTGTCAGATATCAACTATCCTAACTGCCATTGGTAATAGAACAGTGACTATGTGTCAGATATCAACTATCCTAACTGCCATTGGTAATAGAACAGTGACTATGTGTCAGATATCACCTATCCTAACTGCCATTGGTAATAGAACAGTGACTATGTGTCAGATATCACCTATCCTAACTGCCATTGGTAATAGAACAGTGACTATGTGTCAGATATCAACTATCCTAACTGCCATTGGTAATAGAACAGTGACTATGTGTCAGATATCACCTATCCTAACTGCCATTGGTAATAGAACAGTGACTATGTGTCAGATATCACCTATCCTAACTGCCATTGGTAATAGAACAGTGACTGTGTGTGTCAGATATCACCTATCCTAACTGCCATTGGTAATAGAACAGTGACTATGTGTCAGATATCAACTATCCTAACTGCCATTGGTAATAGAACAGTGACTATGTGTCAGATATCAACTATCCTAACTGCCATTGGTAATAGAACAGTGACTGTGTGTCAGATATCACCTATCCTAACTGCCATTGGTAATAGAACAGTGACTGTGTGTGTCAGAGATCACCTATCCTAACTGCCATTGGTAATAGAACAGTGACTATGTGTCAGATATCACCTATCCTAACTGCCATTGGTAACAGAACAGTGACTATGTCTCAGATATCACCTATCCTAACTGCCATTGGTAATAGAACAGTGACTATGTGTCAGATATTACCTATCCTAACTGCCATTGGTAACAGAACAGTGACTGTGTGTCAGATATCACCTATCCTAACTGCCATTGGTAACAGAACAGTGACTATGTGTCAGATATCAACTATCAGACCTGGTACTGACAGACAGGCTTGATACTGATGTCTCTGAATGGAGAGAGACCTGGTACTGACAGACGGGCTTGATACTGAGGTCTCTGAATGGAGAGAGACCTGGTACTGACAGACAGGCTTGATACTGATGTCTCTGAATGGAGAGAGACCTGGTACTGACAGACAGGCTTGATACTGATGTCTCTGAATGGAGAGAGACCTGGTACTGACAGACGGGCTTGATACTGATGTCTCTGAATGGAGAGAGACCTGGTACTGACAGACGGGCTTGATACTGATGTCTCTGAATGGAGAGAGACCTGGTACTGACAGACGGGCTTGATACTGATGTCTCTGAATGGAGAGAGACCTGGTACTGACAGACAGGCTTGATACTGATGTCTCTAAATGGAGAGAGACCTGGTACTGACAGACAGGCTTGATACTGATGTCTCTGAATGGAGAGAGACCTGGTACTGACAGACAGGCTTGATACTGATGTCTCTGAATGGAGAGAGACCTGGTACTGACAGACAGGCTTGATACTGATGTCTCTGAATGGAGAGAGACCTGGTACTGACAGACGGGCTTGATACTGATGTCTCTGAATGGAGAGAGACCTGGTACTGACAGACGGGCTTGATACTGATGTCTCTGAATGGAGAGAGACCTGGTACTGACAGACGGGCTTGATACTGATGTCTCTGAATGGAGAGAGACCTGGTACTGACAGACGGGCTTGATACTGATGTCTCTGAATGGAGAGAGACCTGGCACTGACAGACAGGCTTGATACTGATGTCTCTGAATGGAGAGAGACCTGGTACTGACAGACAGGCTTGATACTGATGTCTCTGAATGGAGAGAGACCTGGTACTGACAGACAGGCTTGATACTGATGTCTCTGAATGGAGAGAGACCTGGTACTGACAGACAGGCTTGATACTGATGTCTCTGAATGGAGAGAGACCTGGCACTGACAGACAGGCTTGATACTGATGTCTCTGAATGGAGAGAGACCTGGTACTCTGACAGACAGGCTTGATACTGATGTCTCTGAATGGAGAGAGACCTGGTACTGACAGACAGGCTTGATACTGATGTCTCTAAATGGAGAGAGACCTGGTACTGACAGACAGGCTTGATACTGATGTCTCTGAATGGAGAGAGACCTGGCACTCTGACAGACAGGCTTGATACTGATGTCTCTGAATGGAGAGAGACCTGGTACTGACAGACAGGCTTGATACTGATGTCTCTGAATGGAGAGAGACCTGGTACTGACAGACAGGCTTGATACTGATGTCTCTGAATGGAGAGAGACCTGGTACTGACAGACAGGCTTGATACTGATGTCTCTAAATGGAGAGAGACCTGGTACTGACAGACAGGCTTGATACTGATGTCTCTGAATGGAGAGAGACCTGGTACTGACAGACGGGCTTGATACTGATGTCTCTGAATGGAGAGAGACCTGGTACTGACAGACGGGCTTGATACTGATGTCTCTGAATGGAGAGAGACCTGCCACTCTGACAGACAGGCTTGATACTGATGTCTCTGAATGGAGAGAGACCTGGTACTGACAGACAGGCTTGATACTGATGTCTCTAAATGGAGAGAGACCTGGTACTGACAGACAGGCTTGATACTGATGTCTCTGAATGGAGAGAGACCTGGCACTGACAGACAGGCTTGATACTGATGTCTCTGAATGGAGAGAGACCTGGCACTGACAGACAGGCTTGATACTGATGTCTCTGAATGGAGAGAGACCTGCCACTCGGCATTAGCATATTACTAGACACAACTTTTACTTGTATTGTCTTTTTTTTTTTTTTTTTTTAAATGGTATCAGTCAATATGGGGAGGGAGAAACCCTGTGTATTCTGCACCAGGATCAGGGAACTCCTGTTGTATACGGGACACCACACAGGAAGGTATAACCACTCTGACATGTTACCAAGGTAACCCCATTACCACCACACAGGAAGGTATAACCACTCTGACATGTTACCAAGGTAACCCCATTACCACCACACAGGAAGGTATAACCACTCTGACATGTTACCAAGGTAACCCCATTACCACCACACAGGAAGGTATAACCACTCTGACATGTTACCAAGGTAACCCCATTACCACCACACAGGAAGGTATAACCACTCTGACATGTTACCAAGGTAACCCCATTACCACCACACAGGAAGGTATGACCACTCTGACATGTTACCAAGGTAACCCCATTACCACCACACAGGAAGGTATGACCACTCTGACATGTTACCAAGGTAACCCCATTACCACCACACAGGAAGGTATGACCACTCTGACACGTTTCCAAGATAACCCCATTACCACCAGACAGGAAGGTATGACCACTCTGACATGTTACCAAGGTAACCCCATTACCACCAGACAGGAAGGTATGACCACTCTGACATGTTACCAAGGTAACCCCATTACCACCACACAGGAAGGTATAACCACTCTGACATGTTACCAAGGTAACCCCATTACCACCACACAGGAAGGTATGACCACTCTGACATGTTACCAAGGTAACCCCATTACCACCACACAGGAAGGTATAACCACTCTGACATGTTACCAAGGTAACCCCATTACCACCACACAGGAAGGTATGACCACTCTGACATGTTACCAAGGTAACCCCATTACCACCACACAGGAAGGTATGACCACTCTGACATGTTACCAAGGTAACCCCATTACCACCACACAGGAAGGTATAACCACTCTGACATGTTACCAAGGTAACCCCATTACCACCACACAGGAAGGTATGACCACTCTGACATGTTACCAAGGTAACCCCATTACCACCACACAGGAAGGTATAACCACTCTGACATGTTACCAAGGTAACCCCATTACCACCACACAAGAAGGTATGACCACTCTGACATGTTACCAAGGTAACCCCATTACCACCACACAGGAAGGTATAACCACTCTGACATGTTACCAAGGTAACCCCATTACCACCACACAGGAAGGTATGACCACTCTGACATGTTACCAAGGTAACCCCATTACCACCACACAAGAAGGTATGACCACTCTGACATGTTACCAAGGTAACCCCATTACCACCACACAGGAAGGTATAACCACTCTGACATGTTACCAAGGTAACCCCATTACCACCACACAGGAAGGTATAACCACTCTGACATGTTACCAGGGTAACCCCATTACCACCACACAGGAAGGTATAACCACTCTGACATGTTACCAAGGTAACCCCATTACCACCAGACAAAATGCTGATAGTCACAGTCTCTGTATCGGCTGGGAATGACAATGAAAGATGAAAAGGTTCACATTGTTAAATTATCAGAACACTGCTTCTATGGTGTTATGTAAAGGGTTGATTATTCTACATGGACATGTTACTACATATGAAAGTTATTAAAACACCTAGTTTAGAATACCTTAAAACTTCAATTAATAGCCTGGGCGTTTATTTGCTTCAAATCACTGAACACAACCGGCACTTATTAGAGACAGGCTTCTATTTGATGTCTATTTTAGATGGTGGGGTTGCAATCATTTCACTATTCGAATAGATCATGAATTTTTGTCAGACATCCGGATATTCGAAATACATGTGGTTTTTAATTTTATTCCATCTTGCATTGCATTAGTGAACTCTCACTCCACTTGCTACACACTGAGAATCTTTGCCGCTTTGATTGGCCAACGTCAACAAGTTACCAGTCTTTTTATGTGGCACAGGTCATTGAAACGTGTGTTGTTTTATTTAATTAATGTCATTGTACATCCTTTTATGTAACGATGTCACATGGGATATTTTAATGTAATTTAGAAAAAGCCTTTTCAGTGTTAAAATGAAATAGGCCCTACTCACACAAGTATTCAAAATAGTAACATCCGTTCAGATATTCGCATAACCGTGCACATCCCTAGTCTATTTCCTTAACGCGCACAGCTTTTGCTCATTTGCATAGTTAAAATCGCTTAATTCCATCATTCACTTCCAGCATTTTAATCAATTTCTTCATTTCCTGCAATGTGTTTCATTTACACACCGTCACGTTTCTTTTGGCTTGGCCCATATATTTTTTTTACTTTCCCCACTAGAGGCCGATTTCTAGGGGTCTGTCCTCCCGAAGTCGTTGACAGTTTTTATGCTTGCCAGTTAACTAGCAGTTCTTAGTAGCACGTCTTAAAGTGATGGACTGTGCCACCCCCAAGGCCTCCACAATGGATTAGTCCACTGAGACAGGCGCCAATCAGACAGGTGTCTTTGTGTGCCATGAAAAAAAAAAAGTACATTTGCGATGCTGACTAAAGATAGAAAACAATGAAGTCTAATAGAGGAGAGAAAGTTATATACTGGGGGCTACCCAATGTCATTTTTGGTGAGTTTGGACATTTTACAAGCGAATGTGAACGAGAGACATTGTGCATAATGAACAAAGTTTTGACCCATGCTTGTCTGAGGGAAGAACGGTACTGGCTCTGGGGCAGAATGTGTACCCCGCTGTGTCTGTGTGGAGTCTGGAGTCGCCCAGGGAAAACGGGCCTGACTTCTCTGCTCAGAGAAGATTGGGGGAGGAGCAGAGTGGCCCGAGAACTGAGAGGAGGTGAAAACACAAGGGAATGAAGATAGTGGCAGCCGTACAGATAACTCACCCAGAGCGCATTGACTTCTCAAACACGGCAGAAAGCTAACACACTATACGATGCCCCGTCCGTCTCCTTATTAATTCAGCCACTTGCTGAGATAACTAGCAAGTTAAAATCATATACACAGCTGGACTTCGCCAGCTTCCTCTTTCACCTGTTGTGTAATTTACAAACAAACACGTGACTGGCTCAACTGTTCTGGGGAACTACGGTAAGCTTCATAATGTGACACAAGGAACGTGAACTGCTTTATCTACTAAAGTATTGCACAAGTTGAGTGCAGGTATTTACTTAAAAAGTAACTATGAATATGAAAATGTATTGAGAAAACCTTCAAAGAAATAGTTTCAATGGTATTGAAAAACCATCCTGTGGCTATTTCCAAATACCCAGTACACGGCATATACAGTTGAAGTCGGAAGTTTACATACACTTCGGTTGGAGTCATTAAATCTCGTTTTTCAACCACTCCACAAATTTCTTGTTAACAAACTATAGGTTTTGGCAAGTCGGTTAGGACATCTACTTTGTGCATGACACAAGTAATTTTTCCAACAATTGTTTTCGGACAGATTATTTCACTTATAATTCAATGTATCACAATTCAAGTGGGTCAGAAGTTTACATACACTAAATTGACTGTGCCTTTAAACAGCTTGGAAAATTCCAGAAAATGATGTCATGGTTTTAGAAGCCATGACATCATTTGAGTCAATTGGAGGTGTACCTGTGGTCCTCTGTAGCTCAATTGGTAGAGCATGGCGCTTGTAACGCCAGGGTAGTGGGTTCGATCCCCGGGACCACCCATACGTAAAAATGTATGCACACATGACTAAGTCGCTTTGGATAAAAGCGTCTGCTAAATGGCATATTATTATTATTATGTATTTCAAGCCCTACCTTCAAACTCAGTGCCTCTTTGCTTGACATCATGGAATCAAAAGAAATCAGCCAAAACCTCAGGAAAAAAATGGTAGACCTCCACAAGTCTGGTTCATCCTTGGGAGCAATTTCCAAAAGCCTGAAGGTACCACGTTCATCTGTACAAACAATAGTACGCATGTATAAACACCATGGGACCACGCAGCCGTCATACCGCTCAGGTAGGAGACGCGCTCTGTCTCCTAGAGATTAACGTACATTGGTGCGAAAAGTGCAAATCAATCCCAGAACAACAGCAAAGGACCTTGTGAAGATGCTGGAGGAAACAGCTACAAAAGTATCTATATCCACAGTAAAACGAACCCTATATCGACATAACCTGAAAGGCCGCTCAGCAAGGAAGAAGCCACTGCTCCAAAACCGCCATAAAAAAAACAGACTACGGTTTGCAACTGCACATGGGGACAAAGATCGTACTTTTTGGAGAAATGTCTTCTGGTCTGATGAAACAAAAATAGAACTGTTTGGCCATAATGACCATCGTTATGTTTGGAGGAAAAGGGGGTGGCTTGCAAGCCGAAGAACACCATCCCAACCGTGAAGCACGGGGGTGGCAGCATCATGCTGTGGGGGTGCTTTGCTGCAGGAGGGACTGGTGCACTTCACAAAATAGATGGCATCATGTGGAAGGAAAATTATGTGGATATATTGAAGCAACATCTCAAGATATCAGTCAGGAAGTTAAAGCTTGGTCGCAAATGGGTCTTCCAAATAAACAATGACCCCAAGCATACTTCCAAAGTTGTGGAAAAATGGCTTAAGGACAACAAAGTCATGGTATTGGAGTGGCCATCACAAAGCCCTGACCTCAATCCTATAGAACATCTGTGGGCAGAACTGAAAAAGCGTGTGAGAGCAAGGAGGCCTACAAACCTGACTCAGTTACACCAGCTCTGTCAGGAGGAATGGGCCAAAATTCATCCAACTTATTGTGGGAAGCTTGTGGAAGGCTACCCGAAACGTTTGACCCAAGTTAAACAACTTAAAGGCAATGCTACCAAATACTAATTGAGTGTATGTAAACTTCTGACCCACTGGGAATGTGCTGAAAGAAATAAAAGCTGAAATAAATCATTATCTCTACTATTATTCTGACATTTCACATTCTTAAAATAAAGTGGTGATCCTAACTGACCTAAGACAGGGAATTTTTACTAGGATTAAATGTCAGGAATTGTGAAAAACTGAGTTTAAATGTATTTGGCTAAGGTGTATGTAAACTTCCGACTTCAACTGTATGGTATACCGCCCAAGCATACCGGCTATTAAAAAAGGGACAGGCGGCTATTTGAGACTCGCCATTTAACTGAATTTTTTACGGTATTTACATAAATTCAGCTATTGCATTCTTCTCATATTACTCTGTACGTTACTGACCTATTCAAAGCTTACTCCAGCATCTCACCATAGTAGTAGTCCCCTGTAGCTCAGTTGGTAGAGCATGGCGTTTGCAACGCCAGGGTTGTGGGTTCGATTCCCACGGGGGGGCCAGTATGAAAAGAAAATGTATGCACTCACTAACTGTAAGTCGCTCTGGATAAGAGAGAGTCTGCTAAATGACTAAAATGTAAAATGTAGTAGTAGTTACTGAACTCAACCTGCAGGAAGTTTGTCATGGCCGCCAGCAATTTCCAAAAAAAACAAAGCCAAATCAGTGGGTGCAGTTCACCTTTAACAACAATTATCTAAAAACGCGTAAACTTCATATTTGCATATGTTGTAGCTTAAGACCGTATTTTACATCTGAGGTATTTGTGTTGTGCATCAGTTGAGACACAACATGCTGTTGAATACAGGGTGGGTGTCATTTCAATCAGACATTAAATCATGGAATGGACCTATGATTGAAATGACACATTTACATTTTACATTTTAGTCATTTAGCAGACGCTCTTATCCAGAGCGACTTACAGGAGCAATTAGGGTTAAGTGCCTTGCTGAAGGGCACATCGACAGATTTTTCACCTAGTCGGCTCGGGGATTAGAACCAGCGACCTTTCGGTTACTGGCACAACGCTCTTACCCACTAAGCTACCTGACACCTACCCTGTATTCAAGAGATGGCGGGCACAAGACAAACATGATGTAAAATATGGTCTTAAGCTACAACATAATATGAAGTTTACACGTTTTTAGATAATTGATGTTAAAAAGGTTAATTGTTATTAAAAAACGTTTTTTCAAGAAATTATGAAATAGTTTGACAACCCTGTTGTAGACATGGATGTCTCACGGTATAGTGGGATATGCAAAATGGGTCAACTTTGACCTTTACAGTGAGGGAAAAAAGTATTTGATCCCCTGCTGATTTTGTACGTTTGCCCACTGACAAAGAAATGATCTGTCTATAATTTTAATGGTAGGTTTATTTGAACAGTGAGAGACAGAATAACAACAAAAAGATCCAGAAAAACGCATGTCAAAAATATTATAAATTGATTTGCATTTTAATGAGGGAAATAAGTATTTGACCCCCTCTCAATCAGAAATATTTCTGGCTCCCAGGTGTATTTTATACAGGTAACGAGCTGAGATTAGGAGCACACTCTTAAAGGGAGTGCTCCTAATCTCAGCTTGTTACCTGTATAAAAGACACCTGTCCACAGAAGCAATCAATCAATCAGATTCCAAACTCTCCACCATGGCCAAGACCAAAGAGCTCTCCAAGGATGTCAGGGACAAGATTGTAGACCAACACAAGGCTGGAATGGGCTACAAGACCATCGCCAAGCAGCTTGGTGAGAAGGTGACAACAGTTGGTGCGATTATTCGCAAATGGAAGAAACACAAAAGAACTGTCAATCTCCCTCGGCCTGGGGCTCCATGCAAGATCTCACCTCGTGGAGTTGCAAAACCGTGACTCGTCAGTGAAGAGCACTTTTTGCCAGTCCTGTCTGGTCCAGCGACGGTGGGTTTGTGCCCATAGGCGACGTTGTTGCCGGTGATGTCTGGTGAGGACCTGCCTTACAACAGGCCTACAAGCCCTCAGTCCAGCCTCTCTCAGCCTGTTGCGGACAGTCTGAGCACTGATGGAGGGATTGTGCGTTCCTGGTGTAACTCGGGCAGTTGTTGTTGCCATCCTGTACCTGTCCCGCAGGTGTGATGTTCGGATGTACCGATCCTGTGCAGGTGTTGTTACACGTGGTCTGCCACTGCGAGGACGATCAGCTGTCCGTCCTGTCTCCCTATAGCGCTGTCTTAGGCGTCTCACAGTACGGACATTGCAATTTATTGCCCTGGCCACATCTCAGTCCTCATGCCTAAGGCACGCTCACGCAGATGAGCAGGGACCCTGGGCGTCTTTCTTTTGGTGTTTTTCAGAGTCAGTAGAAAGGCCTCTTTAGTGTCCTAAGTTTTCATAACTGTGACCTTAATTGCCTACCGTCTGTAAGCTGTTAGTGTCTTAACGACCGTTCCACAGGTTCATGTTCATTAAATTGTTCATGGTTCATTGAACAAGCATGGGAAACAGTGTTTAAACCCTTTACAATGAAGATCTGTGAAGTTATTTTGGATTTTTACAAATTATCTTTGAAAGACAGGGTCCTGAAAAAGGGACGTTTCTTTTTTTGCAGAGTTTAGTTTAGTGGTTTTATCACAGATGTCCCACAGACACTCACACTCACACCACCAGCTGTCCCTGTCGAGAGCATAACTAGTCTACCTCCACAAAGCACAGATTTTATAACACCACTACTCTCAGACCACACACACAACTTACCTTCATAGCTTTGATGGCTGACTTAGTGATGGATATCATCTTGGCCCGAGATATTGGGGGCTTCATGTCCATCAAGGAGAACAGCTGAGAGAGAGAGAGAGAGAGAGAGAGAGAGAGAGAGAGAGAGAGAGAGAGAGAGAGAGAGAGAGAGAGAGAGAGAGAGAGAGAGAGAGAGAGAGAGAGAGAGAGAGAGAGAGAGAGAGAGAGAGAGAGAGAGAGAGAGAGAGAGAGAGAGACAGAGAGAGAGAGACAGAGAGAGCAGAGAGAGAGAGACAGAGAGAGAGACAGACAGAGAGATGACCAACAAAAACAGGTCACAACTCCTGCAGCTCTGTCGCAAACTGGGTCTGTACATAGTCAACGGTACGCTTCGAGGTGACTCCTACGGTAGTTACACATCAAATCAAATCTTATTGGTCGGATACACATATTTTGCAGAGGTTATCGCAGGTGCAGTGAAATGCTTGTGTTTCTAGCTCCGACAGTGCAGTAATATTTAACAATACAAAACAATACAAACAAATCAAAAAACTAAAAAGAAAGAAATTAAGAATAAGAAACGAAGAATTAAGAAATATCAGGACACACAATGTCAGAGTCCGGAATATAAATATATATGGATATTTTTGTGACACCTCCATCGTGGGGCTCTATTGTCCCAGTTCCATTGATTTCAATTCAATATCGATGTGAGGGATTCATTTTGCGCGCGCTATTAATTACGGTAGAACAAGCTAACCAATTCCAGTCGAGTGACCGCTTGATAAATATTGGCGCGCGGCAGTTTATAAGGGACTAATTTAGCAAAATACAAGTAATCTGAACACAAGTGTGGCACGTGTGTGTGTCGTGAGTAACTTTTATGTATTGGTCTTCAAAATATCACAACTTATTTCAGCATATTGATTATGAATTTGGACATTTAAAACCAGAGTCAAGTCACAAATTTGATAGAAAATAAAATAACTTGAGACTTGACTTAGAGCCTCAAGACTCGGGACTCGACTTTGACTTGAGACTGATGACTTGAAATGATTTGGCCAGGTGTTTATAATGTTTTGGCACAGAGGTCCATGGATTACCCTCCGTGCAGCCAGAGACAGTAGCCGTTACAAAAAAAATACGTGCAACAGATTGGCTAGTGAAAACGCACACTCGCCCCTCTGATTGGACTAGCAAACTGTCAATCAACACAGGTCGGGTGAGCTAGCCAACAGATTGCTGATTTTCTATACATCTACAGGATCGGGGGTGCAGACGTCAAGTTTACTTTGCAAGCTCACCAGCAACAGTTACTAACATAGACTTACTGGTCTTTCGGCATGTCAAAATTGTTTGAAATTGATCATTTACTTATGAAGTTGGCATTTGGAATTAAATTTGTTAAACTGTATTATTAGTGTGGCGAAGACGCATCATAACGTCCACTTGCGCTTTCCAAACTCCCGCCAGTGGAGAGCGTTTTGTTCTCTTGTTGAAATGCTTACTGTTGCTTTCTTTCACACGTTTAAAATGCCTGCGTGGTAAATCTGTATTCCCTCTAATCCTACAATAAATCGCTAGCGTTTCATCATTCCATCCCTGTACCTTTTAGTGCAACACTTACACATTTCTGTTTCACGTTTGATACCATACATTTTCATTTTAGCCTTTGAGTGGGCGCGATGTTTATTGTGCACATAAATGTTCGCAAGACTCATGAGGCAGAAGTTCTGTTTATTTAATTCAATGTCTGGTTTCCTTTGTTCATATTTCCCGGGTTATGTCAGAGTTCTATGTGTCTGTGTCCTATGTCTCTGTCGTTCTGGTTGTGTGTAATAGGAGCGTGCACCTCAGTGTGTATATATAATATAATAATATATAATATAATATGCCATTTAGCAGACGCTTTTATCCAAAGCGACTTACAGTCATGCGTGCATACATTTTTTTTTTTTGTGTATGGGTGGTCCCGGGGATCGAACCCACTACCTTTGGCGTTACAAGCGCCGTGCTCTACCAGCTGAGCTACAGAGGACCACAATAGAAATAGGCTTACGTGGCTTGCGCGCCAAACTATGTTGAATAAAATAAAATGATGTACCTGTGCTTATATGTACCTGTTTGAGCACCTGTTAAGAGAGATTCGATTTGGTTTCTCAAGGGGAGACTGTGCAGTCTTGCCCTCTACCTGTGTCCGTTCAGATAGCCTCTGTATCAGGCTTAACCTGTACTATTTGTTTGGGGCTATTGCCCATGGATATTTGGTAAATCTACTTGTATATTTTGTATGATATGTCCCTTTCATCATTGGATCACCAAGACCAATAAATAAATCTGTTTTTCCAGTCTATGGGTGAACCAGTTCCTAGGTTTATTGTACTAAGAGTCATTTATTGAATGAATTTTTACTGGCTTCATTTAGAACTAACTTTGCATCAAATTGATCTTAAATTGGTCGGCAATATTGAACACATTATTATGGGATCATACATTAACATTATTAGTAATCAACAGTCTGTTACATTGTAGTGTAGAGTGGTGAGCTACAGGTTTTGGAAGATAAATACTTTTTTTATTCTTCATTACAGACACTGTAATACGTGCTTTTTTAAAACAATACATTGTATTGTATGAACTTGAATAGTAGCCAATAATTTCTCAATAAAAAATATAAAAACAATGTTTTATTTTTTATAAGAGTTCTTATGGTGCAGTCCCCACTACAACAAATAAATACTTAAAATGCATGTATTTTTGTCCTTGAAACATTACATTGAAATACTGTAGATTCCCATTAATTCCTACGGAGGCTGTTCCTTATGAGGAGTACCATAATGGCGGACGGTGACTTCAGAACAGCGCCCCCTGTCAGTAATCTAGTGAATACACACTGTAGCTATATAAACTGGGTCGTTCGAGCCCTGAATGAATGCTGAAAGCCGTGGCATTTCAGACCATATACCAAGGGTATGACAAAACGTTTATTTTTTTACTCTTCCAATGACGTTGGTAAACCAGTTTATCACAGCAATAAGGCACCTAGGGGTTTTGTGGTATTTGGCCAATATACCGTTACCATGGCTAAGGGCTGTATCCAGGCACTCCGCGTTGCGTCGTGTGTAATAAAAGTCCTTAGCCGTGGTATATTGGCCATAGACCACACCCCTCGGCCCTTATTGCTTAAATATATAATTGGAAGTAACGATAGCTCCTTTAGTGCATTATTGGGCTATTACAGCTAGCTAACCCCCCCTTCAATGTTTTCCTGTGTTAGCCAACTTGGCTAGCTAGCTTGACCGAATCATTGTTTGTGACTAGGAGTACAGCTACGACCGGGAGTGACTTTCCGTAGCAGGTTAGGAGAGCGTTTTAACTACCTCTAACCCTTTTCCAAATCTTAACCTGTCTCCTAACCTTGCAAAGTAATTATCCTAACCTGATGCTAACAATACTACGAAAAAGTTCACTTCCGGTCGTAGCTGTACTACGCCCTCTACTAGTCAGAACCCGAATCATGGTTATCTAATAACTCGCTAACTATGTAAAAAACCTTTCACAGCAGCTGTTATTTTGTTCTAACTAACTAGATAGCAGAATTAAAGTTACTTGCTAGGTTAACACGCTGTTAACTATCGTGTTGATGTCGATAGCTAGCTAGTTAACTAGCTAACGTTACCTACCTAGTCAACGTAGCCGTCTCAAAACGGCATGATAGCTAACGTAACGTTAGTTTAAACTTTCACATATCAAGCAGGTTATAAATCAAGGAAGATCACATTTTAACGGGAAAAGCATTCAGAAGAATCCTGATTTAGAGCTGCTACGATACACATGTAGTTAGCTAGTTAGGGCTAGGCCCATAACAGGCCTCCTCCCCCGTCTCCACAACTGCAAGAGGCGCACACACACGACGGTCCCCATTTGACGGACGAAATACACACATTCTCGACGCTCTACGGGCCAACTCACCTCATGGTTGAAAGCATTTACGGCATCCATGATTTCGCTACCAGAAAACCCCTTCCTTAAGTATACAACTACTCGGTAAATGCAGCGTTTATCCCCGCTAAAACAGGGCTAACATGTCCGCTCTCTAGTTGCAGACGGGGATGGCGGGTATGGAGCGAGGCAGAACGGGATTGGGGTAGTTGTAGAATTTGACCACACGGTGGCGGTATTGTATATGGATTTAACCGTGGCCCCCAGACGGGATTGGGGTAGATATAGTATTTGGCCACACGGTGGCGGTATTGTATATGGATTTAACCGTGGCCCCCAGTTGAACTTGTGAATTGAAACATTTTACATTTACATTTTAGTCATTTAGCAGACGCTCTTATCCAGAGCGACTTACAGTTAGATTGGCTGAAAGCCGTGGCATATCAGACCATATACCAAGGATATGACAAAACGTTTATTTTTTCTCTTCCAATGACGTTGGTAAACCAGTTTATAACAACAATAAGGCACCTAGGGGTTTTGTGGTATTTGGCCAATATACCGTTACCATGGCTAAGGGCTGTATCCAATTAATGATACAATGTACCGTATGTTGTGACTTCTAGGGATACAATGTATTCATTAATCTGAATTGTGTCAAATGTATGTTTTTGTTTTAAACTTTACAGTTGGCAAATGTTTTGGATATATACAGTGGGGAGAACAAGTATTTGATACACTGACAATTTTGCAGGTTTTCCTACTTACAAAGCATGTAGAGGTCTGTAATTGTTATCATAGGTACACTTCAACTGTGAGAGACGGAATCTAAAACAAGAATCCAGAAAATCACATTGTATGATTTTTAAGTAATTAATTTGCATTTTATTGCATGACATAAGTATTTGATACATCAGAAAAGCAGAACTTAATATTTGGTACAGAAACCTTTGTTTGCAGTTACAGAGATCATATGTTTCCTGTAGGTCTTGACCAGGTTTGCACACACTGCAGCAGGGATTTTGGCCCACTCCTCCATAAAGACCTTCTCCAGATCCTTCAGGTTTTGGGTCTGTCGCTGGGCAATACGGACTTTCAGCTCCCTCCAAAGATTTTCTATTGGGTTCAGGTCTGGAGACTGGCTAGGCCACTCCAGGACCTTGAGATGCTTCTTATGGAGCCACTCCTTAGTTGCCCTGGCTGTGTGTTTTGGGTCGTTGTCATGCTGGAAGACCCAGCCACGACCCATCTTCAATGCTCTTACTGAGGGAAGGAGGTTGTTGGCCAAGATCTCGCGATACATCGCCCCATCCATCCTCCCCTCAATACGGTGCAGTCGTCCTGTCCCCTTTGCGGAAAAGCATCCCCAAAGAATGATGTTTCCACCTCCATGCTTCACGGTTGGGATGGTGTTCTTGGGGTTGTACTCATCCTTCTTCTTTCTCTAAACACGGCGAGTGGAGTTTAGACCAAAAAGCTCTATTTTTGTCTCATCAGACCACATGACCTTCTCCCATTCCTCCTCTGGATCATCCAGATGGTCATTGGCAAACTTCAGACGGGCCTGGACATGCGCTGGCTTGAGCAGGGGGACCTTGCGTGTGCTGCAGGATTTTAATCCATGACGGCATAGTGTGTTACTAATGGTTTTCTTTGAGACTGTGGTCCCAGCTCTCTTCAGGTCATTGACCAGGTCCTGCCGTGTAGTTCTGGGCTGATCCCTCACCTTCCTCATGATCATTGATGCCCCACGAGGTGAGATCTTGCATGGAGCCCCAGACCGAGGGTGATTGACCATCACCTTGAACTTCTTCCATTTTCTAATAATTGTGCCATCTCACCAAGCTGCTTGCCTATTGTCCTATAGCCCATCTCAGCCTTGTGCAGGTCTACAATTGTATCCCTGATGTCCTTACACAGCTCTCTGGTCTTGGCCATTGTGGAGAGGTTGGAGTCTGTTTGATTGAGTGTGTGGACAGGTGTCTTTTATACAGGTTACGAGTTCAAACCGGTGCAGTTAATACAGGTAATGAGTGGAGAACAGGAGGGCTTCTTAAAGAAAAACTAACAGGTCTGTGAGAGCCGGAATTCTTACTGGTTGGTAGGTGATCAAATACTTATGTCATGCAATAAAATGCAAATTAATTACTTAAAAATCATACAATGTGATTTTCTGGATTTTTGTTTTAGATTCTGTCTATCACAGTTGAAGTGTACCTATGATACAAATTACAGACCTCTACATGCTTTGTAAGTAGGAAAACCTGCAAAATCGGCTGTGTATCAAATACTTGTTCTCCCCACTGTATGTATATATATATATACTGAACAAAAATATAAATGCAACATGTCAAGTGTTGGTCCCATGTTTCATGAGCTGAAATAAAAGATCCCAGAAATTGTCCATATGCACAAAAAGCTTATTTCTCTCAGATGTTGAGCACACATTTGTTTACATCCCTGTTAGTGAGCATTTCTCCTTTGCCAAGATAATCTATCCACCTGACAGGTGTGGCATATCAAGAAGCTGATTAAACAGCATG
Organism: Coregonus clupeaformis; assembly: GCF_020615455.1. Classification (NCBI taxonomy): domain Eukaryota; kingdom Metazoa; phylum Chordata; class Actinopteri; order Salmoniformes; family Salmonidae; genus Coregonus; species Coregonus clupeaformis. Next base: position 42,248,609 of record NC_059218.1, on the reverse strand, counting down.
ATTATTACACAGGTGCACCTTGTGCTGGGGACAATAAAAGGCCACTAAAATGTGCAGTTTTGTCACACAACACAATGCCACAGATGTCTAAAGTTTTGAGGAAGCGTGCAATTGGCATGCTGACTGCAGGAATGTTACCAACGTCATTTTAGAGAATTTGGCAGTACTTCCAACCAGCCTCACAACCACAGACCACGTGTAACCACACCAGCCCAGGACCTCCACATCCAGCTTCTTCACCTGCGGTATAATCTGAGACCGGCCACCCGGACAGCTGATGAAACTGAGGAGTATTTATTTCTGTAATAAAACCCTTTTGTAGGGAAAATCTCATTCTGATTGGCTGGGCCAGCTCCCCAGTGGGTGGGCCTGGCTCCCAAGTGGGTGGGCCTATGCCCTCCCAGGCCCACCCATGGCTGCACCCCTGCCCAGTCGTGAAATCCATAGATTAGGGCCTAATGACTTTTTTCAATTGATTGATTTCTTTATATGAACTGTAACTGAGTAAAATCGTTTTAATTGTTGCATGTTGTGTTTATATTTTGTTCTGTATAAGATTCGATTATAATAGACGTAATTATGGACTAATTCATTCATATCCGAAATACGAATGCAACTCATGCTACATGTAAGCTAAATGGGTCCAGTGTAACTGCTGTTAGTAATAGCTTAGTTACACAATTAGAAGTCCTATTGAAGATACTTTACATTTGAGGCATTTAGCAGACTATGAGCGACTTACAGTGGCGAGTGCATACATTTTCATACTAGTCACCCATGGGCATCGAATCCACAACCCTGGCGTTGCAAGCGCTATGCTCTACCAACTGAGCTGCACGATACGGCTGACGTAGCGTACTAACGTCACTATAGCCAACCTACATGAACTAGCGGTCTGGAATCATCTAATTGATTGTAATTCATAATACTACCAATAGATGACGCCACATTCTCGTTTTTGCTCCCATATTTCCACCGTCTGATTTCGTCAGTCTTGACCGCATGGTCCGGTAGACAAAGCAAGGTGGAGGCAATGTGCTGAGCTGACACTTTGCAGCTGACAGAACAATTCAATAGCCTATGTTTTCCTTGGCTATAGAAGACAAAAACAATCTACTGACTGTATTTGTTTAGCAAAACATGACGAAATAAATATAGAGAAATATTGTTTTATTTGTAAACCTTATTTGTTCCCTAACCTACCGCCCAAAATATATGTTTGGTAGATTATTATTAGCACCAATACATTAGCCTCTTGTCTTCCTATTCAGGAGCGAAATTTAAGAGGTTGAATGTAATGCAACATTTTCTTATGAATTCAACAGAGCGTTTCTCCTGTGTGTGTGTGTGTGTGTGTGTGTGTTCATAGACAAGGCAGGAGAAACTGAGCACATCCTCTCTGATGGGGAGGCCTTCAAAGCGGTGCCGCCACGCTTTGTTTCTAGTTAATTCATTAATTAAATCAGTTTCATCCATGTGGATGAAGAAAACAGAAGAAAAAAAAATACTAAAAGAAACACAGATGCCGTTTCCCGTGTGTGTGTTATTGCTATTAACTGATGTAATAGCTGTAGCTTTATTTTACTGCTGCTCTTTCATTATTTTTTTACTTCACTTATTTTTCTTAAAACTGCATTCATTGTTGGTTAAGGAAGCTTGTAAGGAAGCATTTCACTGTAAGGTCTACACCTGTTGTATTTGGCGCATGTGACAAATGCAATTTAATTTGATTAGATGTATTTGACAGCACAAAGAAAATAACGCGCGGATAAAAAAAAAAAAGCAAACACAAATATAAAATTGTGTTAGAGTATAATTTAGACCACAGTCAGTTGTTTTCTTGAGACGTCACAATCTAAAAACGTCCATCAGACGTGTGGGCGTGTCGCGTGTAGCTCGTTTGGTTATTGGCACGCAGAGCCCTCTCTTGTTATTGTGGGAGCAGAACATGGGAATGGAGAGGCGCAGCCCTTTTACGCAATGTTCCCCTTCATCACACATTTCTTTGTTCCTAAAACAACATGTAAAACATGTTATAACTGCTCCTACATTTGCATATAGCCTACATAACACATCCTTTAGGTTTACAATATCCATGGATAATAAAATAACCTTGTGGAGTAGGCTATTCTGTCTATCTGTATTCAAGACAAGCCGCTTTAGGTGAAGGAGAAGGGTCAACCTCTCTCCAAACAGCAAGAAAAATCAATAGGCTCATAAATCAAAGTCCGTGTTCTTTAACTACCAGGAGTCACCTTCCAATCAGGGCAGAGAGAAAGCACTATGATATCATCCCTATAGCCAGTCTCCGGGCGAGTTAGACTTTCCTTTGTTTGAGCTGCCAGGGGCTGCTACTGTATTTGGAGCGGAGGAGGGAGGGAGAAGGGAGGGAGAAGAAGCATGTTCGGAGGGCGGGGTTTGGGTATCTGGATCTCACGTCTCCTCCCGCCGCCGCCTCTGATAGGATTACAGTTCAGCCCGGTTACCAAGTCCGGGAGCTTTTTCTCACAAACAAGTAACGCCCACCCACTGAACCGGGAACGCTCATTACAGAACACATTGACAGTGACAAAGAGAGAAGTTTAATGAACAACACTTTCGTTTGTTTCTCACAGGATTTAAGGATATTTACAGACTTCTAGTCTTTTTTTAACAACGTTTTGGCAATATTTATAATTTTTTGAGTCAAGAAGCCTATTTTGAATTGTGTTCTCTTTATGGGACCTTTACATAAAGTGATTGAAAACGTTTGGACGCGTCATCTCTGAACGATCTCAAGAAAGTGCTGAGTGCGCTCACTACATGCCGACGCTTTAGGTTGAACAGGTGGCGCCATCTCGGATTTCCTTTAAGTATTTACAATTATTTGGGACAGGCAGACGGGACTTTACTTCAGATGCTCCTCACATACCGGACAGACCCCGTTTAGCGCGACAGAGGAGAGAGCGAGAAACAAAAGCCCATCTGGTCAAAACAAACAAACCGTTTATAGTTTGACAGTTAGACGCGGTTATAACTGCCGCTGACTTCGACATGGTCGTTGAAAGTCCCCGGTTACACGGGGTTAAAGCCCCGGCCCCTACCCCCAATAACGAGAACGTTGTCCCGGCTTCCCTAAGCAGTCCTGCCGTGGATATCTTGCGGAACTTCTACCACACCAAGCGGGTGGGGAACTACCTGATCGGGAGGAAACTTGGAGAGGGCTCCTTTGCTAAAGTCCGAGAGGGACTTCATGCCACGACCGGAGAGAAGGTAGGCTAGTCGACAGTTCTTGAACTTAAGTTTTTTCGATGTTGAAATGTAAAACTTTGAATCTTTTGCCAAGTGACCCATATTGCTACAGTTACAAGATGTAGATTATGTATTGGACATTTTGACAACTGCTTAAATTAGGCTACTTAATTATAACGGGGTTACAATAGCCTCCTATTAAACACGTAACATGTAAATAGACACTTCACATTGAAAAGTGATGTCATTGATATTTTCTATCACGTTTTAAACTACTTGCTAATCGGTACAGCGGTTACACGACGTGGTGACACATACAGTCATATATATATATACATAGTCACATACATAGTCATGTTTGCCGGGTCGATAACGTTACGTTCCCCAGCAAGAACAACAACAGTCACTCAAACAGAAGAGAGAACTAACGAAGAGTCACTGACCAACAACCCAAAACAGGTGGGCTTTTAGGAGGGGTTCTGAAAGTTGACTAGCAACAACAACTGGGACCTAAAAGACACCCACCACGTGCGCCCACTACATTACCCCAAGAAGAGGCAAACAAAAGAAAACCCCGCACCAAACTTAAAGACAGGAAGCAAACCAAAAAGGTGTTGCAAAACGAAATCAGATAAAGGATTGCTTTTCTAGAAATCAAAATAGGGCGCTCCGACTAAAGGTGTTGACCCTCCACATCTCTCAAGCCAACAGGAGCACTGGGCCAGCCACTCTTAAATAGCACCTGGGCCAGCACGGGTGAAACACCTTCCCACTAACGAGATGGACAAGCCAGCACAGGTGTAACACATAACTGACTAACGAGGTGACACCAATCGGTGCGCCCTACTTACTAACGAGTTAGTGGAAAAAACCAAAACCTGTAACAATAACCTAGCGCTTACTTATTTCACAACTCATAATGATAATAATAATAATAATAATATAATGACAAATGAGGTCTGATGTACACATGCAACCCTACTGTAATAATGACACATTCATAATGAATGGACTCCTATAGTGCCAGGTGGGGATGGTTAACCAGCACTGTGGGAGGTAACGCACGCACACTCATACACACACTCATACACACACTCATACGCACACTCCTGCCCAAAACCCAGCATGAATAAGATCAATATTTACTGTAGTGTGTGTGTGTGTGTGTGTTCTGTACCAGGTGGTGTGTGTGTGTGTGTGTGTGTGTTCTGTACCAGTGTGTGTGTGTGTGTGTGTGTGTGTGTGTGTGTGTGTGTGTGTGTGTTCTGTACCAGGTGGTGTGTGTGTGTGTGTGTGTGTGTGTGTGTGTGTGTGTGTGTGTGTATAATGAATAGACCAGCCCATGAGAAAGTGGCGCGGACACTTACATATTAAATTATGGCTTTGATATGTGTGTGCGTGTGCGTGTGTGTGTGTGTCTGTGTGTGTGTGTGCGTGCGTGTGTCTGTGTGGCGTGTGTGTGTGTGTGTGTGTGTGCGTGTGCGTGTGTGTCTGTGTGTGTGTGTCTGTGTGCGTGTGTGTCTGTGTGTGTGTGCGTGTCTGTGTGCGTGTGTGTCTGTGTGTGTGTGTCTGTGTGCGTGTGCGTGTGTGTCTGTGTGTGTGTGTCTGTGTGCGTGTGTGTGTGTGTGTGTGCTACCATTGGCCACTGGTTGCCTTTGTCTCTCTGGGTTCTCTGGGCTTTTGAGGTGCAGCCAAATTCATTAGCATATTACAAAAACACGTACCCCTTTTCCTCACTGTGTGAGTGCGCGTTTGTGCGTATGTGTTTTTCACTATGTGTGTGTGTGTGTGTGCGTGTTTTTGTGTGTGACCTGAAATTCCTATTTAGAAAATTAAAGAAATAGATCCCCCCCCGTACCCCCTTTCACTCTGTTGCTGTGGAGAGAGAGAGATAGAATCCTTCTCTCCTCTCTTCCCTCCTTTCCTCCTTCCCTTGTTCCCTTTGTATGGATGATGCAAACACTTGGCAATCACAGTCAGGAGAGGGGAGGAGAGGAGGGGAGGAGGCGGGGAGGAGGGGAGGGGGGAGGAGAGGGGGAGGGGAGGGAGGAGGAGAGGGGGAGGGGAGGGGGGGAGGGGGAGGGAGGGAGGGGGAGGGGAGGGGAGAGGAGCAGCGCTGCTCTCTGGGTCGTCTACAACGGGAGCCTGGGGGTGGGGGGGGGGGAGCGGTATTTGGGGTCAGTGTCCGGGGGGGTAGAGAAGCGTCTGGGGGATCATATTATTAGAAAGGGCTAGGAAAGGGAGAGGTAGAGGGGAAGATAGCACATGTTGTGTATGATGAATCTGTTGTGAATGTATGTAACCCACTTTCCCCGCATGACCCCTTTCCCCCTGTGTCTGTCTGAGAGAGAGAAGATAACAACTTCTCATGGCCCCTGGGCTGAGAACCCCCTCCTCTCCTCCCAGCTCGCCTTATCTCCCCTTACTGTAAACACACACATTCATTCCCATACTGAATCAAGTATACCCCCACTCTCCATCTCCCCTCCCCCAGTATACCCCCACTCTCCATCTCCCCTCCCCCAGTATACCCCCACTCTCCATCTCCCCTTCCCCAGTATACCCCCACTCTCCATCTCCCCTTCCCCAGTATACCCCCACTCTCCATCTCCCCTTCCCCAGTATACCCCCACTCTCCATCTCCCCTCCCCCAGTATACCCCCACTCTCCATCTCCCCTTCCCCAGTATACCCCCACTCTCCATCTCCCCTCCCCCAGTATACCCCCACTCTCCATCTCCCCTCCCCCAGTATACCCCCCACTCTCCATCTCCCTCCCCCAGTATACCCCCACTCTCCATCTCCCCTCCCCCAGTATACCCCCACTCTCCATCTCCCCTCCCCCAGTATACCCCCACTCTCCATATCCCTCCCCCAGTATACCCCCACTCTCCATCTCCCCTCCCCCCAGTATACCCCCACTCTCCATCTCCCCTCCCCCAGTATACCCCCACTCTCCATCTCCCTCCCCCCAGTATACCCCCCACTCTCCATCTCCCCTCCCCCCAGTATACCCCCACTCTCCATCTCCCCTCCTCCAGTATACCCCCACTCTCCATCTCCCCTCCCCCAGTATACCCCCACTCTCCATTCTTCTTTGTTGTCATTCAACAAAGGACGACTCGTTTTCATGCATTTTTTCATTGAGAAATACTGCAAACATCTTAATTAAATGTAAAATTGCGTGACTAAGATCTCCTCTAGTGTTATAGTGTGTTAGGCATGCTGGAGACAGCTGCTGTAGTGGCAGAGACCAGTACAGGTTACTATATACAGGATGGCCTCTCTCTCTCTCCCTCTCTCTCTGTCTCCCCCCCCTCTCTCTCTCTCTCTCTCTCTCTCTCTCTCTCTCTCTCTCTCTCCTCTCTCTGCTCTCTCTCTCTCTGTCTCTCTCTCTGCTCTCTCTCTCTCTCTGTCTCTCTCTCTCTCTCTCTCTGTCTCTCTCTCTGTCTCTCTCTCTCTCTGTCTCTCTCTCTCTCTCTCTGTCTCTCTCTCTCTGTCTCTCTCTCTCTTCTCTCTGTCTCTCTCTCTCAATTCAATTTCAATTCAATTTAAGGGCTTTATTGGCATGGGAAGTGAAGTAGATAGTAAACAAAAGTGAAATAAACAATAAATATTAACAGTAAACATTACACTCAGAAGTTTCAAAAGAATAAAGACATTTCAAATGTCATATTATGTATATATACAGTGTTGTAACAATGTGCAAATAGTTAAAGTACAAATGGGAAAATAAATAAACATAAATATGGGTTGTATTTACAATGGTGTTTGTTCTTCACTGGTTGCCCTTTTCTTGTGGCAACAGGTCACAAATCTTGCAGCTGTGATGGCACACTGTGGTTTTTCACCCAGTAGATAAGGGAGTTTATCAAAATTGGGTTTGTTTTCGAATTCTTTGTGGATCGCTGTAATCTGAGGGAAATATGTGTCTCTAATATGGTCATACATTTGGCAGGAGGTTAGGAAGTGCAGCTCAGTTTCCACCTCATTTTGTGGGCAGTGTGCACATAGCCTGTCTTCTCTTGAGAGCCAGGTCTGCCTACGGCGGCCTTTCTCAATAGCAAGGCTATGCTCACTGAGTCTGTACATAGTCAAAGCTTTCCTTAAGTTTGGGTCAGTCACAGTGGTCAAGTATTCTGCCACTGTGTACTCTCTGTTTAGGGCCAAATAGCATTCTAGTTTGCTCTGTTTTTTTGTTTGTTCTTTCCAATGTGTCAAGTAATTCTCTTTTTGTTTTCTCATGATTTGGTTGGGTCTAATTGGTGTTGTTGTTGTTGTTGTCCTGGGGCTGTGTGGGGTCTGTTTGTGTTTGTAGAACAGAGCCCCAGGACAAGCTTACTTAGGGGACTCTTCTCCAAGTTCATCTCTCTGTAGGTGATGGCTTTGTTATGGAAGGTTTGGGAATCGCTTCCTTTTAAGTGGTTATAGAATTTAACGGCTCTTTTCTGGATTTTGATAATTAGCGGGTATTGGCCTAATTCTGCTCTGCATGCATTATTTGGTGTTTTACGTTGTACACGGAGGATGTTTTTGCAGAATTCTGCATGCAGAGTCTCAATTTGGTGTTTGTCCCATTTTGTGAATTCTTGGTTGGTGAGCGGACCCCAGACCTCAGAACCATAAAGGGCAATGGGTTCTATAACTGATTCAAGTATTTTTAGCCAGATCCTAATTGGTATGTCAAATTTTATGTTCCTTTTGATGGCATAGAAGGCCCTTCTTGCCTTGTCTCTCAGATCGTTCACAGCTTTGTGGAAGTTACCTGTGGCGCTGATGTTTAGGCCGAGGTATGTATAGTTTTTTGTGTGCTCTAGGGCAACGGTGTCTAGATGGAATTTGTATTTGTGGTCCTGGCAACTGGACCTTTTTGGAACACCATTATTTTTGTCTTACTGAGATTTACTGTCAGGGCCCAGGTCTGACAGAATCTGTGCAGAAGATCTAGGTGCTGCTGTAGGCCCTCCTTGGTTGGTGACAGAAGCACCAGATCGTCAGCAAACAGAAGACATTTGACTTCAGATTCTAGTAGGGTGAGGCCGGGTGCTGCAGACTGTTCTAGTGCCTCGCCAATTCGTTGATATATATGTTGAAGAGGGTGGGGCTTAAACTGCATCCCTGTCTCACCCCACGGCCCTGTGGAAAGAAATGTGTGTTTTTTGCCAATTTTAACCGCACACTTGTTGTTTGTGTACATGGATTTTATAATGTCGTATGTTTTTCCCCCAACCCCACTTTCCATCAATTTGTATAGCAGACCCTCATGCCAAATTGAGTCAAAAGCTTTTTTGAAATCAACAAAGCATGAGAAGACTTTGCCTTTGTTTTGGTTTGTTTGTTTGTCAATTTGGGTGTGCAGGGTGAATACGTGGTCTGTCGTACGGTAATTTGGTAAAAAGCCAATTTGACATTTGCTCAGTACATTGTTTTCACTGAGGAAATGAACTAGTCTGCTGTTAATGATAATGCAGAGGATTTTCCCAAGGTTGCTGTTGACGCATATCCCACGGTAGTTATTGGGGTCAAATTTGTTCTCTCTCTCTGTCTCTGTCTCTCTGTCTCTCTCTCTCTCTCTCTCTCTCTCTCTCTCTCTCTCTCTGTCTCTGTCTCTGTCTCTGTCTCTGTCTCTGTCTCTGTCTCTGTCTCTGTCTCTGTCTCTGTCTCTCTCTCTGTCTCTCTCTCTGTCTCTCTCTCTGTCTCTCCTGGTCCATTCTCCATGGGTATAGTTGTTAATGATATCATATCTCACAGAGTGGAGTGGTCAGGCTGCCCTGTGTCTACAGTCTGGGGTCTAGACTCTCTAACTGTAAGTCGCTCTGGACAAGAGCATCTGCTAAATGACTAAAATGTAAATGAATCAGTTTAGTAACACCTGGGCTTGGAGCGAAAAGGGTAGCTCTCCAGGAACACAGTTGGGCAACTCTGGTCTAGGGTCTAGACTGATCTTATTATTTTTTCCCTCCCTCCTTCTCTCCTTCTCTCCTTCTCTCCTTCCTTCCCTCCCTCCTTCCCTCCCTTTCTCCTTCCTTCCCTCCCTCCCTCCCTCCTTCTCTCCTTCTCTCCCTCCCTCCTTCCCTCCCTCTCGCCTTCCCTCCCTCTCTCCTTCTCTCCTTCCCTCCCTCTCTCCTTCCCTCCCTCCTTCCTTCCTTCCCTCCCTCCCTCCTTCCCTCCCTCTCTCCCAGGTTGCAGTAAAGGTGATAGATAAGAGGAAGGCGAAGAAGGACTCGTATGTGACTAAGAACCTCCGTAGAGAGGGCCACATCCAACAGATGATCAGACACCCCAACATCACCCAGCTGCTGGACATCCTGGAGACTGAGAACAGGTACTATACAATACTATACTATACAATACTATACTATACTATACTATACTATACTGTAGACTACTGGACATACTGGAGACTGATAACAGGTACTATACTATATGATACGATACTATACTATACTATACTATACTATACTATACTATAATGTAGACTACTGAACATACTGGAGACTGAGAACAGGTACTATACTATACTATACTATACTATACTATACTATACTATACTGTATACTACTGGACATGCTGGAGACTGAAAACAGGCTCAGTTACTACCAGGTGATGGAGTTGTTACTACCAGGTGATGGAGTTGTTACTACCAGGTGATGGAGTTGTGTCCTGTCATCTATCTGTTATCATCAGTTACTACCTGGTGATGGAGTTGTGTCCTGTCATCTATCTGTTATCATCAGTTACTACCTGGTGATGGAGTTGTGTCCTGTCATCTATCTGTTATCATCAGTTACTACCTGGTGATGGAGTTGTGTCCTGTCATCTATCTGTTATCATCAGTTACTACCTGGTGATGGAGTTGTGTCCTGTCATCTATCTGTTATCACCAGTTACTACCTGGTGATGGAGTTGTGTCCTGTCATCTATCTGTTATCACCAGTTACTACCTGGTGATGGAGTTGTGTCCTGTCATCTATCTGTTATCATCAGTTACTACCAGGTGATGGAGTTGTGTCCTGTCATCTATCTGTTATCATCAGTTACTACCTGGTGATGGAGTTGTGTCCTGTCATCTATCTGTTATCATCAGTTACTATCTGGTGATGGAGTTGGGTCCTGTCATCTATCTGTTATCATCAGTTACTACCAGGTGATGGAGTTGTGTCCTGTCATCTATCTGTTATCACCAGTTACTATCTGGTGATGGAGTTGTGTCCTGTCATCTATCTGTTATCATCAGTTACTACCTGGTGATGGAGTTGTGTCCTGTCATCTATCTGTTATCATCAGTTACTATCTGGTGATGGAGTTATTATGTTATCATCAGTTACTACCAGGTGATGGAGTTGTGTCCTGTCATCTATCTGTTATCACCAGTTACTATCTGGTGATGGAGTTGTGTCCTGTCATCTATCTGTTATCATCAGTTACTACCTGGTGATGGAGTTGTGTCCTGTCATCTATCTGTTATCATCAGTTACTACCTGGTGATGGAGTTGTTACTACCTGGTGATGGAGTTGTGTCCTGTCATCTATCTGTTATCATCAGTTACTACCTGGTGATGGAGTTGTGTCCTGGAGGAAACCTGATGAACCGGATCTACGATAAGAAGAAGCTGGACGAGAGAGAGACGCAGAAATATGTACGTCAGCTGGTGATGGCTGTGGAACATCTACACAGGGCCGGAGTGGTGCACAGGTAAGGGGGAGACACACACGTAGATACACACACACACACACACACACACACACACACACACACACACACACACACACACACACACACACACACACAGACACACACACACACACACACACACGTAGATACACACACACACACGTAGATACACACACACACGTAGATACACACACACACACACGTAGATACACACACACACACACACACACACACGTAGATACACACACACACACACGGACGCACACAGATCTAGATGCACACAGACGTATACACTCACTCACTCACTCACTCACTCACTCACTCAGAGATATCCATCAAAGTATCAGCATATGATTATTTAGCCACTGACTGTAAAGTTCTGGACCTCTCTGTGTCTGTCTCGCAGGGATCTGAAGATTGAGAACCTACTGTTGGATGAACAGGAACACATCAAGCTCATAGGTAACTACACCCCAGCCCCCGTTTACCTAACTGACCACCGTTTACCTAACTGACCACCGTTTACCTAACTGACCACCGTTTACCTAACTGACCACCGTTTACCTAACTGACCCCCGTTTACCTAACTGACCCCCGTTTACCTAACTGACCCCCGTTTACCTAACTGACCCCGTTTACCTAACTGACCCCCGTTTACCTAACTGACCCCCGTTTACCTAACTGACCCCCGTTTACCTAACTGACCCCCGTTTACCTAACTGACCCCCGTTTACCTAACTGACCACCGTTTATCTAACTGACCCCGGCTTTGTCTGTGTGTGTTCTTTCATTTCTCTTTTTTATCTCATCTAAAAAGGTCAATTCCCACGACAGAAAGAGATGACTCACTAACCAAACAGACTGACTCAGCCAACAGTAGCTAGGGTTAAAGCAGAGCGTTACCTCTTCCAGTGTAGCAGGGTGTTTCAGGGGAACAGAGCGTTACCTCTTCCAGTGTAGCAGGGTGTTTCAGGGGAACAGAGCGTTACCTCTTCCAGAGTAGCAGGGTGTTTCAGGGGAACAGAGCGTTACCTCTTCCAGTGTAGCAGGGTGTTTCAGGGGAACAGAGCGTTACCTCTTCCAGAGTAGCAGGGTGTTTCAGGGGAACAGGCGACCTCTTCCAGAGTAGCAGGGTGGTTCAGGGGAACAGAGCGTTACCTCTTCCAGAGTAGCAGGGTGTTTCAGGGGAACAGAGCGTTACCTCTTCCAGAGTAGCAGGGTGTTTCAGGGGAACAGAGCGTTACCTCTTCCAGAGTAGCAGGGTGGTTCAGGGGAACAGAGCGTTACCTCTTCCAGAGTAGCAGGGTGTTTCAGGGGAACAGAGCGTTACCTCTTCCAGAGTACCAGGGTGTTTCAGGGAAGTCATTCTTTATTAGTCCCAAATTGGGAAATTGTTTTGCGACAGTTGAGACATGACAATAAACATAAGGAGGGAGGCAGACTGTTGTAAACACAACCCATATTTATGTTTATTTATTTTTCCTTTTGTACTTTAACTATTTGCACATTGTTACAACACTGTATATAGACATAATATGACATTTGAAATGTCTTTATACTTTTGGAACTTTTGTGAGTGTAATGTTTCCTGTTAATATGTATAGTTTATTTCACTTTTGTTTATTATCTATTTCACTTGCTTTGGCAATACCAGTCAAAAGTTTTAGAACACCTACTCATTCAAGGGTTTTTCTTTATTTTTACTATTTTTTACATTGTAGAATAATAGTGAAGACATCAAAACAATGAAATAGCACATATGTTGCAGTCGCAACAACCATCAAGCGCTATGATGAAACTGGCTCTCATGAGGACCGCCACAGGAAAGGAAGACCCAGAGTTACCTATGCTGCAGAGGATAAGTTCATTAGAGTTACTAGCCTCAGAAATTGCAGCCCAAATAAATGCTTCACAGAGTTCAAGTAACAGACACATCTCAACATCAACTGTTCAGAAGGGACTGTGTGAATCAGGCCTTCATGGTCGAATTGCTGCAAAGAAACCACTACTAAAGGACACCAATAAGAAGAAGAGACCTGCTTGGGCCAAGAAACACGAGCAATGGACATTAGACCGGTGGAAATCTGTCCAAATTGGAGATTTTTGGTTCCAACCGCCGTCTCTTTGTGAGACGCGGTGTGGGTGAGCGTATGATCTCCGCATGTGTAGTTCCCACCGTAAAGCATGGAGGAGGAGGTGTTATGGTGTGGGGGGTGCTTTGCTGGTGACACTGTCTGTGATTTCTTTAGAATTCAAGGCACACTTAACCAGCATGGCTACCACAGCATTCATCCCATCTGGTTTGGGCTTTTTTTGTTTGTTTTACCTTTATTTAACTAGGCAAGTCAGTTAAGAACAAATTCTTATTTACAATGACAGCCTACACTGGCCAAACCCAGACGATGCTGGGCCAATTGTGCGCCGCCCTATGGGACTCCCAATCAGGGCCGGTTATGATACAGTCTGGAATCGAACCAGGGGGTCTGTAGTGACGCCTCAAGCACTGAGATGCAGGGCCTTAGACCGCTGCGCCACTCGGGAGCCCAGGTGGGACTATCATTTGTTTTTCAACAGGACAATGACCCAACACACCTCCAGGCTGTGTAAGGGCTATTTGACCAAGAAAGAGAGTGATGGAGTGCTGCATCAGATGACCTGGCCTCCACAATCCCCTGACCTCAACCCAATTGGATTGGTTTGGGATGAGTTGGACCGCAGAGTGTAGGAAAAGCAGCCAACAAGCGCTCAGCATATGTGGGAACTCCTTCAAGACTGTTGGAAAAGCATTCCAGGTGAAGCTGGTTGAGAGAATGCCAAGAGTGTGCAAAGCTGTCACCAAGGCAAAGGGTGGCTATTTGAAGAATCTCAAATATTAAATATATTTTGATTTGTTTAAAACTTTTTTGGTTACTATATGATTCCATATGTGTTATTTCATAGTTTTGATGTCTTCACTATTATTCTAGAATGTAGAAAATAGCACAAATAAAGAAAAACCCTTGAATGAGTAGGTGTCCAAACTTTTGACTGGTACTGTATGTGTCCCATGTCAATCAAGCCCCTTAAATTGAATTGAACTGTTGAACCAGGAAGGGTTGTAAATAACACACATATCCACCTCTCTCCCCTCCCTCTCCCCTCTCCTCCCCCCTCTCCCCTCCCCCCTCCTCCTTCTCTCCCCTCTCTCCCTCCTTCTCTCCCTCCCTCTCCTGTAGATTTTGGTCTCAGTAACTGTGCAGGGATCCTGGGTTATTCGGACCCGTTCAGTACCCAGTGTGGGAGCCCAGCCTACGCTGCTCCGGAACTACTGTCCCGCAAGAAGTACGGACCCAAGGTGGACGTCTGGTCCATGTGAGTACACAAACCACACAACCAAAAGGTTTCATAAACAACAGTTTACAACATGCAGGTTTAATACACAACAGTTTACAACATACAGGTTTAATACACAACAGTTTACAACATGCAGGTTTAATACACAACAGTTTACAACATACAGGTTTAATACACAACAGTTTACAACATGCAGGTTTCCCATCCCTGCTGTATAAGACCTCTGTACAAACTACTAGATCACTTCTCAACAAGTTGACTATCATCGTTACAGGACTTATTTATGTGTCATAGACAGTAATGTCCCTGTGTGTGTTTCCCTGACAGAGGAGTGAACATGTACGCCATGCTGACTGGCACCCTTCCCTTCACCGTGGAGCCCTTCAGTCTCAGGGCTCTGCACCAAAAGATGGTGGACAAGGATATGAACCCTCTACCGCCCTCTCTCTCTACAGGTACACACACAGAAACAGTCACACTCACACACACACACACACACACGTATATACACGCACACACACACAGAAACATGCACGCTCGCAAACACACATACACACACACACACACACACACACACACACACTTCATATATATATACTACCGGTAACACTAGAAGTGGAGTCAAAAAGTCAAGACATTCATGTTAGGTAATAGAATACCATCAGGTCATGTACTACAGACACAAAGACAGTCTGCTTTCTCCTCCTAGACTCACCTACATAGAGACAGTCTGCTTTCTCCTCCTAGACTCACCTACATAGAGACAGTCTGCTTTCTCCTCCTAGACTCACCTACATAGTAACTAAGGTACAGACAGTCTGCTTTCTCCTCCTAGACTCACCTACATAGAGATAACTAGAGGGTGAAACAAAGACAGTCTGCTTTCTCCTCCTAGACTCACCTACATAGAGACAGTCTGCTTTCTCCTCCTAGACTCACCTACATAGAGACAGTCTGCTTTCTCCTCCTAGACTCACCTACATAGAGACAGTCTGCTTTCTCCTCCTAGACTCACCTACATAGAGACAGTCTGCTTTCTCCTCCTAGACTCACCTACATAGAGACAGTCTGCTTTCTCCTCCTAGACTCACCTACATAGAGACAGTCTGCTTTCTCCTCCTAGACTCACCTACATAGAGATAACTAGAGGGTGATACAAAGACAGTCTGCTTTCTCCTCCTAGACTCACCTACATAGAGATAACTAGAGGGTGAAACAAAGACAGTCTGCTTTCTCCTCCTAGACTCACCTACATAGAGATAACTAGAGGGTGAAACAAAGACAGTCTGCTTTCTCCTCCTAGACTCACCTACATAGAGATAACTAGAGGGTGAAACAAAGACAGTCTGCTTTCTCCTCCTAGACTCACCTACATAGAGACAGTCTGCTTTCTCCTCCTATCTCTCTCTCTCTCTCTCTCTCTCTCTCTCTCTCTCTCTCTCTCTCTCTCTCTGTCTCTCTCTCTCTCTCTCTCTCTCTCTCTCTCTCTCTCTCTCTGTCTCTCTCTCTCTCTGTCTCTCTCTCTCTCTCTCTCTCTCTCTCTGTCTCTCTCTCTCTCTCTCTCTCTCTCTCTCTCTCTCTCTGTCTCTCTCTATCTCTATCTCTCTCTCTTTCTCTCTGTCATTCTCTCTCTCATTCTCTCGCCGTTCTGAATGGTGGAGAGGAGAAAAGTTGTCTTGGCCAGATGAATTAGCCTGTAACTAGCAGAACACTCCCCCGGTTTCATGTAAGTTAAAGACAGCATTGGTATCTTGTTCTAGTCTTATCTTAATATTATATTAGCGCGTTAAATTGTTCCGTCAGGAAATATTCCAGTCTGTTCCTGACGTCTGGTGGCCGTTCCATAAATGCCTCGGAATTTCCTCCGGAGCCGGTCGGCAAATCAGATTGAGGCCTGTTGTTGTGAAACTGATGATAGCACAGTGTTTCCTTCAACTACAGTGCATTCGGAAAGTATTCAGACCCCTTGACTTTAACACATTTTGATACATTACAGCCTTATTCCCTCGATCCTGACTAGTCTCCCAGTCCCTGCAGCTGAAAAACATCCCCACAGCATGATGCTGCCACCACCATGCTTCACCGTAGGGATGGTGCCAGGTTTCCTCCAGACATGACGCTTGGCATTCAGGCCAAAGAGTTCAATCTTGGTTTCATCAGACCAGAGAATCTTGTTTCTCATGGTCTGAGAGTCTTTAAGTGTCTTTTGGCAAACTCCAAACGGGCTGTCATGTGCCTTTTACTGAGGAGTGGCTTCTGTCTGGCCACTCTACCATAAAGGCCTGATTGGTGGAGTGCTGCAGAGATGGTTGTCCTTCTGGAAGGTTCTCCCATCTCCACAGAGGAACTCTGGTGCTCTGTCAGAGTGACCATCGGGTTCTTGGTCACCTCCCTGACCAAGGCCCTTCTCCCCCGATTGCTCAATTTGGCCGGGCGGGCAGCTCTAGGAAGAGTCTTGGTGGTTCCAAACTTCTTCCATTTAAGAATGATGGCGGCCGCTGTGTTCTTGGGGACCTTCAATGCTGCAGAATGTTTTTGGTACCCTTCCCCAGATCTGTGCCTCAACACAATCCTGTCTCGGAGCTCTATCGACAATTCCTTCGACCTCCGGTTTTTGCTCTGACATGCACGGTCAACTGTGAGCTGACACTTATCAGCTCATTCCTCTGAGGTCAGGTGCATCTACACAGTGACGTTGATGGTAGCGTGTCTCAACATTCTTTGGCACCATGATTCATTTCTTTAGAATAGAGGAGGTAGCCTGTGTGTGTGTGTGTGTGTGTGTGTGTGTGTGTGTGTGTGTGTGTGTGTGTAAAGATCAACCTCAGGTATGAGTGGAGTGCCAAACCAAGCACCACAGGCAGGACCAACCAGTTCCCTTTAGCTCCTGCTGTCACTCATAACTCATACAATTAGCTGGAAATCTGTTTTAATTAGAGGTTCGGTTGGAGAAAGGTTATTGTAAAAGTTTCACCCCAACTGGTTCCCTTCCTCATTCCTGGCAAGGAACAACAATCCCACTGGGCAACAACTGGTTGAATCAACATTGTTTCCACGTCATTACAACCAAAATAATCTATGTGATGAAGTTGAATCAGCGTGGGAAAATGATTGGATTTGCAAAAAGTCATCAAGAAATTCATAGTTAGTTGACAACTCAACCAAATGTAAATCAAAACTAGACGTTGAACTGACATCTGTGCCCAGCGGGATAAGACTTGGCTCCACCTAAGTTGCAACTAAACCAACAAACCCCATTCCAATTCCAGTCAATTCAACAAGTACACTGAAATTCCAATTCCAATTCTCCCCAATGCTTTTCAATAAGGAACATTTGGAATGGGAATTTGAATTTGGTTTACTTTCTGAATTGACTGTAATTGAAATAGAATTGACCCCAAAACTGATATGCAAGCACTGTCTGGATTATTAAGTATTTTACGTCATAGTAAGTATTTTAACAAATTATCTGTCTCTCTCTCTGTCTCTCTGTTCTGTCTCTGTCTCTCTCTCTCTGTCTCTCTGTCTCTCTCTCTGTCTCTCTGTCTCTCGCTGTCTCTGTCTCTCTGTCTCTCGCTGTCTCTGTCTCTCTGTCTCTCTCTCTCTCTCTCTCTCTCTCTCTCTCTCTCTGTCTCTGTCTCTGTCTCTCTCTCTCTCTGTCTCTGTCTCTGTCTCTCTCTCTCTCTGTCTCTGTCTCTCTGTCTCTCTCTCTGTCTCTCTGTCTCTGTCTCTCTCTCTCTCTCTCTCTCTGTCTCTCTGTCTCTCTGTCTCTGTCTCTCTCTCTCTCTCTCTGTCTCTCTCTGTCTCTGTCTCTCTCTCTCTGTCTGTCTCTGTCTCTGTCTCTGTCTCTGTCTCTGTCTCTGTCTCTGTCTCTGTCTCTGTCTCTGTCTCTGTCTCTGTCTCTGTCTCTGTCTCTCTGTCTCTGTCTCCTCCACAGCGGCCATCTGTCTGTTGAAGAAGCTGTTAGAACCAGATCCAGCTAAGAGACCCAACATCCACCAGGTCATGGCTGATTCCTGGCTACAGCTGGCTAACGCTAACACTGGAGCACCCTACCTCAACAGGTACACACACACACACACACACACACACACACACACACACACACACTGGAGCACCCTACCTCAACAGGTACACACACACACACACACACACACACACACACACACACACTGGAGCACCCTACCTCAACAGGTACACACACACACACACACACACACACACACACACACACACTGGAGCACCCTACCTCACACACACACACACACACACACACTGGAGCACCCTACCTCAACAGGTACACACACACACACACACACACACACTGGAGCACCCTACCTCAACAGGTACAACACACACACACACACACACACACACACACACACACACACACACACACTGGAGCACCCTACCTCAACAGGTACACACACACACACACACACACACACACTGGAGCACCCTACCTCAACAGGTAACACACACACACACACACACACACACACACTGGAGCACCCTACCTCAACAGGTACACACACACACACACACACACTCAAACACACACACAGGTCAGATGGCTAACCTCTCTCTCTATAGGATCCACATTGAGGAGATCAACCACATGGTATTGCTCCATATGACAGAGAGGATGGGTTATAAACACAGCGAGGTGCTGAGTGCCGTGCTGACCAACAGAGCCTGTCACACCCTGGCTGTCTACTTCCTGCTCAACAACAAGATGAAGAGGCTCTCCAAGGAGTACAGGGTACGTTTTCAACACACTACACCGTGGAGTACAGGGTACGTTTTCATCACACTACACCGTGGAGTACAGGGTACGTTTTCATCACACTACACCGTGGAGTACAGGGTACGTCATCACACTACATCGTGGAGTACAGGGTACGTTTTCAACACACTACACCGTGGAGTACAGGGTACGTTTTCATCACACTACACCGTGGAGTACAGGGTACGTTTTCATCACACTACACCGTGGAGTACAGGGTACGTTTTCATCACACTACACCGTGGAGTACAGGGTATGTTTTCATCACACTACACCGTGGAGTACAGGGTACGTTTTCATCACACTACACCGTGGAGTACAGGGTACGTTTTCAACACACTACACCGTGGAGTACAGGGTACGTTTTCATCACACTACACCGTGGAGTACAGGGTACGTTTTCATCACACTACACCGTGGAGTACAGGGTACGTTTTCAACACACTACACCGTGGAGTACAGGGTACGTTTTCATCACACTACACCGTGGAGTACAGGGTACGTTTTCATCACACTACACCGTGGAGTACAGGGTACGTTTTCATCACACTACACCGTGGAGTACAGGGTACGTTTTCAACACACTACACCGTGGAGTACAGGGTACGTTTTCATCACAATACACCGTGGAGTAGAGGGTACGTTTTCATCACACTACACCGTGGAGTACAGGGTACGTTTTCATCACACTACACCGTGGAGTACAGGGTACGTTTTCATCACACTACACCGTGGAGTAGAGGGTACGTTTTCATCACACTACACCGTGGAGTACAGGGTACGTTTTCAACACACTACACCGTGGAGTATATTATAGTGGTAGCTACATTATAGTGGTAGCTACGTCCTTTGTTGTCTAATAGTTTCTAATGGAGGACATGACAAAGAGCTGCTAATTCAATCTGGACAAGATAAGAAAAGCTCTGGTCATTCAATAGCAACACACATAGCAGCAAGATACAAGGAAAAACCCAACAGAACGGAGCTTATTGTAATACGATGTTTTCTTCAGGAAAAGCAGTAGGCTTTTAACTCTAGAATAATGCTTGAATATCTTTGGAATAACATTGTAATAACGTTTCTGTCCCCCAGGAAAAGGTGTACCAAGAGAAAGAGAAGAAGACAGAGAAGAATGAATACTTCCAGACCCAGTGGAGGAAACACATAGAGAAGGTCACCATCCCTCCTAAACAGACTCCTGTCTACCTGGCTGTCAGCAAGGGCCCTAGCAAGGAGAAGAAACACAGGAATGGTGAGAGCACACACACGAACGCGAATACACACACACAAATAAACAAGCACCCACACACTCCCCTCTATTCAGTATGAAAAATGTACGCACTCACTAACTGTAAGTCGCTCTGGATAAGAGCGCCTGCTAAATGACTAAAAAATTTAAGATGTAAAATATTCCCCATATATCCTCTCAACAGAAATCCTTTCATTAGCTGGAGCACTGATTACTCTCAACAACAATGGCTGATGCCACAAGGCTGGGCGGTATACCGGGGTATTTGGGGAAAGCCACAGGATTGTTTTTCAATACCGTCAAAACACAGTTGAAACTATTTGAATATTTGTAGCTACTTTTTAAGTAAATACCTGCAGTCAACTTCTGCAATACGTTAGGAGATAAAGGTACATTGCGTTCTTCATTTCACCTGTCACATTATTATGTAGCTTACGGTAGTCCCCAGTCGCGTGGTGTTTATTTACAAGCACACGATGACAAGAGACCGGAACCTTGTGAGTCACTCTCTGTCGTGCAGCATGTGCCAGGTTATCTAATTACAGTATGGAATTCACAACTAAATGTTTGCCAGCTATTAAGTTAACGGTCTAGAATGTATTAAATGCTCTGTAGTTGTGCATTTGGTTTACTCATTTAGTAGCTAGTTAGCTATATAGCTAAGTGGTTAGCTTCTTCCAAATTCAAGCATTCGCTTGGTAACAGCAGAGAATCCCCTCCTGGATCAAGAGCCTTGCTGGCTAATATTAGTTTTGTGCATGCAGCAAACTGTGTAGCATTTTTGAGTTACTTGTATACTTGTATAGTTTAGGTCAGAAACTGTACAAAATGTTTGCAATGCGCTCGTTAGCATTTAGTTAGCATTCTCTATGAGGATTCCTTAGTACTTGTTAGCATTTTGTTAGCATTCTGGTAAGTCATGTTTTTTGGCCTTTGAATATTAGTACTTTTTAAATAAATACTTGCAGTCAACTTGTGCACTAGGTAATAGATAAAGCAGATCGCGTTCATTATTTCGCCCATTAGGTAATTTTTCATTATGAAGCTTTTTCATTATGAAGCTTACCGGTACTAGTTTCCCAAAACAGCGGTTTGAGCCAGTCACATGCGTTTGTTTACAAAGAAGCACAATTAGCTAAATGGGAGCTTTGTGAGGTGAGTCACTCCTGCAGTGAAACTTCAGTGAAATGATCAAGTTGTATTAAATTCACTACTAATATTTGCCAGCTATATATATTCTAACTAATAAGTTAACTATCTAAAATGTGCCAAATAAATTCTCTCCATCTGGGTTTTGCTAACTTGCTAATGTTAGCTAAGTGACTAACGTTAGCGTGCGTTTTGAGATACTTGCATAACTATGAGCTGGATTGTCTGGCCTAGTAGTAAATGTTGGCATGCGCTCGTTAGCATTTACCTAACATTGTTAGCATTTACCTAGCATTGTTAGCATTTTGGTAGCATTCTGGTAAGTGACGTTTTTTTGGGATTTTCTTCCTTTGAAAAAAAAAATAGCGCCCCTTGTGTGCACTACCGGTAATACCGTATATACCGGGACGGCAAAGGCACGGTATGAAGGTATGGAAATCTGGATACCACCCAACCCTAGATGCCACCCCTCCATACCTCCACCCCTCCCATCATTTCATCCCCATAAGAGAGGTGAGACCACACAACACACACAACACACACAGCCAGCATAGTACTGGGCGTACCTTGAAATGGGCCCTTGTGTTCCTATGTGCAGTGTATCATCACACCGGTGTGACCTTCTCCAGTTATTACAGAATGTACATTATACTAGCAGAACGTTTATTTACGTGAAGATGGTGTTGTACAAAGGCTAGCATGGCTGCAGAACTTAGCACGAAGGAGGAGCCAGTTCCACCGCATTTTCTCCCATAGCCCCCCCTCTAATCAGGGACTGATTTAGACCTGGGACACCAGGTGGGTGATTCCCCTCTAATCAGGGACTGATTTAGACCTGGGACACCAGGTGGGTGCAATAATGATCAGGTAGAACAGAAAAGCTGTCAAGTCTACACCCTGCTCCCTCCGGCGTACGATGTTTCCGGAATACTAACCGCCGGTCCTGGGATTTATCATTACGCACACCTGGCGTTCCATCATTACGCGCACCTGCAGATCATTATGATTCACACCTGGACTCCATTGCCTTCCTCATTACCTCCCCTTTATCTGTCCCTCCCTCACGTTCATTCCTCAGTCGGTATTGTTTCCGTGTCCGTGCTATATCGCCACGGTTACGCTGGTCTCGGTTCACGTTTGTTGTTTTATTAAACGTTTCACCTGCACCTGCTTCTCAACGCACAGCGTCGTTGTTACAAAAAGCAGCAGTAATCAAGACCTCGTAGGGTAACATTTGAATGCCCCTGGGCAAGGCCATGGAACAGTAGTGTATTTATTTGCATGTTATGACAGAGAGAAGAACTGCGTAACTCAGCCTCAGGTACCCAAATTACTAGGACAGTATATTTGCATATTACTAGAGGGAAGACGTTTTACTGACATAGCTGAGTAGATCTGTTGATACAGTGTTTAAAAACTGTACAGGCCTGTTCTGGCTGCAGCCGCCTCTCTCTCCCCCTCTCTCTCCCAAGTCACCCTCTGTTGACTCGTCTAACGTCTCATTCCGCAATCATGGCCATTAATATGGAGTTGGTCCACCCTTTGCTGCTATAACAGCCTCCACTCTTCTGGGAAGGCTTTCCACTAGATGTTGGAACATTGCTGTGGGGACTTGCTTCCATTCAGCCACAACAGCATTAGTGAGGTCAGGGTTCTGTGCAGGACAGTCAAGTTCTTCCACACCAATCTCGACAAACCATTTCTGTATGGACCTTGCCTTGTGCACGGGGGCATTGTCATGCTGAAACAGGAAAGGACCTTCCCCAAACTGCTGCCACAAAGTTGGAAGCACAGAACCGTCTAGAATGTCATTGTATGCTGTAACGTTAAGATTTCCCTTCACTGGAACTAAGGGGCCTAGTCCGAATCATGAAAAACAGCCCCAGACCATTATTCCTCCTCCAACAAACTTTACAGTCGGCACTATGCATTGGGGCAGGTAGCTTTCTCCTGGCATCCACCAAACCCAGATTAGTCCGTGATTCTTCACTCCTGAGAACACGTTTCCACTGCTCCAGAGTCCAATGGCGGCGAGCTTTACACCACTCCAGCCGATGCTTGGCATTGCGCATGGTGATCTTAGGCTTTGACGAAATTTGACGAACTGACTTGTTGGAAAGGTGGCATTCTATGTCGCTGCCACATTGAAAGTCACTAAGCTCATCAGTACGGGCCATTCGACTGCCAATGTTTGTCTATGGAGATTGCATGGCGGTGTGCTCAATTTTATACACCTGACAGCAACGGTTGTGGCTGAAATAGCTAAATCTACTAATGAAACACATGTAGTGTTTGAAGGCCATGTAGTGTATTTCTCCCTCCTGACAAATATATATTATATTGTCTCACCCTAAAGACAGCTACTACACACACTCACCCTAAAGACAGCGACCACACACACTCACCCTAAAGACAGCTACCATACACACTCACCCTAAAGACAGCGACCACACACACTCACCCTAAAGACAGCTACCATACACACTCACCCTAAAGACAGCTACTACACACACTCACCCTAAAGACAGCGACCACACACACTCAACCTAAAGACAGCTACCATACACACTCACCCTAAAGATAGCTACTACACACACTCACCCTAAAGACAGCTACCACACACACTCACCCTAAAGACAGCTACTACACACACTCACCCTAAAGACAACTACCACACACACACTCACCCTAAAGACAGCGACCACACACACTCAACCTAAAGACAGCTACCATACACACTCACCCTAAAGATAGCTACTACACACACTCACCCTAAAGACAGCTACCACACACACACTCACCCTAAAGACAGTTACTACACACACTCACCCTAAAGACAACTACCACACACACACTCACCCTAAAGACAGCTACTACACATACTCAACCTAAAGACAGCTACCATACACACTCACCCTAAAGACAGCTACTACACACACTCACCCTAAAGACAGCTACTACACACACTCAACCTAAAGACAGCTACTACACACATTCACCCTAAAGACAGCTACCACACACACACTCACCCTAAAGACAGCTACTACACATACTCAACCTAAAGACAGCTACCATACACACTCACCCTAAAGACAGCTACTACACACACTCACCCTAAAGACAGCTACTACACACACTCAACCTAAAGACAGCTACTACACACACTCAACCTAAAGACAGCTACTACACACACTCACCCTAGACAGCTACTACACACACTCATCCTAAAGACAGCTACCACACACACACTCACCCTAAAGACAGATACCACATACACACTCACCCTAAAGACAGCTACTACACACATTCACCCTAAAGACAGCTACTACACACACTCACCCTAAATACAGCTACTACACACACTCACCCTAAAGACAGCTACTACACACACTCACCCTAAAGACAGTTACTACACACACTCACCCTAAACACAGCTACCATACACACTCACCCTAAAGACGGCTACTACACACACTCACCCTAAAGACAGCTACTACACACACTCACCCTAAACACAGCTACCATACACACTCACCCTAAAGACGGCTACTACACACACTCACCCTAAAGACAGCTACTACACACACTCACCCTAAACACAGCTACCATACACACTCACCCTAAAGACGGCTACTACACACACTCACCCTAAAGACAGCTACTACACACACTCAACCTAAAGACAGCTACCATACACACTCACCCTAAAGACGGCTACTACACACACTCACCCTAAAGACAGCTACTACACACAGTCACCCTAAAGACAGTTACTACACACAGTCACACTAAAGACTTCTGTTCTCTAATGTTCTCTACTGTTCTGTAATGTTCTCTAGTGTTCTTTAGTGTTCTCTATTGGTCTCTACTGTTCTGTTGTTCTGTACTGTTCTCTAGTGTTCTGTACTGTTCTCAGAGGCAGATGTAGGGATAACATATGAATGGGTTAGGCTTAGCACTGGGGAAGATTTACAGTTAGAGTTGTGTTTGTTTTGGGGTGGAGAGAGACGGATAAAACTACATTCTGTGGGTTATGTGATGTAATGGACTGAAATATGTTATTTAGCAGTATAAAGACAGCCATTGTGTGGATATCAGACCTGGGTTCAAATACTATTTCAAACATCCAATTATTTTCACATACATTCCCGAAGTAAGTATTCAGATATATTTTATTTGAAAAGACAAGTAGTTGAAAATTGTAATGTATTTGGAAATACACTTAAAAAGTATTTGAACAATTTAAATACACTGGCTCAAATACACTCCCATGCATTTACCCAGGAATTTGGAAATAGTATTTGAAATAAGTATTTGAAAATCCTCTTAAATGCAATGAATATTTGGTTTTTACAAATAACCGTTAAAATACAAAAAAAAAGTACTTGTTTTGGGCTGTGTATTTGAAAATACCCAAATACACAGAAAATGTTTTTTTTTATACCAGATACTCAGATACACATGTATTTGAACCCAGGTCAGGTGGATACATGTCAGCCCAGAGGGTAACACTTATGTTATAGAATGTGGTCTGTAGTGACAGTTGACATTAACATTCCCTTCTCTCTCTCTCTCTCTCTCTCTCTCTCTCTCTCTCTCTCTCTCTCTCTCTCTCTCTCTCTGTGTGTCTCTGTCTCTGTCTCTGTCTCTGTCTCTGTCTCTGTCTCTGTCTCTCTCTCTCTCTCTCTCTCTCTCTCTCTCTCTCTCTCTCTCTCTCTCTCTCTCTCTGTCTCTCTCTGTCTCTCTCTGTCTCTCTCTGTCTCTCTCTGTCTCTCTCTGTCTCTCTCTGTCTCTCTCTGTCTCTCTCTGTCTCTCTCTCTCTCTCTCTGTCTCTCTCTCTCTCTCTCTCTGTCTCTCTCTCTCTCTTTCAGTTCTTCTGCGAGCGGTGACAGGTAACTTCCACCGCGCCTCTCCTCTCGCCCCGTCCGGCACCGTCGCCTCGTCCTCCATGGAATACCTGGAGATCCACCCCCTCTTCCCCCGCACGCCACAGCCAATCAGGCGCCTCGAAACTCTCCAGGCGGCCAATACCAGCCCGGACCACATCCCCGCCCCCCCTGCTCCCTCTCCAATCGGCATGCACTCCTACGACTCCCTCTCCAAAGCCGAGCCAATCGACGACGTTGTGGTTCCTGCCTCGGCCACGCCCTGGTACAAACTGACCAATGGGACCTTCTCTCCTCCGCGACACGTCTCCGCCTTTCACCCTGACTCCTCCTACTTAAAAAAGGCGACCATCCCCAGCCCCCCTGTGCTCATCGTCAACCCCCAGCCCAAAAAGTCCTCCTCTAACTCGGGTGACTGGTTTGGGTCAGACACCAGCGGTAGCCCCCCCAGCACCTTCGGCAGCCCCCCAGCAGGTTCAGCCTTCTCCCCGCCCAAATCAGCATTCTCCCCGCTTAACCCGTCATCTGCGTTTAGTCCGCCATCCTCCGGGGGCAACGTTGAGCCAGACAGCCCCCATCACCGCGGCAGTAAGTTCCCTTCTATGGGCATCGGCCAGATCCTGAAGAAGAAGGTCCCCTTCCAGCCATTCAGTTTCAGGGCGGAGCAAGCGGTGGAGGAGGATCTGGTGTCGCCGCCCCCCTACCACATGCAGACGCTGCTCTGCGCCTCCGGGGCACTTAAGACCCTCTGCTGAAGCATTGTGGGTAACGGGACAACGACGATGATCAAAGACCAGGATGTGGCTCTGGTCCAAAGTTAGTGCACTATAAAACGAGTTGTCGTCGTTTCATACAGTTTTGGATCTCGATCCTTCTTCCTGCGTCCTGTTTGGGGCAGGAAGTGGGTGTGGTACTTCCTGAGCGGCCTTGGAACTTTTGAACTTTGACCTGTGACCTGTCCTCTGCAGAGGCAGTCACCATGACGACACTATGACTCTAGATACACAGAGACACTCTGGCTGTTGGAGTGAAAGACTATAAAATAGAACACTGAAGACTAAAGTTGGATTGAAATTAAATGAAAATGACACACTTTGTACTGTCAACGATTGTTTCTGCTGGTGAAAGGCCTTTGTGAAGACAACTTGTGACTCCAGTGACTGGAACATGTGAAGGAAAGCTCCACAGTGTCAGAGTTTTACCTGTCGTTGTTACATATTGTGCTGTGAGAGAGGGCTGAGTGACAACACACACACACACACACACACACACACACACACACACACACACACACACACACAGAGATGAAGATATGGTTTTTACAGGTGGAAGTGGCTGTATAATCTAACTATTGTAAACCAAACCTACAACAACAGGGGCTGATTTCCCTGGAAGACTGTTATGTCATTGTGTTATTCTAGGAGGTCACTTCAGGTCGACATTACTGTGGTTGTGTGTTTAAGCCACATAGTTGCAATCCAGCAATACCAACACCAGGCTGATGTTTCTGCTGTTACGTTCATTAAAACAAACATTCTATGATCTGTGGTTTATCAGTAGAATGTTCGCTATAGTTTCATTCCAACGGAACCTGACGTCACTGATGGCTTCTACCATAGAATCAGAATAAGTTCTAATTCTATGGAATCCACAGTGAATAGTGTTCCACTGAACCCAACACCGCAGAATCCTAGCGAGAGTTTGTTTCCTAGCCAGTCACATATCCTTCCATATCCACCCCACACTCACTGCTCTGACTTCCCTGTAGACCTATAAGTTACTGTTCTGAGCCCAACTGTCAACCTGTTGTGTAATCAGGTTCTAAATGATATAACAGTGGAAATATACATCATTCCATATGACAGTTTAACTGTATACGAGCCAGTCCTAGGGGGTGTTCCGAATGGTATACTATTCCCTACAGAGTGCACTGCTTTTGACCAGAGCCCTATGGACTATAAAGGGAAAAGGATACCATTAGGGACTCGACCTCGGTCTCTGTTAGCAGATCTACCTGTTGAGACAGACATGTTCTATAAAAGTGTCAAAGCATTTACGATGACTTGTTGAGTGTTGCAACACAACCCAACCCTACCCTGCCTCGGACTGAAACAGAAAGAAGAGGAGGAAGAGGAGGAGGAGGAGGAGGAGGAAGAGGAAGAGGAGGGGGGGGGAGGAGGAGGAGGAGGAGGAGGAGGAGGAGGAGGAGGGGGGGCAGAACTACTAGGATCACTGCACGTCGTCTTAAGTGATACTGCCTGTAGTTTGTGCAATACTACTAAGTGTGTGTTCTGCCTGCTGTGACGGCGGTATTGCCAAGGTGCTTTCTGAAGGAATGGAAACGATGGTGTTGTTGCCGTGACAGTTTGCTGTGTAAATAAAAAATACTGTATGATTCCAGTCTTCTAAATGTTCCGATGATGGATTCTAGTGTTCTGTATTCCATGATTTAAACTACTACTGTGTTCTTATTCATACTGACTGTAACGTTTGACATTGTCACACCATAGATTCACCAGGACTGTATTGGACTAGCAGATGTTTCCACGTACACAAGGCTTCACAGTGTTGAGATAGAATGTCTTTCATATCTATCAAAACTTGCATGCAAAACCGTTTTAATACCGATTTGAATAAGTAAATGTCAAAACTTTTGAACTTTTTTAAAAATATGAAATGTTTTTTTTTTGTCGATATTGAGATTGAAATGGACGGACTTGAAATCGAGGAGGTTCTTTTGTAAGCTTTTGTAATGAAGTGCTTTTTGCTTTTGAGTGTCGGGAGATTTTTACGATGGCTTATAAAATATTTTAAATATTTATACTAAATCCATTAAGTCTCTGTCTGATCCTTGTACTGCACCTGCTGCCCTGTCTGAGGGCATGCCCGTAGACAAACTGTGTGTGTGTGTGTGTGTGTGTGTGTGTACGATACTCAGTCTTTATTGAACATTTCTCAAATACTTTGCCAAAATAAACCAGTTTTATATAAATATAAACCAAATAATCAAACGTATACATCGCAAACAATAAAACAACATATTGATCAAATATTACATTACTAAGTCCTAAACAAAGACCTGGGTCTCTTTCCCAAAAGGAGAACGTGAACTATCTCACTCCCAGCAAGATGGGAAACAATCCTAACCCTATTCACCCTCCCTACACACACACCCTCACCCTCCCTACACACACACCCTCACCCTCCCTACACACACACCCTCACCCTCCCTACACATGGCGTATCCATTTCCTGTGGGAGTCATGAACACCAACACGACAGCTGAACGACCCCTTGGCACTACCACACACACACACACACACACACACACACACTTCACACACACACACACTGTTAATCCACTCTGCCATGGCACCCGGGTCTCCTCCATAAACCGTTCTCCATAACACCGCCCTCCGACCAGACAAAGGTCCCCAAAGCTCTGTGAGACATACACAACACACCACACACAGAAAAAACAGCTCCCTGCTGTGCGGGTTGATGGGGGAGGAAAGGGGGCGGGGGAGGGGGAGGGGGGGGGGAGAAGTGGAGAAAACAGTGTTCATTGGCACACAAGTTCAAAATAATAAATGTGATTGAAAAATGGAATGCCTGTAATCGAAAGTGTCACATTACCGTGATACTTAAAACCTAAATTGACACTCATTAATGTGGTTCTTCAATAATGATGCATGATACTTGTTGGATGCGCATTTGGTGCCAAGCTGTTTAATTACTCCATGATATTTTCACAGTTCACACATCATCATCTGATCCAGGAAGGAATTTTCTGAATGACAGCTGTTGTGATAGCGCATGCGATGCAACAACGGCCCAAGTGCTGGAAAAAAAAGTTGTTGGTGAGGAATGTTCAGATTATTTTGGTGTCGCATTTGTTACACCGGTGAAGACAGTTGTGTCTGGATCCACGTTGGATCCCTAGCGAATTAAGGTTGATAATCTGTTGTTGTCTGCTTCATTTAAAGCAGGGTGTCCTTAGTTATAACAAAGAAAGCATCAAGTCGACGAGTTCAAGTTTTCGTATGTTTTTGTCTACTGTGCACAATTGTGGAGGATAGACTATTGCGCAACACCCAACGCTCTTCCTATTCATTATTCTGGATATAATGACAAATTATTACATAGCCCAGTGGGCTTATTCACAATATGATCTGGTAATGAAATAACATGACAAATACATTTAGTTTCCCATGTTACACCTGCATTTTTAAACAATACAAGTTGCCTACTTGAAGTTGAATTTGGAGCTGGATTGAAAATCTGACATTTCCTCAATTTGATGCTTGAAAAGTCCTTGTAATTATTGTAGCCAATTTATAAGATCTCCTGCTCCCTTATAATCATCTATGATTTTATTTTTGATCAGTTTTAGTGAGAGATGTGGCCACTTTCGTGTGTTTCCCGCTGCTTCAATTGAAGTGTGTTGCGCTACTCGGTTGAGGTAAAACCACGTGCGATTATTATGTGGATGACAACGTCTAATGCTGGCTTCAACTAGGCTTTTCCATACAAATCCTTCCATTAAAAAATAAACCAGGTTTTTGGTCACTTTCTCATTATTAAACAGCAATGGTGAGATTAATGCTACTGCTATTTATGGCTTTATTATATGCAAATTGCCATCATAAAAACTGAGGCAGCAGACTTTGTGAAAATTAGTATTTGTGTCATTCTCAAAACTTTTGACCACTACTGTACTCTCTGTTTAGGACCAAATAGCAATCTAGTTTGCTCTGTTTTTTTGTAAATTCTTTCCAATGTGTCAAGTAATTATCTGTTCGTTTTCTCATGATTTGGTTGGGTCTAATTGTGTTGTTGTCCTGTGGCTCTGTGGGGTCTGTTTGTGTTTGTGAACAGAGCCCCAGGACCAGCTTGCTTAGGGGTCTGTTCTCCAGGTTCATCTCTCTGTAGGTGATGGCTTTGTTATGGAAGGTTTGGGAATCGCTTCCTTTTAGGTGGTTGTAGAATTTAACAGCTCTTTTGTGGATTTTGATAATTAGCGGGTATCAGCCTAATTCTGCTCTGCATGCATTATTTGGTGTTTTACGTTGTACACAGAGGATATTTTTGCAGAATTCTGCATGCAGAGTCTCAATTTGGTGTTTGTCCCATTTTGTGAATTCTTGGTTGGTGAGTGGACCCCAGACCTCACAACCATAAAGGACAATGGGTTCTATAACTGATTCAAGTATTTTTAGCCAGATCGTAATTGGCATGTTGAATTATATGTCTCTCTCTCTCCCTCTATCTCTCTCTTTCTATCTCTCTCTCTATCTCTCCCTCTATCTATCTCCCTCTCTCTCTCTGTGTCTCTCTCTTTCAATTCAATTCAATCTGGGCTTTATTAAAGGTTTACATTGCCAAAGCTTTAGGTCTCTCTCTCTCTCCCTCTCTCTCTCTCTCTCGCTCTCTCTCTCGCTCTCTCTCAGGGCTGGGCAGGGTGACAGAGCGGCTGGGACTAACTGCCTTTGTGTCTGAGAAAAATGGATCATTAACCTACTGTATGCTGACACACACACGCACACACACGCACACACACACACACACACACACACACACAGGGCAGCAGACATGTCTAATGATCCCATTGGATCTTTCTAATGGATAGGGATAATCAAAAGAAGATTTAGGTTTTGCATACATTAGAGATTCAGGAAAAAATTATGAGATCAGTGTGGAGCCGCCTTATTATGATCTAGTAGTGGGTTTTGGAGAATCAAACGAAAATTATGTTTAACATAGATTAGGATGACCAGCAGCTGACTTCATCAAACATGACATATTGTACAATATATTAACTTACACTCTATCTAGTTGCAGTTACACTGGCAGCCTAATTCTGATCTTTTGACCAATCAGATCAGATGTTTTGCCAATAATTGGTCTTTTGACCAATCAGATCAGATGTTTTGCCACTAATTGGTCTTTTGACCAATCAGATCAGATGTTTTGCCACTAATTGGTCTTTTGACCAATCAGATCAGATGTTTTGCCACTAATTGGTCTTTTGACCAATCAGATCAGATGTTTTGTCAATAATTGGGCAAAAGATCAGAATTAGGATAACTGTGTAATTGCAGCCAAAGAGACGGTACATGGGCTAATATTTCTATTGAACTAGAAGGCTTAACAGAATCAACGGATCAGAGGTTATGTGATATACACTAAGTGTACAAAACATTAAGAACACCTTCCTAATATTGAGTTGCACCACCCACTTATGCCCTCAGAACAGCCTCAATTCATCTGGGCATGGACTCTACAAGGTGTCAAAACCATTCCACAGGGATGCTGGCCCCATGTTGTGTCAAGTTGGCTGGATGTCCATTGGGTGGTGGACCATTCTTGATACACACAGGAAACAGTTGAGCGTGGAAAACCCAGCAGCGTTGCAGTTCTTGACACACTCAAACCGGTGCACCTGGCACCTACTACCATACCCCGTTCAAAGGCACTTAAATCTTTTGTCTTGCCCATTCACCCTCTGAATGGCACACATACACAATCCATGTCTCAATTGTCTCAAGGCTTAAAAATCCTTCTTTAACCTGTCTCCTCCCCCTTCATCTACACTGATTGAAGAGGATATAACAGGTGACATCATTAAGGGATCATAGCTTTCACCTGGACTCACCTGGTCAGACTGCGTGGCATTGGGCCAGTAACTGGAAGGTTGCTGGTTTGACTCCCAGAGCCAACGAGGTGAAAACGATGTGCCCTTGAGCAAGGTACTTAACCCTAATTGCTTCTGTAAGTTGCTTTGGATAAGAGTGTCTGGTTAAATGTCTTGGAAAGAGCAGCTGTTCCTAAGGTTTAGTGTATATTGTATACATCAGAGACTTGTAAACTGTAAGCAATAATATAAGACATTTAGCAGACATCCCAAAAAAAGATTTACAGTATACATCAATGTTTGTATGGGTGGCCCCAGCCGGAATCGAACCCACAACCATGGCATGCACCATGCTCTACCAACTGAGCCACACAGGATCAAGAAGTTACCAGTTGCTTTAATCAAACAGATGATGATTGACTGTACTACAGTCACCTAAGATGATGAGTCTGGATGCGTCCCAAACGAACATCTGTCTATTCCAGGGGGTGTCAAACGAATCTTTCCCCCCGGGGGGGGGGCCGCATTCGGCCTTAAAATAATTGGCCCCTTTTCCGTCGTTTTTGGGGAATTTCCGGTGCTCCCTGACTGCCCATCTTTCATTTCGTTTGAGCTGGACACAGTAAAGAAACTGTGTGAATGTAGGTCCATTAAACATTTCTACACATTTTACATTTAGTTTTATTCATTTTAAAGGCCCAATACAGCCGTTTTTTTTATCTCAATAAAACATTCTGGGTAAGAATGAAGTACCTTACTGTGATTGTTTTCAATCAAAATGGTCAACAACAAAAAATATATATGTATATTTCTTAGCAAAGAGCAAATTCTCAAGCAATAATTTAGCTAGGACTGTCTGGGAGTGGTCAGTGTGGGGAGGGGAAAACTGAAAACTAGCTGGCAGAGAGGTTTGAAACTATCTATCTTATTGGCTTATTAACTGAAAGGTCATTATCATAAATTTCACCGTATTATTCCAACCTCATAATGTAAGGAATTTATATAAAACACAAAAAAATCACGTTTTTGACTGCTCTGGGCCTTTAAAGTATATTGAGTTTGTTAGCAGTAAGTCATCATATGAAGGATTAAATGATGATTGACCCACTACTGTGAGGGGTATTGTTGTGTATTGTTAGGTATTACTGCACCGTTGGAGCTAGAAACGCAAGCATTTAGCTACACCCACAATCTGATCCACTAAATATGTGTACACGACCAATACAATTTGATTTTCTATTACTATAATTATATTATATTATAATAATTATAATTATAATTATTGTTATTATTATGATTATTATTATTATGATTATGATTATGATTATGATTATGATTATTATTATTATTATTATTATTATTATGCCAATTGGACATTATTCAACTGGTAGAACACAATAACCAGACCAGGTTTCTCGACATCGGTGGCAGTGTAGGTTCCTTTGTTTTCTTAGAGGAAAAACACACTCACAGACACAGACTCACAGACACAGACTCACAGACACAGACTCACAGACACAGACTCACAGACACAGACTCACAGACACAGACTCACAGACACAGACTCACAGACACAGATTAATGATCCAAGTACTCAAATATAACCAAATCACTATGATATAATAATTTATAATTATATGAGGTATGACTTATTGCAGACAATAACAAAACGTTGTTGGATTGCTTTCATCTTGTCATGAGAACATTCTAAATTCTATCCACGTGCAGTACAGATGCCGTGCCTGCCATGCAAGCAGGATTCATCTATTGGTCACTTCATGAGGAACCACAGCCTGACAAGTCTCTTGTGTGTGTGTGTGTGCGCGTGTGTGTGTGTGTGTGTGTGTGTGTGTGTGTGTGTGTGTGTGCGCGTGTGTGTGTGTGTGTGTTTTAACACAGAGAATCCAAGACAATGTATTGGTGCTTGGCTCCAGCAACAAAACATTGATGAACATACCTAATATTGTTACAGCTAAAACCACTATAATATAACATGATAATAAGGTTTATTACAGAAAATAACACAGCAGGTGTGTTTAGGATTGTTTTTAATCAATTTCTCTACCTTTTACTATTCTGTGTAGCACCTTGGGTTTGAGAAATGTTCTTTACAAATCGAATTATTATTATTATTATTATTATTATTATTATTATTAGATATCTTCTTTCAATAGCAACACCAGAAAGCCAAACAAAGAGGATGGGTGCAGCCAATAGGAGAGTACTGTTAGACCACAGCCAATAGGAGTGTGCTGTTACGCCACAGCCAATAGGAGTGTGCTGTTACGCCACAGCCAATAGGAGTGTGCTGTTACGCCACAGCCAATAGGAGTGTACTGTTACGCCACAACAAGGAAATACAACTAATAACAGAGAACTGTTCAGTATACTGAGGCAGGAAAACATTTAGGGAGGAAAAACATGTAACAAGTACGTTTCTAGAATCAGCCGTGTTTTCATTTCAGATAAAACAAAAAACATTTCATAGTTGTTTTGATGAGATATAAATAGGTTTTAGGGTGTGTCCCAAATGGCACCCTATTCCCTATATAGTGCACTACTTTGAACCAGAGCCCTATGGTGAACAGGGTGCCATTTGGGATGCTGCCAGTCTGTTAGCTCACAGGTGGCGCTTCCTCGGATACTTTCCCTCAAAAACACCAGCTGAAAGCCAATCAGAGAGCAGCTCTCTCTCAGCCAATGGCTGCTCAGCATCTGTGGTAACCGTAGCGCAAGACCTGGCTGTGATTGGCCAGGTGTTACAGGCAGGAAAGGCTGTGATTGGCTGGCGGGGAGCAGTTGCTTCAGTAGCCCCATGGCAACATTACTTCCCCACTGCTTCAGAAGGTGAACGGAAGGAGGGACGAGAGGAGAGGAGAGGAGAGGAGAGGAGAGGAGAGGAGAGGAGAGGAGAGGAGAGGAGAGGAGAGGAGAGGGAGAGGAGGGAGGGAGGGAAGGAGGGAGGGAGAGGAGGGGCGGCTAGTTTCACTCAGATACCACCTCTG
The DNA here is from genome assembly GCF_020615455.1 of Coregonus clupeaformis. Lineage (NCBI taxonomy): Eukaryota > Metazoa > Chordata > Actinopteri > Salmoniformes > Salmonidae > Coregonus > Coregonus clupeaformis. The sequence continues at coordinate 42,212,662 of NC_059218.1, read as the reverse complement.
CATTATTCATCCTGTGTCCCTGAGCATTCCGCAAGTGTGTGTGTGTGTGTTGACTGGCGGGGCTGGGGCTGGGGTGAGGCAGGGGGAAACCTCTGCAATAATTGCATCTCACAGTGCAATTCAACTAGCTACTTCAGCTCTCTATATATAACACAGTCCCAATAAGCTCACTGACACACACACACACTAACACACACAAAGAAACACACACACACAGAGAGAGAGAGAGAGAGAGAGAGAGAGAGAGAGAGAGAGAGAGAGAGACAAACAGAGAGTGAGAGAGAGCGAGAAAGATAATAGGTCTTTAAATCACAACAACCAAACAGGATTATATTTTTCCATAAAGCCCTCTGACGCTGAGGTCATAACAGATAACATCTGTCCAGCCGGCCAGCTTGCAGCTCCCTCCACCAGTACCCCTCTCTCCGGCTGGTCTGTACCCAGACAGATCAGCCTCTACTGGGGGAGAAGAAAGGAAACGAGATCCCCCGCTGGGAACAAAGACCACGCGGCCATTTAGATGTTGTTGTTGTTGTGTTTTTACCCGGCGATAGAGGGAGGAGAGATGGAGAGAGGGGAGGAGAGATGGAGAGAGGGGAGGAGAGATGGAGAGAGGGGAGGAGAGGGAGGAGAGAGGGGAGAAGAGGGAGGAGAGATGGAGAGAGGGGAGGGGAGATGGAGAGAGGGGAGGAGAGATGGAGAGAGGGGAGGAGAGGGAGGAGAGAGGGGAGGAGAGGAGGAGAGATGGAGAGAGGGGAGGGGAGATGGAGAGAGGGGAGGAGCGATGGAGAGAGGGGAGGGATGAAGGGTTTGAAGAAAGAGAAAAACACCCTGCTATCTTTAGGCGGATTAGGTGTCAGGCTCGGCGAGGGTGGAGGAGGAGGGGGGTCTTCTAGACTCCTCCCCCCTATCCTTCTGAGTTTGTGTAGAGCGCTAATGTCGTTCGACAGGCGTTCGGACCAGCTAGCTGGCTGGCTGGCTGGCTGGCTCCTGTCGCCGTGGAAACGCTGACGAGATGGATGGCAACAGGCGCTTGGCAACACGCAGCACGTGCTCCTTTGTTGCTGTAGCAACCTGCCCCTGGATGTGGATGGATACAGCATGCTGGTTGGACCGCCTCGCCATCCTCTAGAATCTAGCTGTTGTTGTTATGGTAGCACACACACTGGAACCTCGTGGTGGGGGAGGGAAAGAGGGGTGAGGAGGGAAGGAAAGAGGGTGAGGGAGGGTGAGGAGGGGGGAGGGTTTTAGGATGTTGTTATAGTAGAGGGGTGAGGTGTTGTCAGCTTCGGGGGTGAGGGGAGGGGTGAGATGTTGTCAGGGCTGTGGTGTAAAAGAGGCTTCCTGGTAGGAAGTGTTGCTAGGCACATTAGAGAGCTGTTGGTAAACAAACATAAACAACTCCAGAAGACCCCGGTCGCCCTACACACATGCTTCAGTCCCTGAAAAGCTACTTTTTAATGTCAACTTTAAAAACATATGAATTTTAAAAGAAATATCAAACCAAAACAGCATATAAGTATTTATTTACGATTTATTTATTTAACGTTTTAATGTCAACTTTAAAAACACAGAATTAAATACTTTCAAAAATATATACAGTATATATTTTAAATAACAATTTATTTACTTGATGTTGTATGTTACAAAAGTTTTGTTTAGAATCACATGATCTATGAGAATGGAGAAAGTGAAGAAACATCCAACTAGACACACAGAACAGCCTCAACGCGACGCCACAGACGAGGAATGCACTTCTGTCATAAAACACCAATAACCACAAATGTAAAGATAACAGTCTGGAGGGAACGGGGAACAATGGTCCCGTCCCAAATGGTACCCTGAGTAGTGCACTATAAACGGAATAAGGTGCCGTTTGGAACGCATCCAATGTCTTGTTTTGAGGTGCTTGAGGGGTTTAACCCTTGTGAAAAAGGTTGTGGATGTTTGTTCCCCATGAGAACTAAAAAAGGCCACAGGATAGGAAAGGTGATAGGGAGGAGGAGCTAAGGGAGGAGGAGAGTCCCTTTAGCCTGTCTTAGTGTGTGGTGTGGATGTTATTGTGTGGATGTTAGTGTGTGGATGTTAGTGTGTGGATGTTAGTGTGTGGTGTGGATGTTAGTGTGTGGTGTGGATGTTAGTGTGTGGTGTGGATGTTAGTGTGTGGATGTTAGTGTGTGGATGTTAGTGTGTGGTGTGGATGTTAGTGTGTGGTGTGGATGTTAGTGTGTGGTGTGGATGTTAGTGTGTGGATGTTAGTGTGTGGTGTGGATGTTAGTGTGTGGTGTGGATGTTAGTGTGTGGTGTGGATGTTAGTGTGTGGATGTTAGTGTGTGGTGTGGATGTTAGTGTGTGGTGTGGATGTTAGTGTGTGGTGTGGATGTTATTGTGTGGATGTTAGTGTGTGGTGTGGATGTTAGTGTGTGGATGTTAGTGTGTGGTGTGGATGTTAGTGTGTGGATGTTAGTGTGTGGTGTGGATGTTAGTGTGTGGATGTTAGTGTGTGGTGTGGATGTTAGTGTGTGGTGTGGATGTTAGTGTGTGGATGTTAGTGTGTGGTGTGGATGTTAGTGTGTGGTGTGGATGTTAGTGTGTGGTGTGGATGTTAGTGTGTGGTGTGGATGTTAGTGTGTGGTGTGGATGTTAGTGTGTGGTGTGGATGTTAGTGTGTGGATGTTAGTGTGGTGTGGATGTTAGTATGTGGTGTGGATGTTAGTGTGTGGATGTTAGTTTGTGGTGTGGATGTTAGTGTGTGGTGTGGATGTTAGTGTGTGGTGTGGATGTTAGTGTGTGTGTGGATGTTAGTGTGTGGTGTGGATGTTAGTGTGGTGTGGATGTTAGTGTGTGGATGTTAGTGTGGGGGGATGTTAGTGTGTGTGGATGTTAGTGTGTGTGTGGATGTTAGTGTGTGGTGTGGATGTTAGTGTGTGGTGTGGATGTTAGTGTGTGGATGTTAGTGTGTGGTGTGGATGTTAGTGTGTGGTGTGGATGTTAGTGTGGATGTTAGTGGTGTGGGTGTTAGTGTGTGGTGTGGATGTTAGTGTGTGGTGTGGATGTTAGTGTGTGGATGTTAGTGTGTGGTGTGGATGTTAGTGTGTGGTGTGGATGTTAGGTGTGTGTGGATGTTAGTGTGTGGTGTGGATGTTAGTGTGTGGTGTTAGTGTGGATGTTAGTGTGTGTGGATGTTAGTGTGTGTGGATGTTGGTGTGTGGTGTGGATGTTAGTGTGTGGTGTGGATGTTAGTGTGTGGTGTGGATGTTAGTGTGTGGTGTGGATGTTAGTGTGGATGTTAGTGTGTGGATGTTAGTGTGTGGTGTGGATGTTAGTGTGTGGTGTGGATGTTAGTGTGTGGTGTGGATGTTAGTGTGTGGTGTGGATGTTAGTGTGTGGATGTTAGTGTGTGGTGTGGATGTTAGTGTGTGGTGTGGATGTTAGTGTGTGGATGTTAGTGTGTGGTGTGGATGTTAGTGTGGATGTTAGTGTGTGGATGTTAGTGTGTGGTGTGGATGTTAGTGTGTGGTGTGGATGTTAGTGTGTGGTGTGGATGTTAGTGGTGTGGATGTTAGTGTGTGGTGTGGATGTTAGTGTGTGGTGTGGATGTTAGTGTGTGGATGTTAGTGTGGATGTTAGTGTGTGGTGTGGATGTTAGTGTGTGGATGTTAGTGTGTGGATGTTAGTGTGTGGTGTTAGTGTGGATGTTAGTGTGTGGTGTGGATGTTAGTGTGTGGTGTGGATGTTAGTGTGTGGTGTGGATGTTAGTGTGGTGTGGATGTTAGTGGTGTGGATGTTAGTGTGTGGTGTGGATGTTATGTGTGGTGTGGATGTTAGTGTGTGGTGTGGATGTGGTGTGGATGTTAGTGTGTGGTGTGGATGTTAGTGTGTGGATGTTAGTGTGTGGTGTGGATGTTAGTGTGTGGTGTGGATGTTAGTGGTGTGGATGTTAGTGTGTGGTGTGGATGTTAGTGTGTGGTGGATGTTAGTGTGTGGATGTTAGTGTGTGGTGTGGATGTTAGTGTGTGGTGTGGATGTTAGTGTGTGGTGTGGATGTTAGTGTGTGGTGTGGATGTTAGTGTGTGGTGTGGATGTTAGTGTGTGGTGTGGATGTTAGTGTGTGGTGTGGATGTTAGTGTGTGTGGATGTTAGTGTGGTGTGGATGTTAGTGTGTGGTGTGGATGTTAGTGTGTGTGGATGTTAGTGTGTGGTGTGGATGTTAGTGTGGTGTGTGTGGATGTTAGTGTGTGGATGTTAGTGTGTGGATGTTAGTGTGTGGTGTGGATGTTAGTGTGTGGTGTGGATGTTAGTGTGTGTGTGTGGGATGTTAGTGTGTGGTGTGGATGTTAGTGTGTGGATGTTAGTGTGTGGTGGATGTTAGTGTGTGGTGTGGATGTTAGTGTGTGGTGTGTGTAGTGTGGTGTGGATGTTAGTGTGTGGATGTTAGTGTGTGGTGTGGATGTTAGTGTGTGGTGTGGATGTGAGTTGGATGTTAGTGTGTGGTGTGGATGTTAGTGGTGTGGATGTTAGTGTGGTGTGGATGTTAGTGTGGATGTTAGTGTGTGTGTGGATGTTATGTGTGGTGTGGATGTTAGTGTGTGGTGTGGATGTTAGTGTGTGGTGTGGATGTTAGTGTGTGGTGTGGATGTTAGTGTGTGGTGTGGATGTTAGTGTGGTGTGGATGTTAGTGTGTGGTGTGGATGTTAGTGTGTGGTGTGGATGTTAGTGTGTGGTGTGGATGTTAGTGTGTGGTGTGGATGTTAGTGTGGGATGTTAGTGTGTGGATGTTAGTGTGTGGTGTGGATGTTAGTGTGTGGTGTGGATGTTAGTGTGTGGATGTTAGTGTGTGTGGATGTTAGTGTGTGGTGTGGATGTTAGTGTGTGGTGTGGATGTTAGTGTGTGGTGTGGATGTTAGTGTGTGGTGTGGATGTTAGTGTGTGGTGTGGATGTTAGTGTGTGGATGTTAGTGTGTGGTGTGGATGTTAGTGTGTGGTGTGGATGTTAGTGTGTGGATGTTAGTGTGTGGTGTGGATGTTAGTGTGTGGATGTTAGTGTGGTGTGGATGTTAGTGTGTGGTGTGGATGTTAGTGTGTGGTGTGGATGTTAGTGTGTGGTGTGGATGTTAGTGTGTGGTGTGGATGTGTAGTGTGGATGTTAGTGTGGATGTTAGTGTGTGGTGTGGATGTTAGTGTGTGGATGTTAGTGTGTGGTGTGGATGTTAGTGTGTGGTGTGGATGTTAGTGTGTGTGTGGATGTTAGTGTGTGGATGTTAGTGTGTGGTGTGGATGTTAGTGTGTGGTGTGGATGTTAGTGTGTGGATGTTAGTGTGTGTGTGGATGTTAGTGTGGATGTTAGTGTGGTGTGGATGTTAGTGTGTGGTGTGGATGTTAGTGTGTGGATGTTAGTGTGTGGTGTGGATGTTAGTGTGTGGTGTGGATGTTAGTGTGTGGTGTGGATGTTAGTGTGTGGATGTTAGTGTGTGGATGTTAGTGTGTGGTGTGGATGTTAGTGTGTGGATGTTAGTGTGTGGATGTTAGTGTGTGGATGTTAGTGTGTGGTGTGGATGTTAGTGTGTGGTGTGGATGTTAGTGTGGATGTTAGTGTGGTGTGGATGTTAGTGTGTGGTGTGGATGTTATGTGTGGTGTGGATGTTAGTGTGTGGTGTGGATGTTAGTGTGTGGTGTGGATGTTAGTGTGTGGATGTTAGTGTGTGGATGTTAGTGTGTGGTGTGGATGTTAGTGTGTGGTGTGGATGTTAGTGTGTGGTGTGGATGTTAGTGTGTGGTGATGTTAGTGTGTGGTGTGGATGTTAGTGTGTGGTGTGGATGTTAGTGGTGTGGATGTTAGTGTGTGGATGTTGTGTGTGGATGTTAGTGTGTGGATGTTAGTGTGTGGTGTGGATGTTAGTGTGTGGATGTTAGTGTGTGTGTGGATGTTAGTGTGTGGTGTGGATGTTAGTGTGTGTGGATGTTAGTGTGGGTGTGGTGTGGATGTTAGTGTGTGGTGTGGATGTTAGTGTGTGGTGTGGATGTTAGTGTGTGGTGTGGATGTTAGGTGTGGTGTTGTGTGGATGTTAGTGTGTGGTGTGGATGTTAGTGGTGTGGATGTTAGTGTGTGGTGTGGATGTTAGTGTGGTGTGGATGTTAGTGTGTGTGTGGATGTTAGTGTGTGGTGTGGATGTTAGTGTGTGGATGTTAGTGTGTGGTGTGGATGTTAGTGTGTGGTGTGGATGTTAGTGTGTGGTGTGGATGTTAGTGTGTGGATGTTAGTGTGTGGTGTGGATGTTAGTGTGTGGATGTTAGTGTGTGGTGTGGATGTTAGTGTGTGGTGTGGATGTTAGTGTGTGGTGTGGATGTTAGTGTGTGGTGTGGATGTTAGTGTGTGGTGTGGATGTTAGTGTGTGGATGTTAGTGTGTGGATGTTAGTGTGTGGTGTGGATGTTAGTGTGTGGTGTGGATGTTAGTGTGTGTGTGGATGTTAGTGTGTGGGTGTGGATGTTAGGTGTGGATGTTAGTGTGTGGATGTTAGTGTGTGGTGTGGATGTTAGTGTGTGGTGTGGATGTTAGTGTGTGGTGTGGATGTTAGTGTGTGGGGTGTGGATGTTAGTGTGTGGTGTGGATGTTAGTTGTGGTGTGGATGTTAGTGTGTGGATGTTAGTGTGTGGTGTGGATGTTAGGTGTGTGGATGTTAGTGTGTGTGTGGATGTAGTGTGTGGATGTTAGTGGTGTGGATGTTAGTGTGTGGTGTGGATGTTAGTGTGTGTGGATGTTAGTGTGTGGTGTGGATGTTAGTGTGTGGATGTTAGTGTGGTGTGGATGTTAGTGTGTGGTGTGGATGTTAGTGTGTGGATGTTAGTGTGGGTGTGGATGTTAGTGTGTGGTGTGGATGTTAGTGTGTGTGGATGTTAGTGTGTGGTGTGGATGTTAGTGTGTGGTGTGGATGTTAGTGTGTGGTGTGGATGTTAGTGTGTGGTGTGGATGTTAGTGGTGTGGATGTTAGTGTGTGTGTGTGGTGTGTGATGTTAGTGGTGTGGATGTTAGTGTGTGGTGTGGATGTTAGTGTGTGGATGTTAGTGTGTAGTGTGGATGTTAGTGTGTGGTGTGGATGTTAGTGTGGTGGATGTTATGTGTGGTGTGGATGTTAGTGTGTGGTGTGGATGTTAGTGTGTGGTGTGGATGTTAGTGTGTGGTGTGGATGTTAGTGTGTGGTGTGGATGTTAGTGTGTGGTGTGGATGTTAGTGTGTGGATGTTAGTGTGTGGTGTGGATGTTAGTGTGTGGTGTGGATGTTAGTGTGTGTGTGGATGTTAGTGTGTGTGTGGATGTTAGTGTGTGGTGTGGATGTTAGTGTGTGGTGTGGATGTTAGTGTGTGGTGTGGATGTTAGTGTGTGGTGTGGATGTTAGTGTGTGGTGTGGATGTTAGTGTGTGGTGTGGATGTTAGTGTGTGGATGTTAGTGTGTGGTGTGGATGTTAGTGTGTGGTGTGGATGTTAGTGTGTGGTGGATGTTAGTGTGTGGATGTTAGTGTGTGGATGTTAGTGTGTGGTGTGGATGTTAGTGTGGTGTGGATGTTAGTGTGTGGTGTGGATGTTAGTGTGTGGATGTTAGTGTGTGGTGTGGATGTTAGTGTGTGGATGTTAGTGTGTGGTGTGGATGTTAGTGTGTGGTGTGGATGTTAGTGTGTGGTGTGGATGTTAGTGTGTGGTGTGGATGTTAGTGTGTGGATGTTAGTGTGTGGTGTGGATGTTAGTGTGTGGTGTGGATGTTAGTGTGTGGATGTTAGTGTGTGGTGTGGATGTTAGTGTGTGGTGTGGATGTTAGTGTGTGGATGTTAGTGTGTGGTGTGGATGTTAGTGTGTGGTGTGGATGTTAGTGTGTGGTGTGGATGTTAGTGTGTGGATGTTAGTGTGTGGTGTGGATGTTAGTGTGTGGTGTGGATGTTAGTGTGTGTGGATGTTAGTGTGTGATGTGGATGTTAGTGTGTGGTGTGGATGTTAGTGTGTGGTGTGGATGTTAGTGTGGATGTTAGTGTGTGGTGCGGATGTTAGTGTGTGGATGTTAGTGTGTGGTGTGGATGTTAGTGTGTGGTGTGGATGTTAGTGTGTGGTGTGGATGTTAGTGTGTGAGTGTGGATGTTAGTATGGGTGTGGATGTTAGTGTGTGGTGTGGATGTTAGTGTGTGTGATGTTAGTGTGTGGTGTAGATGTTAGTGTGTGGTGTAGATGTTAGTGTGTGGATGTTAGTGAGTGGTGTGGATGTTAGTGTGTGGTGTGGATGTTAGTGTGTGGTGTGGATGTTAGTGTTTGGATGTTAGCGTGTGGTGTGGATGATAGTGTGTGGTGTGGATGTTAGTGTGTGGTGTGGATGTTAGTGTGTGGTGTGGATGTTAGTTTGTGGATGTTATGTGTGAGTGGATGTTAGTGTTTGGATGTTAGTGTGGTGTGGATGTTAGTGTGTAGGGTGTGGATGTTAGTGTGTGGATGTTAGTGTGTGGTGTGGATGTTAGTGTGTGGATGTTAGTGTGTGGTGTGGATGTTAGTGTGTGGTGGATGTTAGTGTGTGGATGTTAGTGTGTGGTGTGGATGTTAGTGTGTGGTGTGGATGTTAGTGTGTGGATGTTAGTGTGTGGTGTGGATGTTAGTGTGTGGTGTGGATGTTAGTGTGTGGTGTGGATGTTAGTGTGTGGATGTTAGTGTGTGGTGTGGATGTTAGTGTGGTGGGATGTTAGTGTGTGTGTGGATGTTAGTGTGTGGTGTGGATGTTAGTGTGTGGTGTGGATGTTAGTGTGTGGTGTGGATGTTAGTGTGTGGATGTTAGTGTGTGGTGTGGATGTTAGTGTGTGGATGTTAGTGTGTGGTGTGGATGTTAGTGTGTGGTGTGATGTTAGTAGTGTGGATGTTAGTGTGTGGTGGATGTTAGTGTGTGTGGATGTTAGTGTGTGGATGTTAGTGTGTGGTGTGGATGTTAGTGTGTGGTGGATATTAGTGGTGGATGTTAGTGTGTGGATGTTAGTGTGTGGTGTGGATGTTAGTGTGTGGTGTGGATGTTAGTGTGTGGTGTGGATGTTAGTGTGTGGTGTGGATGTTAGTGTGTGGTGTGGATGTTAGTGTGTGGTGTGGATGTTAGTGTGTGGTGGATGTTAGTGTGTGGATGTTAGTGTGTGGTGTGGATGTTAGTGTGTGTGTGGATGTTAGTGTGTGGATGTTAGTGTGTGGTGTGGATGTTAGTGTGTGGTGTGGATGTTAGTGTGTGTGTGTGGATGTTAGTGTGTGGTGTGGATGTTAGTGTGTGGTGTGGATGTTAGTGTGGATGTTAGTGTGGTGTGGATGTTAGTGTGTGGATGTTAGTGTGTGGTGTGGATGTTAGTGTGTGGTGTGGTGGATGTTAGTGTGTGGATGTTAGTGTGTGGTGTGGATGTTAGTGTGTGGTGGATGTTAGTGTGTGGATGTTAGTGTGTGGTGTGGATGTTAGTGTGTGGTGTGGATGTTAGTGTGTGTGTGGATGTTAGTGTGTGGTGTGGATGTTAGTGTGTGGGTGTGGATGTTAGTGTGTGATGTTAGTGGATGTTAGTGTGTGGATGTTAGTGTGTGGTGTGGATGTTAGTGTGGTGTGATGTTAGTGTGTGGATGTTAGTGTGTGGTGTGGATGTTAGTGTGTGGTGTGGATGTTAGTGTGTGGTGGATGTTAGTGTGTGGTGTGGATGTTAGTGTGTGGATGTTAGTGTGTGGTGTGGATGTTAGTGTGTGGTGTGGATGTTAGTGTGTGTGGATGTTAGTGTGTGGATGTTAGTGTGTGGTGTGGATGTTAGTGTGTGGTGTGGATGTTAGTGTGTGGATGTTAGTGTGTGGTGTGGATGTTAGTGGTGTGTGGATGTTAGTGTGGTGTGGATGTTAGTGTGTGGTGTGGATGTTAGTGTGTGTGGATGTTAGTGTGTGGATGTTAGGGTGGATGTTAGTGTGTGTGGATGTTAGTGTGTGTGGATGTTAGTGTGGATGTTAGTGTGTGTGTGGATGTTAGTGTGGTGTGGATGTTAGTGTGTGGTGTGGATGTTAGTGTGTGGTGTGGATGTTATGGTGTGGATGTTAGTGTGTGGTGTGGATGTTAGGTGTGGATGTTAGTGTGTGGTGTGGATGTTAGTGGTGTGGATGTTAGTGTGTGGTGTGGATGTTAGTGTGTGGTGTGGATGTTAGTGTGTGGTGTGGATGTTAGTGTGGGTGTGGATGTTAGTGTGTGGTGTGGATGTTAGTGTGTGTGTGGATGTTAGTGTGTGGTGTGGATGTTAGTGTGTTGGTGTGGATGTTAGTGTGTGGTGTGGATGTTAGTGTGTGGTGTGGATGTTAGTGTGTGGTGTGGATGTTAGTGTGTGGTGTGGATGTTAGTGTGTGGTGTGGATGTTAGTGTGGATGTTAGTGTGTGGTGCGGATGTTAGTGTGTGGATGTTAGTGTGTGGTGTGGATGTTAGTGTGTGGTGTGGATGTTAGTGTGTGGTGTGGATGTTACTGTGTGGTGTGGATGTTAGTGTGTGGATGTTAGTGTGTGTTGTGGATGTTAGTGTGTGGTGTGGATGTTAGTGTGTGGGTGTTAGTGTGTGGTGTGGATGTTAGTGTGTGGTTTGGATGTTAGTGTGTGGTGTGGATGTTAGTGTGTGGATGTTAGTGTGCGGTGTGTGGTGCAGATGTTAGTGTGTGGATGTTAGTGAGTGGTGTGGATGTTAGTGTGTGGTGTGGATGTTAGTGTGTGGTGTGGATGTTAGTGTTTGGATGTTAGCGTGTGGTGTGGATGATAGTGTGTGGTGTGGATGTTAGTGTGTGGTGTGGATGTTAGTGTGTGGTGTGGATGTTAGTTTGTGGATGTTTATGTGTGGTGTGGATGTTAGTGTTTGGATGTTAGCGTGTGGTGTGGATGATAGTGTGTGGTGTGGATGTTAGTGTGTGGTGTGGATGTTAGTGTGTGGTGTGGATGTTAGTTTGTGGATGTTAGTGTGTGGTGTGGATGTTAGTGTGTGGTGTGGATGTTAGTGTGTGGTGTGGATGTTAGTGTGTGGTGTGGATGTTAGTGTGTGGTGTGGATGTTAGTGTGTGGATGTTAGTGTGTGGTGTGGATGTTAGTGTGTGGATGTTAGTGTGTGGTGTGGATGTTAGTGTGTGGTGTGGATGTTAGTGTGTGGATGTTAGTGTGTGTGGTGTGGATGTTAGTGTGTGGATGTTAGTGTGTGGTGTGGATGTTAGTGTGTTGTGTGGATGTTAGTGTGTGGTGTGGATGTTAGTGTGTGGATGTTAGTGTGTGGTGTGGATGTTAGTGTGTGGGTGTTAGTGTGTGGTGTGGATGTTAGTGTGTGGTGTGGATGTTAGTGTGTGGATGTTAGTGTGTGGTGTGTGGTGCGGATGTTAGTGTGTGGATGTTAGTGAGTGGTGTGGATGTTAGTGTGTGGTGTGGATGTTAGTGTGTGGTGTGGATGTTAGTGTTTGGATGTTAGCGTGTGGTGTGGATGAAAGTGTGTGGTGTGGATGTTAGTGTGTGGTGTGGATGTTAGTTTGTGGATGTTAGTGTGTGGTGTGGATGTTAGTGTGTGGTGTGGATGTTAGTGTGTGGTGTGGATGTTAGTGTGTGGTGTGGATGTTAGTGTGTGGTGTGGATGTTAGTGTGTGGATGTTAGTGTGCGGATGTTAGTGTGTGTGATGTTAGTGGTGTGGATGTTAGTGTGTGGTGTGGATGTTAGTGTGTGGTGTGGATGTTAGTGTGTGGTGGATGTTAGTGTGTGGATGTTAGTGTGTGGTGTGGAAGTTAGTGTGTGGGTGTTAGTGTGTGGTGTTGATGTTAGTGTGTGGTGTGGATGTTAGTGTGCGGTGTGGATGTTAGTGTGTGGTGTGGATGTTAGTGTGTGGATGTTAGTGTGTGGTGGATGTTAGTGTGTGGATGTTGTGTGTGATGTTAGTGTGTGGATGTTAGTGTGTGGTGTGGATGTTAGTGTGTGGTGTGGATGTTAGTCTGTGGATGTTAGTGTGTGGATGTTAGTGTGTGGTGTGGATGTTACTGTGTGGTGTGGATGTTAGTGTGTGGTGTGGATGTTAGTGTGTGGATGTCAGTGTGTGGATGTTAGTGTGTGGATGTTAGTGTGTGGATGTTAGTGTGTGGATGTTAGCGTGTGGTGTGGATGTTAGTGTGTGGATGTTAGTGTGTGGTGTGGATGTTAGTGTGTGGTGTGGATGTTAGTGTGTGGTGTGGATGTTAGTGTGTGGATGTTAGTATTTGGTGTGGATGTTAGTGTGTGGTGTGGATGTTAGTGTGTGGTGTGGATGTTAGTGTGTGGGTGTTAGTGTGTGGTGTGGATGTTAGTGTGTGGTGTGGATGTTAGTGTGTGGTGTGGATGTTAGTGTGTGGATGTTAGTGTGTGGTGTGTGGTGCGGATGTTAGTGTGTGGATGTTAGTGAGTGGTGTGGATGTTAGTGTGTGGTGTGGATGTTAGTGTGTGGTGTGGATGTTAGTGTTTGGATGTTAGCGTGTGGTGTGGATGATAGTGTGTGGTGTGGATGTTAGTGTGGTGTGGATGTTAGTTTGTGGATGTTAGTGTGTGGTGTGGATGTTAGTTTGTGGTGTGGATGTTAGTGTGTGGTGTGGATGTTAGTGTGTGGTGTGGATGTTAGTGTGTGGATGTTAGTGTGTGGTGTGGATGTTAGTGTGTGGATGTTAGTGTGTGGTGTGGATGTTAGTGTGTGGTGTGGATGTTAGTGTGTGGATGTTAGTGTGTGGTGTGGATGTTAGTGTGTGGATGTTAGTGTGTGGTGTGGATGTTAGTGTGTGGTGTGGATGTTAGTGTGTGGTGTGGATGTTAGTGTGTGGATTTTAGTGTGTGGTGTGGATGTTAGTGTGTGGGTGTTAGTGTGTGGTGTAGATGTTAGTGTGTGGTGTGGATGTTAGTGTGTGGATGTTAGTGTGTGGTGTGTGGTGCGGATGTTAGTGTGTGGATGTTAGTGAGTGGTGTGGATGTTAGTGTGTGGTGTGGATGTTAGTGTGTGGTGTGGATGTTAGTGTGTGGTGTGGATGTTAGTGTGTGGTGTGGATGTTAGTGTGTGGATGTTAGTGTGTGGTGTGGATGTTAGTGTGTGGATGTTAGTGTGTGGTGTGGATGTTAGTGTGTGGTGTGGATGTTAGTGTGTGGTGTGGATGTTAGTGTGTGGATGTTAGTGTGTGGTGTGGAAGTTAGTGTGTGGGTGTTAGTGTGTGGTGTGGATGTTAGTGTGTGGTGTGGATGTTAGTGTGCGGTGTGGATGTTAGTGTGTGGTGTGGATGTTAGTGTGTGGATGTTAGTGTGTGGTGTGGATGTTAGTGTGGTGTGTGGATGTTAGTGTGTGGATGTTAGTGTGTGGTGTGGATGTTAGTGTGTGGTGTGGATGTTAGTCTGTGGATGTTAGTGTGTGGATGTTAGTGTGTGGTGTGGATGTTACTGTGTGGTGTGGATGTTAGTGTGTGGTGTGGATGTTAGTGTGTGGATGTCAGTGTTTGGATGTTAGTGTGTGGATGTTAGTGTGTGGATGTTAGTGTGTGGATGTTAGTGTGTGGATGTTAGCGTGTGGTGTGGATGTTAGTGTGTGGATGTTAGTGTGTGGTGTGGATGTTAGTGTGTGGTGTGGATGTTAGTGTGTGGTGTGGATGTTAGTGTGTGGATGTTAGTATTTGGTGTTGATGTTAGTGTGTGGTGTGGATGTTAGTGTGTGGATGTTAGTGTGTCGTGTGGATGTTAGTGTTTGGTGTGGGTGTTAGTGTGTGGTGTGGATGTTAGTGTGTGGATGTTAGTGTGTGGTGTGGATGTTAGTGTGTGGTGTGGATGTTAGTGTGTTGTGTGGATGTTAGTGTGTGGATCTTAGTGTGTGGTGTGGATGTTAGTGTGTGGATGTTAGTGTGTGGATGTTAGTGTGTGGTGTGGATGTTAGTGTGTGGATGTTAGTGTGTGGATGTTAGTGTGTGGATGTTAGTGTGTGGTGTGGATGTTAGTGTGTGGATGTTAGTGTGTGGATGTTAGTTTGTGGATGTTAGTGTGTGGTGTGGATGTTAGTGTGTGGATGTTAGTGTGTGGTGTGGATGTTAGTGTGTGGATGTTAGTGTGTGGATGTTAGTGTGTGGATGTTAGTGTGTGGTGTGGATGTTAGTGTGTGGATGTTAGTGTGTGGTGTGGATGTTAGTGTGCGTGTGGATGTTAGTGTGTGTGAGTGTGTGCATGAGACCCCCCCATTGCGTAGTGGCGAGGCTCATCATCACATCCGACTTTCATTCTGCAGCTCAGCCTCCAGCCCCAACAACCTCTGTCCTAGAGACAGAGTCACCACCTTGATCTAGAGCGGGAGGGAGGGAGGGAGGGAGGGAGGGAGGGAGGAAAGGGGGAGAGAGGAAGGGGGAAGGAGGGAGAGGGAGGGGGAGGGAGGAGAGGGGAGAGGGATGGGGGATGAGAAGAGAGGGAGAGGTCATGAATTTTACAAGACCCAAAACCCAAACAAGTGTCTCTCTCTACCTCTCAGACAGAATACATTAAGAAACAAGTTTCTGAGACAGCTGGACCAACACGCACGCACGCACGCATACACACAGAATACATTAAAGAGCGAAAAAGCAACTTCTCCTTTTGAAAACGGCCTATGTGGCATCGATATGACTACAAAGTATAAATAGGATAATTTTGGTTATAAAGTCAGTATCATCAAAAACGGATATTTGCAAAATTTACGGATCTAGGGTACATCACAACTTTTCTTGGGTTGGGATTATCTAAATCCTGCCCAAATGCCCATAGCTGGCAGCACCCAATAAATCATCAATTGGGAGCGCAGCTGCACACGGCCCTGATCGTAATGCCCACTAACACGTGGATACTGATTGGTTGAAAGAAATTGATAATAGGAACATTGTGGGAGCTGTACAGTTAGATTTCAGTGCAGCCTTTGATATTATTGACCACAACCTGTTGTTGAGAAAACCTATGTGTTATGGCTTTTCAACCTCTGCCATATCGTGGATTCAGAGCTATCTAATATAACTCAGAGGGTTTTCTTTAATGGAAGCTTCTTTAAAGTCAAACATGTAAGAGTGTGGTGTACCGCAGGGCAGCTCTCTAGGCCCTCTACTCTTTTCTATTTTTACCAATGACCTGCCACCGGCATTAAACAAAGCATGTGTGTCCATGTATGCTGATGATTCAACCATTTACCCATCAGCAACAACAGCTAATGAAGTCACTGAAACCCTTAACAAAGAGTTGCAATCTGTTTTGGAATGGGTGGCCAGTAATAAACATGTCCTGAACATCTCTAAAACTAAGATTATTGTATTTGATACAAATCATTCCCTAAATTCTAGACCTCAGCTGAATCTGGTAATGAATGGTGTGGCTGTTGAACAAGTTGGGGAGACTAAATTACTTGGTGTTACCTTGTAAACTGTCATGGTCAAAACATATAGATTAAATGGTTGTAAAGATGGGGAGAGGTCTGTCCGTAATAAAGAGATGCTCTGCTTTTTTGACACCACACTCCACAAAGCAAGTTCTGCAGGCTCTAGTTTGAACTTATCTTGACTATTGTCCAGTCGTGTGGTCAAGTGCTGCAAAGAAAGACCTAGTTAAGCTGCAGCTGGCCCAGAACAGAGCGGCACGTCTTGCTCTTCATTGTATTCAGAGAGTTAATATGAATACTATACATGCCAGTCTCTCTTGGCTAAGAGCTGAGGAAAGACTGACTGTGTCACTTCTTGTTTTTATAGAAAAGCATGAATGTGTTGGAAATTCCTAAATTGTTTGCATAGTCAACTTACACACAGCACTGACACACACACTTACTCCACTAGATATGCCACCAGGGGTATTTTCACAGTCTCCAGGTCCAGATCAAATTCAAGGAAACTTACAGTATTATACATTGCCATGAGTGCATGGAACTCCCTTCCATCTTATACAGCGCAAGTGAACAGCAAACCTGGTTTCAAAAAACCAATAAAGCAACACCTCACGCCACAACACCTCTCCCCCATGTGACTTACTTTGTGTGTGTGTACTAACATGTATGTGTAACTGATAGATGCACAGACACTACACGTTAATGTTTTTAAATGTATGTAAATTGTCTGTAATGTCTTTCTCGTTATGTCGGTCCCCATTAAGACTAGCTGTTACCATTGGCGTCGGCTAATGGGGATCCTAATAAATCAAATCAAAATACAATATACACATTAAACTAAACATTAAACTACACATTAATATACACATTCAAATACACTTTATTATACACCACAATACATGAAAAGCAAAACACAATCATAAAAAATCTGAAATGCCCTAGAGGCAGATCATTCTACAAAAATGCCTCCCAAGTGGCGCAGTGGTCTAAGGCACTGCATCGCAGTTCTAGCTGTGCCACTAGAGATCCTGGTTCGAATCCAGGCTCTGTCGTAGCCGGCCGCGACCGGGAGACCCATGGGGCGGCGCATAATTGGCCCAGCGTCGTCCAGGGTAGGGGAGAGGAATGGCCGGCAGGGATGTAGCTCAGTTGGTAGAGCATGGCGTTTGCAATGCCAGGGTTGTGGGTTCCATTCCCACGGGGGACCAGTATGAAAAAATAAATAATGTATGCACTCATGTATCCAGTCGCTCTGGATAAGAGCGTCTGCTAAATGACGTAAATGTAAAAAGGTGCAAGGAACCCAAAGGCTGATTTCCCTAACGGTCCAGACACCAAAGGTGTTAACAGACCCTGTGAACACTAAAGGCGTCTCCAGAGTTAACCAACCCTGTGAACCGGTTTAATAACTAGTCATTTTAAATCTTGACAGTGATGTTAAGTGAGACGGAAGTTTGTGGAGCAGGGCTTTGTAAACAAAACGAGCGTAATGATGTGATCTACGTGACTTCAAAGAGGTCCAGCCAACCTTTTGGTGAAGAATGCAGTGATGAGTAATACAACTGTCTCCAGTGATAAAACGAAGGGCGCTGTGATAAACAGCCTCCAGGGGTTTAAGAGGAGAGGCAGCTGCACTTTGATAAATAGTATCACCATCTTTGATGAACAGCATCACCATAATCGAGAACAGGTAGAAAGGTTGACTGCACAATTTGCTTCCTGCTGACTAGAGAGAGACAAGATCTGTTTCTGTAAAAACAAACACACAAAAAAACACCTTAAATCTTAGTTTCTTAACAAGCTCAGTTGTATATTTTTTAAACGATAAATCATTGTCAATCCAAATACCAAGGTGTTTGTATGCAGGGACTCGTTCGATTATAGAACCATCCGATGAGTAAAGATGTAATCCACCCCCCCAAAAAAAATATATTAAAAAAAAATATATATATATATATGATTAAAAAAAAAAAAAAAAAAACAAGGGTAAAGTGGTTTTCCCACTGGCTATAGGGTGAATGCACCAATTTGTAAGTCGCTCTGGATAAGAGCGTCTGCTAAATGACGTAAATGTGCCCTTGAGCAAGGCACTTAACCCTAATTGCTCCTGTAAGTCGCTCTGGATAAGAGCGTCTGCTAAATGACTAAAATGTAATGTAAATGTAAATGAGACAATCTTACGAGAACTTGAAAACAACATGTATTTAGTTTGGCCCGTATTAAGCACCAGTTTTAAATCAATAAGGGCTTTCTGTACGGCTGCAGAATCAGACAGGAGCCTTGTCACAGCCAGGTCAGTAGTCGGGGAAATTACGTACATAATAGTACCATCCGCATATAGAGGAAATGTACCATTTTTAACAGATTGACCAATAGCATTTATATAAATAGTGAGATTAACAGGTCCTAGTATCGACCCCTGCGGAACACCTTTATGTACTTCAAGAAATTCGGCCTTAACCCGATCAATCGCAATGGCCTGAGTTTTGTCACCAAGACAATCATGAAACCATGAACAGGCGTCAGAGCTCAGGCCTATCGAGGACAACTTATTCAATAAAATAGCATGATCAACAGTATCAAAAGCTTTTGACAGGTCCACAAACAAAGCAGCACATTTAACTTTTAGTGTCTAAAGCGTTGACAAGATCATTAACAACTAAAGCGGTAGCTGTAATATTGCTATGCCCAGGCCTAAACCCTGATTGGTTTACATTCAAAATACATTTCTCAGATAAAAAAAGAGCAAAGTTGTACATTTACCAAGGATTCTAGAATCTCAGCCAGACAAGGAAGCCTTGAAATGGGGCGATAATGATTAAGATCACTACTATCCCGCTCTTATCTACCTCAATTACCTCGTACCCCTGCACATCGATTCAGTACTGGTACCCCGTGTATACAGCCAAGTTATCGTTACTCATCGTGTATTTATTATTATTATTATTATTATTATTATTATTTATTATTATTATTATTATTATTTATTATTATTATGATTTATTATGTATTATTATGTATTATTATGATTTATTATTATTATTAATATTTATTATTTATTATTATTATTTGTATTATTATGTTTTACTTCTCTATTATTTCTCTGCATTGTTGGGGAGGGGCCTGTAAGTAATAATTTCACTGTCAGTCCGCACCTGTTGTTTACAAAGCATGTGACAAATAACATTTGATTCGATTTACTGTAACTGTGTACTGTTTCGGCAGAGTTAATGTACAAACGCTTCCCACGTGTGAAAACACACACACAAGAGACGCCCACGTGGAAGCACGTCTCCAAGACCCAAATCTTGTTCTCAGTCGTATTTCCTAATGAAGACGATTGACACCGAGGCTAAGTCAGTCAGTTCAGCCCCCCTTTAAGAAATAAGTATCTGAGAAACAGCCAGACAGCCATTAGGTGATAAGGTCTAGACCTGGGTGGTCTGATAGAAACAGAGACATGGACCCTAAGGCCAGACAGCAACACAACCTCTAGGGAAGGCCTTCAACAATACCTAGACAGAAGCTGTCTGCATATTCAATCACACTTATTAAATACAGTATATTTATACACTGACTGACTGACTGACAGACAGACAGACAGACAGACAGACTGACAGACAGACAGACAGAGAGACAGACAGACAGACAGACAGACAGACAGAGAGACAGAGAGAGTGAGACAGACAGACAGACAGACAGACAGACAGACAGACAGACAGACAGACAGACAGACAGACAGACAGACAGACAGACAGACAGACAGAGAGACAGAGAGAGTGAGACAGACAGACAGACAGACAGACAGACAGACAGAGTGAGACAGACAGACGAGACAGACAGACAGACAGACAGACAGACAGACAGACAGACAGACAGACAGACAGACAGACAGACAGACAGACAGACAGACAGACAGACAGACAGACAGACAGAGAGACAGAGAGAGTGAGACAGACAGACAGACAGACAGACAGAGAGACAGAGAGAGTGAGACAGACAGACAGACAGACAGACAGACAGACAGACAGACAGACAGACAGACAGACAGACAGACAGAGAGACAGACAGACAGACAGACAGACAGACAGACAGACAGACAGACAGACAGACAGACAGACAGACAGACAGACAGCCAGCCAGCCAGAGAGACAGAGAGACAGACAGAGAGAGTGAGACAGACAGACAGACAGACAGAGAGACAGACAGACAGACAGACAGACAGACAGACAGACAGACAGACAGACAGACAGACAGACAGACAGAGAGAGAGTGAGACAGACAGACAGACAGACAGACAGACAGACAGACAGACAGACAGACAGACAGACAGACAGACAGACAGACAGACAGACAGACAGACAGACAGACAGACAGACAGACAGACAGACAGGATGGAAGCTATTTATAGCCCAAACATGTAGTCGGCCATGCACTCAACAGAATCCTTGAGTGAATTCCAGACAGTTGAGTTGGACAATGGATATGGAATGTCTCCATAGGAATTCCATTGCATTCTCAGATTAAATGGAACTAAGATGGAATCCATCCCAACCTTGCATTATATAGATATGAACTTCTAAAAGCTAACAGCCCAACCTTGAGTTATATACAGTAGATACAACCTTCTAATATCGAACAGCTCATCTAAGGCTTATTGATCCCACTGATCATGAGGAAGCATGCATGAACCCAATGACCCCTCCATAGAACTCCTTCAAACATAAGCGTATAGACTTATCTTTACTTTAAACACCCTCGCAGACATGACTAGATTATATTTAGGAGGTACGCAGCACACACACACACACCACCCTGTGAAATAAATCACAGTTTGCGTGTAGACAGGTCTCATCTCGTTATGGTAAGGTATTATTTCCTTGATCCAATCAGATGGTTCTAAAATCTCTACAGCAAAAACACCAGCAGTGGGAATTGATTCCGTTCTCATATAAATAAATTGATTGGGATTTGATTCAATTCTCATATAAATGAATTGATTGGGATTTGATTCAGTTCTCATATAAATGAATTGATTGGGAATCGATTCTGTTCTCATATAAATGAATTGATTGGGATTTTATTCAGTTCTCATATAAATGAATTGATTGGGAATTGATTCCGTTCTCATATAAATGAATTGATTGGGATTTGATTCAGTTCTCATATAAAACCAATCATTACAGAGCATAACCATGGTACTGTAAGAAGGGTTGCAAAACTTTGTCAACTTTCCCAAAATTCCCCAGTTTTCCAGAAATCCTGGTTGCAAGATTCCTGGAGTTTCAAGGGAACAAGCAGGAAATCTAGCAATACTCCACCCAGGATTTCTGGAAAACCAACACATTTTGGGGAAATTTTACTGACTTTTGCAACCCTAATGGTAAGACAAATCTATCATTAGAGAGTTAACAACAGTAAGATACACACTTTCCAACATCTCCCACCATACTGGAAAACCGGTAACATACAATAAGAAAATAAAAACAGCCTGCGGTGACAACAACAACAACAACAACAAAGCAATACTTGGTCATAAATCCCTCCCGCTCACACAAGCAGAGATAAACATGAACAGTATGCATATACATATTTTTAAATACTAATGTAAAAAATAGTACTTGTGGAAAGTCATGTTTTTAATAGTATATCTTCTTTATACAAACGTTTTTTTTTATTAGAACGTCTTCTTTATTGACTTCATCACAAAGAGAAGTCATTAAAATATTCTCTAATAACAAATCACTTATTTTATTTCTGACATTATTCAACATCTATATCGCTCTCCATCTCTTTATCTCTCTGTATCTATCTGTATCCATCCATCCATCCATCACATCGCTGTGTTCAGTTAAGTAGACCAAACAAACATGCATGGCGTTAAATCTACTCCGTATTGGTCATAATCCTAGACACCATTTGAGCAAAACATGTTTTCCTCCTCCATAGCTTCTATTGTTCCTGCTGGTACAGTTTCGTATAGATGGCTGCCTGGCTGGAATTACTGAACATCATCGCCACCTAGAGTTCTTCTCTGGAAATACACCCGTTTTTTTGTTTTACTTCGAAAATACCAGTACTGGGGAGACAAAGAACTATCCTGAGTGACAGCGTTTGAGCTATCATCGAAGATGGTGGATAAATGAAGATGTCCCACTCAGGTAGTTTACCACTGGAAACAAAAAAAAGTGCTCTCCATTTTTGGGGTGCTCTCCGATAGGCACCAATGCATTAGCAGCTGGGTCTGGTCTGCTTAGTTCATTGACTGTAGGCTATTTGTACCAGAAAAAAAACGCGTGAGTGGGATGTCTCGCTTCTCCATCTATTATGCCTAGGGCCCTGGGTTTTGATTAATTAATGTCACATGACCTGAATTTAACCTTTCTTTTAAGCCTTTTCCAGAAATTAGAATTTGACTAAATACAAAAGCAATTGTCTGAGGATGGTGCTGGAGCATCTGACATCAAAGGAAAAGGGGACAGTTTGATGAAAAAGCTTGAAATAAAAAGGTTAAAAATCCAGGTCATATGACATGATTAAACAAAACACAGGGCCCTAATTTCATACCAACTCCTTGTCACTCGTGCCACTGTTTGGCTTGACAGTGACAGCACTGGAGTTGGCAAGAGCACAAACAGATCTGGGATCTAAAAATTAATTGTATTTATTATTTTATTTAATTTTTTGTTACCTGACACCATCTCCCTCATCGTCGAGGCACATAAATGTATTGCATCTAAAATGTATTGCTTGTTATGACTTAAATAAATACATTAATATATTCATTAATGTGTATTCAATAAATGATTGGAGTTTATGATGATTAAAGAGAGAGTTGTAATTTAAATCAAAATGTTCACGTAATCAGGGAGAGAAGATTAGGTGTGCATCCCAACTGATAAGCTATTCCCAATATAATATTCAAATTTATGCCCCGGTCAAAAGTAGTGAACTAAATAGGGAACAAGGTTCCCTTTGGGACCTAGCCTAAGGCTCTTTCTTAATTGCTTAAATAAGGACTGTACAGAGTACTGTCTGATTTCACCTTGGTTTTTTCCTCCTCCTTATGAGAAAAAAAAAGTAACTGAAAAACAAATTTGGGTCTTGGAGGTGTGGTTTGATGTGGGTGGGTCTTGGAGGCATGGTTTGATGTGGGTGTGTCTAGCAATCTACTCCGATATGAGATCATTGCAAGAAAAACCTGCATAAAACATTTGTGATAGAGCCCTTTCTTTGGGACCTAATCAAAAGTAGTGCGCTAAATAGGGTGCTATTTAGGTTTAGTTTAGTTTAGTTCACACACAGTTGAAAGTGTGTTTGGGTTACCACAGACAGTTTTTGCTCAACAGCCTGTCTGTACTCCAGGGTGACTGGCTGCTGCTTGGGGCTCTCTGCTGCCACCTGCTGACTGGGAGGACATAGCTGCATGGACCACAGAATGAGAAGGGTGTTAGATCAATCAATCGATTAAATTGAAGACCCCAAGACATAGCTGCATGGACCACAGAATGAGATTAGATCAAGCAATCCAATCAAATGTTATTTGTAACAACAGGTGTGGACTAACAGTGAAACGCTTGGTAGACAACAGGTGTGGACTAACAGTGAAACGCTTGGTAGACAACAGGTGTGGACTAACAGTGAAACGCTTGGTAGACAACAGGTGTGGACTAACAGTGAAACGCTTGGTAGACAACAGGTGTGGACTAACAGTGAAACGCTTGGTAGACAACAGGTGTGGACTAACAGTGAAACGCTTGGTAGACAACAGGTGTGGACTAACAGTGAAACGCTTGGTAGACAACAGGTGTGGACTAACAGTGAAACAGCTTGGTAGACAACAGGTGTGGACTAACAGTGAAACGCTTGGTAGACAACAGGTGTGGACTAACAGTGAAACGCTTGGTAGACAACAGGTGTGGACTAACAGTGAAACGCTTGGTAGACAACAGGTGTGGACTAACAGTGAAACGCTTGGTAGACAACAGGTGTGGACTAACAGTGAAACGCTTGGTAGACAACAGGTGTGGACTAACAGTGAAACGCTTGGTAGACAACAGGTGTGAACTAACAGTGAAACGCTTGGTAGACAACAGGTGTGGACTAACAGTGAAACGCTTGGTAGACAACAGGTGTGGACTAACAGTGAAACGCTTGGTAGACAACAGGTGTGGACTAACAGTGAAACGCTTGGTAGACAACAGGTGTGGACTAACAGTGAAACGCTTGGTAGACAACAGGTGTGGACTAACAGTGAAACGCTTGGTAGACAACAGGTGTGGACTAACAGTGAAACGCTTGGTAGACAACAGGTGTGGACTAACAGTGAAACGCTTGGTAGACAACAGGTGTGGACTAACAGTGAAACGCTTGGTAGACAACAGGTGTGGACTAACAGTGAAACGCTTGGTAGACAACAGGTGTGGACTAACAGTGAAACGCTTGGTAGACAACAGGTGTGGACTAACAGTGAAACGCTTGGTAGACAACAGGTGTGGACTAACAGTGAAACGCTTGGTAGACAACAGGTGTGGACTAACAGTGAAACGCTTGGTAGACAACAGGTGTGGACTAACAGTGAAACGCTTGGTAGACAACAGGTGTGGACTAACAGTGAAACGCTTGGTAGACAACAGGTGTGGACTAACAGTGAAACGCTTGGTAGACAACAGGTGTGGACTAACAGTGAAACGCTTGGTAGACAACAGGTGTGGACTAACAGTGAAACGCTTGGTAGACAACAGGTGTGAACTAACAGTGAAACGCTTGGTAGACAACAGGTGTGGACTAACAGTGAAACGCTTGGTAGACAACAGGTGTGGACTAACAGTGAAACGCTTGGTAGACAACAGGTGTGGACTAACAGTGAAACGCTTGGTAGACAACAGGTGTGGACTAACAGTGAAACGCTTACTTGAACAGTTGTTTCTGTGTTCTACTTCTTTTGTCTATATTACACACACCTGGTTCCAATTACGATAATTTGTTTCCCTATTTTACCCTCTGGTTATCCTCATGGTGTTGTGCGTGATTGTTCGTTGTTTTGTTGTCATTGACATGTGAGTCGGTATTTTCTTCCCTGTGTGGAAGATATGTTTGTTTACTTTTGACAAGTAAAGTACATCATTGACTAAGTTCTGTGTCCTGCGCCTGACTCCGTCCTACCGCTACACACTGACGCATGACAGATACAACGGGTGTGGACTAACAGTGAAATGCTAACTTGAACAGGGAGTACAGGAGGGGACTGAGCACGCACCCCGAGGGAGGAGTTGAGGATCAGCGTGGCGGATGTGTTGTTACCTACCCTCACCACCTGGGGGGGTATTCCTTCAGGAAGTCCGGGATACAGTTGCAGAGGGAGGTGTTCGGTTAGTGATGAGCTTTGAGGGCACTACGGTGTTGAACGCTGAAGCTGTAGTCAATGAACAGCATTCCCACGTAGGTGTTCCTTTTCGTCCAGGTGGGAAAGGGCAGTGTGGAGTGCAATAGAGATTGTGCCATCTGTGGATCTGTTGGGGCGGTGTGTGAATTGGAGTGGGTTCAATTCACCATAGACTTCCAGTCATTGCGCTAACGCTAGTTAGCATTGCCTCGGAAAACTACCTCTAACTTCCTTCATACTGGACACAGAGACATAAAAATGGTATCCACAAGTTCATTTGACTCTGGGGAAGTAGATAAAGGGCCTCATTGCCAAAATCCCAAAGTATCCCTTTAACTAGCCTCTCAAAGCACTTCATGATGACAAGTGAGTGTTCCGGGGTGATAGTAATTTAGTTCAGTTACCTTCGCTTTTTTGGGGTTCAGGAACAATGGTGGACATCTTGAAGCAACTGGGGACAACAGACTGGGATCGGGAGAGATTGAATACGTCAGTACACACTGCAGCTAGCTGGTCTTCACATGCTCTGAGGATGCGGCTAGGGCCGGCAACCTTGCAAGGGATAACGCGCTTAAATGTGTTACTCACGTTGGCCCGCGGAGAACGAGAGCTCACAGTCCTCGTGAGCAGGGGTGGCCCATGTCGGTGGCACTGTGTTTTTCCTCGAAGCGGGTGAAGGTGTTTAGCTTCTCTGGGAGCAAGGCGTTGGGGTCTGCGACGTGGCTGGTTTTCCCCGATTGTGTTTGTCTGGAGTCCCTGTCACATACGTCTCCACTTTGTCTTTCTACTGACGTTGTGTCTGTTTGATTGCCTTGTGGAGGGCATTGCTGGACTGTTTGTACCTGTCCATATTCCCAGTCACCTTGCCATGATTATATGTGGTGGTTCGTGCTTTTCAGTTTTTACGTGATTTGAAAACCGAGGGGGTTATTCAAGTTTATGGAATTCACATCTGAACTAAAATCACTCTCTTTTGAGATGACAATAGCAGATCTAAGAAGAGTTCAAACGAATGGGCACCAGATTAACTGACAACACCCCCCTGGCAGTATAGACAACAGTACGACGACAACGCTTAGAGAGGATGGGAGGTATTACCTGAGCGGAGCTTGGCCTGTCTCTGAGTCGTTATCTTAACGCAGCATTGAAATGTGAAGAGAGGGTCGAGACTCCTAGACGGTAACACTCACTAGACTCTACGCTGACACGCCAACACACATGTTATTTATCAAGCAGACGGCCTTATCCAGAGCACATTAGTCTTAAGACACCTCGGTGGGACAACCACATATCACAGGTATAGAAATAACAGTAGCTATCAGTAGAGTCCGAGCTAGAAGGGGGGAAGGATTATTCAAGATGCTGTTTTGAAGAGGTAGGGTTTCAGATGTTTTCGGGAAGATGGGCAGGGACTCTGCCGTCTTTCAGGTGGAAGCTGGTTCCACCATTGGGGTGCCAGGACAGAGAAGAGCTTGGACTGGTCTGAGCGGGAGCTGCCCTCCTGTGGGCCAAGATACCTGAGGTGGCAGAATGGGCCTTATCCGGGAGGAAGAGCAGCGTTGTCTTACCAAGGTTGAGCTTGAGGTGGTGGGCCGACATCCAAGTTGAGATATCTGCCAGGCACGCAGAGATGAGTGTCGCAACCTGGGTGTCAGATGTAAGGATATGATGGAACTGAGTGACTTGGTGTATAGAGAGAAGAGGAATGGGCCTAGAACCGAGCCCTGGGGGACACCAGTAGTGCGAGTACGTGGTGCAGACAAAGATCCTCTCCCCGTCACCTGGTAGGATGCAATCCAAGAGGGTGCAGAGCCTGAGACGCCCAGCCACGAGAAGGTAGAGAGGAGGATCTGATGGTTCACAGTGTCTAAGGCAGTGGATAGATCTAGGAGGGTGAGAACAGAGGAAAGAGAGTCAGCTTTTGCAGTGCAGAGAGCCTCCGTACTGCAGAGCAGTCTCGGTTGAGTGACCCGTCTTGAAGCCTGACCGGTTAGGGTCAAGAAGATTGTTCTGAGAGATAATGAGAGAGTTGATCAGAGACAGGTCTATATTTGTTGACGTCAGATTGGTTTCTTGATGGGAGCGACTAGTTGCAGGATGTCATCTGGAAAGAGAGGGGAGAAAGAGGTCAAGGCGTAGGGTAGTTCTGTGTGAGTGAGACCAGTGGACTCAATAGGCTGAGTGAATGAGGAGCGGATGTCAACCTTTTCAAAGTGGTTGACAAAGTCATCCGCAGAGAGGGATGAGGGAGGGGTGGAGGATTAAGGAGGGAGGAGAAGGTGGGAAATAATTTCCTAGGGTTAGATGCAGAAGCTTGAAATGTAGAGTGGTAGATACAGCAGATACAGAGGAAGGGAAGGTAGAGAGGAGGGAGGGAAAGGATGATAGATACAGCAGATACAGAGGAAGGGAAGGTAGAGAAGAATGGATGATAGGTCCTCCGGAAGTTTAGTTTTTCTCCATTGTCACTCAGCTGCCCACAGCCTTGTTCTGTAAGCTCGCAATGAGTCACTCAGCCATGGAGCAGGAGGGGAGGGAGGCGCAATGAGTCACTCAGCCACGGAGCAGGAGGGGAGAGCCAGCCGGGAGGAAAGGGGACAGTGCGAGTCATAGGATGCGGAAAGGGAGGAGAGTAGGGTCGAAGAGGCAGAATCAGGAGACAGGAGGGAAAAGGATTTAGCAGAAGGAAGAGATGATAGAATAGAAGAGGAGAGAGTAGTGGGAGAGAGAGAGCGAAGATTGCGACGGTGCATTTACCATTTGGGTAAGAAAAGGAAACAAAGTAGTGATCAGACCTGGAGGGGGATTGCAGTGAAATTAGTAGGTAAACAGCCTCTAGTAAAGATGAGGTCAAGCGTATTGCCTGCTTTGTGAGTTGGAGGGGATTGGAAAAGGGTGAGGTAAAAATAGGCAAGGAGGGGCAAGAGAGAGTTGAAAAAGAAATTAACCGAAGGCAGATTTCGGGAGTTTGAAGTCGCCAAGTACGAAGAGCGGTGAGCCATCATCAGGAAATTAGCTTATCAAGGTGTCATGCTCATTGAGGAACTCTCCAAGTGCACCTGGTGGACTCATAACTGAGTTGAACTGTATTCCTACACTTTGAATCAATGATGAGAGAATAGTCAGATTAAGGAACTCTCCAAAGGCACCTGGTGGGTGATAGATGACAATAATGTTAAGCTTGAGTGGACAAGTGACAGTGACAGCATGGAATTCAAATGAGGAGATGGACAGGTGAGAGAGGGAAAAAAGAGAATCTTCAATTAGGAGAAATTAGTAGACCTGTGCCACCACCGCAACGACCAGATGTTCTTGAAGTAGGAGAGAAAATCTAGTCAGATGGAGAGAAACTGGAGTAGCAGTGTTCTATGGGATGACCCATGTCTCCGTCAGGGACAAAAAGTCAAGGGCCGGAAAGGCAGCATAGGCTGAGATGAACTCGCCGTTCTTGACCGCAGATTAGCAGTTCCAATGGCTGCCAGAGACCCGGAATTCCACACGGTTTGTGCGCGGCAGGGTAAACTGAATTAGAAGGGTTGCAGCCAAGGGGTGCTGAGCGTCTGTAAAGCCTACTGGGGGAGGAGCCAACAGGTATAGAAAACACACACATACAGTTGAAGTCGGAAGTTTACATACACCTTAGCCAAATACATTTAAACTCAGTTTTTCACAATTCCTGACATTTAATCCTAGTAAAAATTCCCTGTCTTTATTTTAATAATGTGAAATGTCAGAATAATAGTAGAGAGAATTATTTATTTCAGCTTGTATTTATTTCATCACATTCCCAGTGGGTCAGAAGTTTCCATGCACTCAATTAGTATTTGGTAGCATTGCCTTTAAATTGTTTAACTTGGGTCAAACGTTTCTGGTGGCATTCCACAAGCTTCCCACAATAAGTTGGGTGAATTTTGGCCCATTCCTCCTGACAGAGTTGGTGTAACTGAGTCAGGTTTGTAGGCCTCCTTGCTTGCACACACTTTTTCAGTTCTGCCCACAACTTTTCTATAGGATTGAGGTCAGGGCTTTGTGATGGCCACTCCAACAACTTCACTTTGTTGTCCTTAAGCCATTTTGCCACAACTTTGGTGTGAGTTTTCTGTTAATTCTATGTTATTGTATTTCTAGGTTGTATATCTAGTATGTGTATTTCTATGTTTGGCCGGGTGTGATTCCCAATCAGAGGCAGCTGTCGCTCGTTGTCTCTGATTGGGAATCATGCTTAGGTAGTAGCCTGGTTGCCTACCTTAGTGGTGGGATCTTGTTCCGTTTAGGCTTGTATGTGCATAGCCTGAGGACTTCACGTTACGTTGTTTCTTGTTTTGTTGTATGTTTATTGAGTTTAATAAACATGTACGCTTTTCACGCTGCACCTTGGTCTGACCCGTCTCTCAACGATCGTGACATAAAAGGAAATCCTAAAAACGTCTCTGCCCTCATCTTAAACGGCACCGACCGCCACTGGTTTGCAGAGAGTTGTTGACACATCAAAACAGGATCAAGGGGCGGGGCAATTTGTGACTTGTTTTGGTAATCAGTGGCTGTATTGGAGTGGGAGTGGTTTCACCTCTCCTAGGCAATCAGCAATTAGTACAGGGAGGCGTGCTCTCCACCTCTGCTAGGCGATCAGCAATTAGTAAAGGGAGGCGTGCTCTCTACCTCTGCTAGGCGATCAGCAATTAGTACAGGGAGGCGTGCTCTCCACCTCTGCTAGGCAATTAGCAATTAGTACAGGGAGGCGTGCTCTCCACCTCTGCTAGGCGATCAGCAATTAGTACAGGGAGGCGTGCTCTCCACCTCTGCTAAGCGATCAGCAATTAGTACAGGGAGGCGTGCTCTCCACCTCTGCTAGGCGATCAGCAATTAGTACAGGGAGGCGTGTTCTCCACCTCTCCTAGGCAACTAGTGTTAGTTCTTCAGTATCCCCTGGTTTCTCAGCGGCGGCTGAGACCACTCTCTCACTTGATAATCGTATTTATTATTATATATAATAGTTATACATAATATAGTAACTTAGTTATTTTCAGATCTAATTTCTACTCATTTTGTAGCTTTGGCAACTACAGTTGAAGTCGGAAGATTACATACACTTAGGTTGGAGTCATTAAAACTCGTTTTTCAACCCCTCCACACATTTCTTGTTAACAAACTATAGTTTTGGCAAGTCGGTTAGGACATCTACTTTGTGCATGACACAAGTTATTTTTCGAACAATTGTTTACAGACAGATTATTTCACTTATAATTCACTGTATCACAATTCCAGTGGGTCAGAAGTTTACATACACTAAGTTGACTGTGCCTTTAAACAGCTTGGAAAAATTCCAGAAAATGATGTCATGGCTTTAGAAGCTTCTTATAGGCTAACTGACATCATTTGAGTCAATTAGAGGTGTACCTGTGGATGTATTTCAAGGCCTACCTTCAAACTCAGTGCCTTTTTGTTTGACATCATGGGTAATCAAAAGAAATCAGCCAAGACCTCAGAAAAGAAATTGTAGACCTCCACAAGTCTGGTTCATATAATATAATAATAATAATATGCCATTTAGCAGACGCTTTTATCCAAAGCGACTTACAGTCATGTGTGCATACATTTTTTTGTGTATGGGTGGTCCCGGGGATCGAACCCACTACCCTGGCGTTACAAGCGCCGTGCTCTACCAGCTGAGCTACAGAGGACCACGTAGAAATTACAAGCGCATAACTACACTACCGGTCAAAAGTTTTAGAACACCTACTCATTCAAGGTTTTTCTTTATTTTTACTATTTTCTACATTGTAGAATAATAGTGAAGACATCAAAACTATGAAATAACACATATGGAATCATGTAGTAACCAAAAAAGTGTTAAACAAATCTAACTATATTTTATATATTTTTTTGCCTTGATGACAACTTTGCACACTCTTGGCATTCTCTCAACCAGCTTGACCTGGAATGCTTTTCTAACAGTCTTGAAGGAGTGCCCACATATTCTGAGCACTTGTTAGCTGCTTTTCCTTCACTCTGCGGTCCGACTCATCCCAAACCATCTCAATTTGGTTGAGGTCAGGGGATTGTGGAGGCCAGGTCATCTGATGCAGCACTCCATCACTCTCCTTCTTGGTAAAATAGCCCTTACACAGCCTGGAGGTGTGTTGGGTCATTGTCCTGTTGAAAAACAAATGATAGTCCCACTAAGCCCAAACCAGATGGGATGGCGTATCCATGCTGGTTAAGTGTGCCTTGAATTCTAAATACATCACAGACACCAGCAAAGCACCCCCACACAATAACACCTCCTCCTCCATGCTTTACAGTGGGAAATACACATGCAGAGATAATCCGTTCACCCACACAGCGTCTCACAAAGACACGGTGGTTGGAACCAAAAATCTCCAATTTGGACTCTAGACCAAAGGACACATTTCCACCGGTCTAATGTCCATTGCTCATGTTTCTTGGCACAAGCAAGTCTCTTCTTCTTATTGGTGTCCTTTAGTAGTGGTTTCTTTGCAGCAATTCGACCATGAAGGCCTGATTCACACAGTCTCCTCTGAACAGTTGACGTTGAGATGTGTCTGTTACTTGAACTCTGTGAAGCATTTATTTGGGCTGCAATTTCTGAGGCTGGTAACTCTAATGAACTTATCCTCTGCAGCAGAGGTAACTGGGTCTTCCATTCCTGTGGCGGTCCTCATGAGAGCCAGTTTCATCATAGTGCTTGATGTTTTTTGCGACTGCACTTGAAGAAACTTTTTTGACTGACCTTCATGTCTTAAAGTAATGATGGACTGTCGTTTCTCTATGCTTATTTGAGCTGTTCTTGCCATAATGTGGACTTTGGTCTTTTACCAAATAGGGCTATCTTCTGTATAACCCCCTTACCTTGTCACAACACAACTGATTGGCTCAAACGCATTAAGAAGGAAAGAAATTCCACAAATTAACTTTTAACAAGGCACACCTGTTAATTGAAATGCATTCCAGGTGACTACCTCATGAAGCTGGTTGAGAGAATACCAAGAGTGTGCAAAGCTGTCATCAAGGCAAAGGGTGGCTATTTGAAGAATCTCAAATATAAAATATATTTTGATTTGTTTAACACTTTTTTGGGTTACTACATGATTCCATATGTGTTATTTCATAGTTTTAAGGTCTTCACTATTATTCTACAATGTAGAAAATAGTAAAAAAATTAAGAAAACCCCTTGAATGAGTAGGTATTCTAAAACTTTTGTCCAGTAGTGTATATCGTAATTTTCCATGAAGAAAAATTGTTGGGAAAAGTATTTATCATTTTGTTGCAATGTTTTCATAAACCATGTCCAATATTTGATTGGCAATAAAAAAAAAAGCCTGATGTTGATGTTGGTCCCATTACTGCTAACTAATGTGAGCTAGTCATGCTGCGCGCACTGTGATGTTCCAGAACAATCCAAAATGGTGGCAGCCTAAACCAGAAATTAATGTTTTGCATGAAAAAATGTTCTAGTTACCTGCAATATAGCAGGATTGGGATTTTAGACTGCCATCCTTTGGATTATGTTGGAACTGCATAAACTCACATTAGCAGTAGGCTTGTATTATAACTGTATAGTGCGAGGGGACACACCATTTTTGCAGATAATATGTACAAACGCAGGCACCAAACACGTTTGAAAAATCATGATTTTATCATATTTGTGGTAATAAATCACAGATTCCAAGGTCAATTAGCTACAGGACAATATTTCTACTTAATTAATTACACAAAAACAAATACACCCCCTCCAACACCCATGTAACAACACTTCACAATTTTACACACGTACATACCAGCATACAATCCTTTCTCCGACTAAATATTCACAATGTGTGCAAGTTATATTACACAGTACTAGGATGTTAGTACATCCATAAAGATCAGAAATCAAACAAAATCAAAATGCGTGCAACCATGGGGCAAAACAGATGAGGTTGGCTTAGATTGTTACCGTGTAAGCTATATTTCGTCTCCAATGTTTATTGAAAACAAATACATTTGCACAATGACCACTTGTTGTTTCAAATACATCGTTGCAGTTGTTGGTTAGTTAGCTAGCGAATTGTAGCCATATTTGCATTGACATGAAATCAGTCAAAACACCTCAAAACAAGACATGGTATCGATAACATGATGAAACATACTGAAATAAGACACTTGTGATTCCCACACATGGCAGTGTCATTCTTGCTAGCAATCTGGCTATCCATAATCACAACAGGCTGATTTATGCTCCATGGAAGAGCGCGCAACGTTTTCATGACGTTGTCAGCCAACCCATCTATGTAGCTAGATGCTAAATAATTGTATTGTAAACACACACACACACACACACAAACAATCTATTAACTTACTCCTGCAAATACAACAACCGTCTTTGTGTTTGCTGAGATGCCTCTTCAATTTCGTATGTCCATCTTCTATAAATGTAAAAAAATATTAACAGCTATCCAGCTTTGTTTTTTTCAACAAATAACGTAACGTTAGCTAGCTAATTGAGCGGACGTTACCAAAAGTAGTTAACGTCATGTTAGCCTTAAGTTAGCTACCTTTATTAGTAATTTGTAGCATATTTGGACAGTACTTGATTAGACAGTAATTGGTTAGTTAGTGATACTTTGTCGGGTGGTGAACAGTGCTCCAGCAGTTGGATTCAGTGTCCAGATTGCTAATCAATAACTGTACTGTCAAATCCCTGGTCATAAAATGTGCTAGGTTGTTAATGAAGCAGCACTGCTAGCTAGACTGGGTAGTCCCTCATGTTAGTTAGTTAGCTTAACGTTATCTGTCAGCGCGGCTTTTGAGTCAACATGTTGAAATGTAAGTTACTCGAATCGGGCTTACTGTGAGGTCAATAACTCTGAATAACATCGCCATGGGCTAACAAAATGTGCTATAGTAACAGCAAGCTAACAAAGTTGACCTCCGGTTCTCCTTCTCATCTTCCCGCTCTTTTCCCCTCAGAGAATGAGCTCGCGCGCGCCGAATTTTTGTTTTTTTGTTGGACGAATCAAAAATGACTTTGGACTTTTGACTCCGCCTCCTAAAGCGCCACCGTACACAGGAGTGCTGGTTTTAGGCAGGGCGGGCCAGGGCTCATGTATGGAGGATTCATTGCAGTGTGTAATGCATTTTAGCCTTGCTTGTTTTACACCCATCCCAGCAGGGCAAAAAGACTCCCGGCTGAGACAAACTCATTCGGGGCTTTAAACCCGGGTTTGGTGACGTCAATGCTAGGGACTATACAGCCTGGTTGACGCGACCCACGTGACTACACATGGAAAATATTGGAGAGTTGGTGTGAACCAGGCTAGGATCAGTAGTTTACAGGAAGGATACAAGTTATTTTAATTCTAACCGTTTTCCTTCTTTTCGGCGGTTCAGGTGTATGCACATGGCTGATTATTTAAAGGGACTACGCTGAACAAGAGAAAACGGTTTTGTTTCGGGAACATCAACGCGCCCTAACTGTGCTCTTACTGCTGTAATTTGATATAGACTACATAAATTGTTATTTCCCTTTATTTCTGAATGTCTGTATGGAGTCAAAGTCCTAATTTGGCGCTGGTGTAGTTAAAGGCTATGTGGCGTGGTCGTGTAGCATTCCAAAACAATGTTTCCCAATAAGCCTGCCTTTCCTGTCGGAAGCTTGGAGAGTTGAGGAGAGAGTCGAGCCCCCGAACATGATCTCACGGGGCGGGAATGCGAGGAGCCATGAGCTGGTCGGGTTCCCACCGCGGGTTGAGCTGCTCTGGGTCCGGGATTAACCTGCTCTATCTCTCGCTGCTGCTCTGGAGCTCCTGCTCTGGCATGGACGGACTGGCTGATTTCTCAAGTTAGTGTGATGATGAGTATGAAGATAGGTGTGGTGATGATAATGATGAAAGGTGTGGTGATGATGATTTTGTTTTAAAGTAGGCCTATTGATTTATTTACTTTTGGATGATGATGATGATGATAGTTAATAATAAGATGATTACATCATAATCATCTTCACCATCTTCATCATCATCTTCTTCTTCATCATCCATATTTGTTGAATATTTAGTGTCTTGGTTGGTCAGTAAACCATGATCAATTTAATTGATTTCTCTAACAGACTACCTGTCTCGGATCATTACCAGTCACTCTGTGCATGCGTGCGACGGGCAGCAGTTGCGTCTCTACTGTCCACGCCACTCCACCATCTCGATCCAGTCGGCGTTTTACGGACGTGCCGACGCACGGCTCTGCACCAACGAAAACGTGACAGCTGCGGGCGTCAGCGCAGGAAACCACAGCTGTTCTGCGTTTACTACCCTACAGGTGTGTTTTTTTGTGTTCTGTTGTAGGAATCCTTTTTTTGCACAAGAATAGGTATTTTCACACAGTTTCACTCTGCCAAATGATTCAGTCATTGAATCTTTTGTGTAACGTGGTAAGCATTCATGACATGTATGCCTGAGTTGATGAATCCCCATAGGCAAGGAATCTACTTTCAAGTAGATGTAAGCTTAACTTCTTGATTGTGAATTATTATGGCTACTCTCTCTTCAGGAAGATTTATCTTGGAATATTCACTCTGACACTTCTGGGAATAATAAAGTTATTCAGAATAAGTCTTAAAGGGGAGTACTGCGAAGTATCATAATAGTGGCTCATTTATTTTCAGAATTAAAGTAAAACACCCAAAACCAAGGCTACATAGAGATTGCGGCTGGGATTCAATCCAATCAGTAGTAGAGATGTGTTATAGATCAGTAGAGATGTGTTATAGATCAGTAGAGATGTGTTATAGATCAGTAGAGATGTGTTATAGATCAGTAGAGATGTGTTATAGATCAGTAGTAGAGATGTGTTATAGATCAGTAGAGATGTGTTATAGATCAGTAGAGATGTGGTATAGATCAGTAGAGATGTGTTATAGATCAGTAGTAGATATGTGTTATAGATCAGTAGAGATGTGTTATAGATCAGTAGAGATGTGTTATAGATCAGTAGTAGAGATGTGTTATAGATCAGTAGAGATGTGTTATAGATCAGTAGAGATGTGTTATAGATCAGTAGATATGTGTTATAGATCAGTAGAGATGTGTTATAGATCAGTAGAGATGTGTTATAGATCAGTAGAGATGTGTTATAGATCAGTAGTAGAGATGTGTTATAGATCAGTAGAGATGTGTTATAGATCAGTAGAGATGTGGTATAGATCAGTAGAGATGTGTTATAGATCAGTAGTAGATATGTGTTATAGATCAGTAGAGATGTGTTATAGATCAGTAGAGATGTGTTATAGATCAGTAGTAGAGATGTGTTATAGATCAGTAGAGATGTGTTATAGATCAGTAGAGATGTGGTATAGATCAGTAGAGATGTGTTATAGATCAGTAGTAGATATGTGTTATAGATCAGTAGAGATGTGTTATAGATCAGTAGAGATGTGTTATAGATCAGTAGAGATGTGTTATAGATCAGTAGAGATGTGTTATAGATCAGTAGAGATGTGTTATAGATCAGTAGAGATGTGTTATAGATCAGTAGAGATGTGTTATAGATCAGTAGAGATGTGTTATAGATCAGTAGAGATGTGTTATAGATCAGTAGAGATGTGTTATAGATCAGTAGAGATGTGTTATAGATCAGTAGTAGAGATGTGTTATAGATCAGTAGAGATGTGTTATAGATCAGTAGAGATGTGGTATAGATCAGTAGAGATGTGTTATAGATCAGTAGAGATGTGTTATAGATCAGTAGAGATGTGTTATAGATCAGTAGTAGAGATGTGTTCTAGATCAGTAGAGATGTGTTATAGATCAGTAGAGATGTGGTATAGATCAGTAGTAGAGATGTGTTATAGATCAGTAGAGATGTGTTATAGATCAGTAGAGATGTGTTATAGATCAGTAGAGATGTGTTATAGATCAGTAGTAGAGATGTGTTATAGATCAGTAGAGATGTGTTATAGATCAGTAGAGATGTGTTATAGATCAGTAGAGATGTGTTATAGATCAGTAGAGATGTGTTATAGATCAGTAGAGATGTGTTATAGATCAGTAGAGATGTGTTATAGATCAGTAGAGATGTGTTATAGATCAGTAGA
This sequence comes from Coregonus clupeaformis, assembly GCF_020615455.1. NCBI lineage: Eukaryota > Metazoa > Chordata > Actinopteri > Salmoniformes > Salmonidae > Coregonus > Coregonus clupeaformis. Next base: position 42,175,817 of record NC_059218.1, on the reverse strand, counting down.
GATGGGTTATAGATCAGTAGAGATGTGTTATAGATCAGTAGAGATGTGTTATAGATCAGTAGAGATGGGTTCTAGATCAGTAGAGATGTGTTATAGATCAGTAGAGATGTGTTATAGATCAGTAGTAGAGATGTGTTATAGATCAGTAGAGATATGTTATAGATCAGTAGAGATGGGTTCTAGATCAGTAGAGATGTGTTATAGATCAGTAGAGATGTGTTATAGATCAGTAGAGATGGGTTCTAGATCAGTAGAGATGTGTTATAGATCAGTAGTAGAGATGTGTTATAGATCAGTAGAGATGTGTTATAGATCAGTAGAGATGTGTTATAGATCAGTAGAGATGTGTTATAGATCAGTAGTAGAGATGTGTTATAGATCAGTAGTAGAGATGTGTTATAGATCAGTAGAGATGTGTTATAGATCAGTAGAGATGTGTTATAGATCAGTAGTAGAGATGTGTTATAGATCAGTAGTAGAGATGTGTTATAGATCAGTAGTAGAGATGTGTTATAGATCAGTAGAGATGTGTTATAGATCAGTAGAGATGTGTTATAGATCAGTAGTAGAGATGTGTTATAGATCAGGAGAGATGTGTTATAGATCAGTAGAGATGTGTTATAGATCAGTAGAGATGTGTTATAGATCAGTAGAGATGTGTTATAGATCAGTAGTAGAGATGTGGTATAGATCAGTAGTAGAGATGTGGTATAGATCAGTAGAGATGTGTTATAGATCAGTAGAGATGTGTTATAGATCAGTAGAGATGTGTTATAGATCAGTAGAGATGTGTTATAGATCAGTAGAGATGTGTTATAGATCAGTAGAGATGTGTTATAGATCAGTAGAGATATGGTATAGATCAGTAGAGATGGGTTCTAGATCAGTAGAGATGTGTTATAGATCAGGAGAGATGTGTTATAGATCAGTAGAGATGTGTTATAGATCAGTAGAGATGTGTTATAGATCAGTAGTAGAGATGTGGTATAGATCAGTAGTAGAGATGTGTTATAGATCAGTAGAGATGTGTTATAGATCAGTAGAGATGTGTTATAGATCAGTAGAGATGTGTTATAGATCAGTAGAGATATGTTATAGATCAGTAGTAGAGATGTGGTATAGATCAGTAGTAGAGATGTGGTATAGATCAGTAGTAGAGATGTGTTATAGATCAGTAGAGATGTGTTATAGATCAGTAGAGATGTGGTATAGATCAGTAGAGATGTGTTATAGATCAGTAGAGATGTGTTATAGATCAGTAGTAGAGATGTGTTATAGATCAGTAGAGATGTGTTATAGATCAGTAGTAGAGATGTGTTATAGATCAGTAGAGATGTGTTATAGATCAGTAGAGATATGTTATAGATCAGTAGAGATGGGTTCTAGATCAGTAGAGATGTGTTATAGATCAGTAGAGATGTGTTATAGATCAGTAGAGATGTGTTATAGATCAGTAGTAGAGATGTGTTATAGATCAGTAGAGATGTGTTATAGATCAGTAGAGCTGTGTTATAGATCAGTAGAGATGTGTTATAGATCAGTAGAGATGTGGTATAGATCAGTAGAGATGTGTTATAGATCAGTAGAGATGTGTTATAGATCAGTAGAGATGTGTTATAGATCAGTAGTAGAGATGTGTTATAGATCAGTAGAGATGTGTTATAGATCAGTAGAGATGTGTTATAGATCAGTAGAGATGTGTTATAGATCAGTAGAGATGTGGTATAGATCAGTAGAGATGTGTTATAGATCAGTAGAGATGTGTTATAGATCAGTAGAGATGTGTTATAGATCAGTAGAGATGTGTTATAGATCAGTAGAGATGTGTTATAGATCAGTAGAGATGTGTTATAGATTAGTAGTAGAGATGTGTTATAGATCAGTAGAGATGTGTTATAGATCAGTAGAGATGTGTTATAGATCAGTAGAGATGTGGTATAGATCAGTAGAGATGTGTTATATATCAGTAGAGATGTGTTATAGATCAGTAGAGATGTATTATAGATCAGTAGTAGAGATGTGGTATAGATCAGTAGAGATGTGGTATAGATCAGTAGAGATGTGTTATAGATCAGTAGAGATGTGTTATAGATCAGTAGAGATGTGTTATAGATCAGTAGAGATGTGGTATAGATCAGTAGTAGAGATGTGTTATAGATCAGTAGTAGAGATGTGTTATAGATCAGTAGTAGAGATGTGGTATAGATCAGTAGAGATGTGTTATAGATCAGTAGAGATGTGGTATAGATCAGTAGAGATGTGTTATAGATCAGTAGTAGAGATGTGTTATAGATCAGTAGAGATGTGTTATAGATCAGTAGAGATGTGTTATAGATCAGTAGAGATGTGGTATAGATCAGTAGAGATGTGTTATAGATCAGTAGAGATGTGTTATAGATCAGTAGAGATGTGTTATAGATCAGTAGTAGATATGTGGTATAGATCAGTAGAGATGTGTTATAGATCAGTAGTAGAGATGTGTTATAGATCAGTAGAGATGTGTTATAGATCAGTAGAGATGTGTTATAGATCAGTAGAGATGTGTTATAGATCAGTAGAGATGTGTTATAGATCAGTAGAGATGTGTTATAGATCAGTAGAGATGTGGTATAGATCAGTAGAGATGTGTTATAGATCAGTAGAGATGTGTTATAGATCAGTAGAGATGTGTTATAGATCAGTAGAGATGTGTTATAGATCAGTAGAGATGTGGTATAGATCAGTAGAGATGTGTTATAGATCAGTAGAGATGTGTTATAGATCAGTAGAGATGTGTTATAGATCAGTAGAGATGTGTTATAGATCAGTAGAGATGTGGTATAGATCAGTAGAGATGTGTTATAGATCAGTAGAGATGTGTTATAGATCAGTAGAGATGTGTTATAGATCAGTAGAGATGTGTTATAGATCAGTAGAGATGTGTTATAGATCAGTAGAAATGTGTTATAGATCAGTAGTAGAGATGTGTTATAGATCAGTAGAGATGTGTTATAGATCAGTAGTAGAGATGTGTTATAGATCAGTAGAGATGTGTTATAGATCAGTAGAGATGTGTTATAGATCAGTAGAGATGTGTTATAGATCAGTAGAGATGTGTTATAGATCAGTAGAGATGTGTTATAGATCAGTAGAGATGTGTTATAGATCAGTAGAGATGTGTTATAGATCAGTAGAGATGTGTTATAGATCAGTAGAGATGTGTTATAGATCAGTAGAGATGTGTTATAGATCAGTAGTAGAGATGTGTTATAGATCAGTAGAGATGTGTTATAGATCAGTAGATATGTGTTATAGATCAGTAGATATGTGTTATAGATCAGTAGAGATGTGGTATAGATCAGTAGAGATGTGTTATAGATCAGTAGAGATGTGTTATAGATCAGTAGAGATGTGTTATAGATCAGTAGAGATGTGTTATAGATCAGTAGAGATGTGTTATAGATCAGTAGAGATGTGTTATAGATCAGTAGTAGAGATGTGTTATAGATCAGTAGAGATGTGTTATAGATCAGTAGAGATGTGTTATAGATCAGTAGAGATGTGGTATAGATCAGTAGAGATGTGTTATAGATCAGTAGTAGAGATGTGTTATAGATCAGTAGTAGAGATGTGTTATAGATCAGTAGAGATGTGTTATAGATCAGTAGAGATGTGTTATAGATCAGTAGTAGAGATGTGGTATAGATCAGTAGAGATGTGTTATAGATCAGTAGAGATGTGTTATAGATCAGTAGAGATGTGTTATAGATCAATAGTAGAGATGTGTTATAGATCAGTAGTAGAGATGTGTTATAGATCAATAGTAGAGATGTGTTATAGATCAGTAGTAGAGATGTGTTATAGATCAGTAGAGATGTGTTATAGATCAGTAGAGATGTGTTATAGATCAGTAGTAGAGATGTGTTATAGATCAATAGTAGAGATGTGTTATAGATCAGTAGTAGAGATGTGTTATAGATCAGTAGAGATGTGTTATAGATCAGTAGAGATGTGTTATAGATCAGTAGTAGAGATGTGTTATAGATCAGTAGAGATGTGTTATAGATCAGTAGTAGAGATGTGGTATAGATCAATAGTAGAGATCAATCAATCAATTTTATTTTATATAGCCCTTCTTACATCAGCTAATATCTCGAAGTGCTGTACAGAAACCCAGCCTAAAACCCCAAACAGCTAGTAATGCAGGTGTAGAAGCACGGTGGCTAGGAAAAACTCCCTAGAAAGGCAAAACCTAGGAAGAAACCTAGAGAGGAACCAGGCTATGAGGGGTGGCCAGTCCTCTTCTGGCTGTGCCGGGTGGAGATTATAACAGAACCATGCCAAGATGTTCAAAAATGTTCATAAGTGACAAGCATGGTCAAATAATAATCAGGAATAAATCTCAGTTGGCTTTTCATAGCCGATCATTAGAGTTTAAAACAGCAGGTCTGGGACAGGTAGGGGTTCCATAACCGCAGGCAGAACAGTTTAAACTGGAATAGCAGCAAGGCCAGGCGGACTGGGGACAGCAAGGAGTCACCACGGCCGGTAGTCCCGACGTATGGTCCTAGGGCTCAGGTCTCTCAGTTGGCTTTTCATAGCCGATCATTTAGAGTTGAAAACAGCAGGTCTGGGACAGGTAGGGGGTTTCGTAGCCGCAGGCAGAACAGTTGAAACTGGAATAGCAGCAAGGCCAGGCGGACTGGGGACAGCAAGGTGTCATCATGCCCGGTAGTCCTGACGTATGGTCCTAGGGCTCAGGTTCTCAGAGAGAAAGAGAGAACGAGAGAATTAGAGAGAGCATACTTAAATTCACACAGGACACTGGATAAGACAGGAGAAGTACTCCAGGTATAACCAACTAACCCCAGCCCCCGACACATAAACTACTGCAGCATAAATACTGGAGGCTGAGACAGGAGCGGTCCGGAGACACTGTGGCCCCATCCGAAGAAACCCCGGACAGGGCCAAACAGGAAGGATATAACCCCACCCACTCCGCCAAAGCACAGCCCCCGCACCACTAGAGGGATATCCCCAACCACCAACTTACAATCCTGAGACAAGGCCGAGTATAGCCCACAGAGGTCTCCACCACAGCACAAACCAAGGGGGCGCCACCCAGACAGGAAGATCACGTCAGTAACTCAACCCACTCAAGTGACGCACCCCTCCCAGGGACGGCATGAAAGAGCACCAGCAAGCCAGTGACTCAGCCCCTGCAACAGGGTTAGAGGCAGAGAACCCCAGTGGAGAGGGGAACCGGCCCGGCAGAGACAGCAAGGGCTGTTCGTTGCTCCAGCCTTTCCGTTCACCTTCACACTCCTGGGCCAGACTACACTCAATCATATGACCTACTGAAGAGATAAGTCTTCAGTAAAGACTTAAAGGTTGAGACCGAGTCTGCGTCTCTCACATGGGTAGGCAGACTGTTCCATAAAAATGGAGATCTATAGGAGAAAGCCCTGCCTCCCGCTGTTTGCTTAGAAATTCTAGGGACAATTAGGAGGCCTGCGTCTTGTGACCGTAGCGTACGTATTGGTATGTACGGCAGGACCAACTCGGAAAGATAGGTAGGAGCAAGCCCATGTAACGCTTTATAGGTTAACAGTAAAACCTTGAAATCAGCCCTTGCCTTAACAGGAAGCCAGTGTAGGGAAGCTAGCACTGGAGTAATATGATCAAATTTCTTGGTTCTAGTCAGGATTCTAGCAGCCGTATTTAGCACTAACTGAAGTTTATTTAGTGCTTTATCCGGTAGCCGGAAAATAGAGCATTGCAGTAGTCTAATCTAGAAGTAACAAATGCATGGATTAATTTTTCTGCATCATTTTTGGACAGAAAATTTCTGATTTTTGCAATGTTACGTAGATGGAAAAAAGCTGTCCTTGAAACAGTCTTGATATGTTCGTCAAAAGAGAGATCAGGGTCAAGAGTAACGCCTAGGTCCTTCACAGTTTTATTTGAGACGACTTTACAACCATCAAGATGAATTGTCAGATTTAACAGAAGATCTCTTTGTTTCTTGGGACCTAGTACAAGCATCTCTGTTTTGTCCGAGTTTAAAAGTAAAAAGTTTTCAGCCATCCACTTCCTTATGTCTGAAACACAGGCTTCTAGCGAGGGCAATTTTGGGGCTTCACCATGCTTCATTGAAATGTACAGCTGTGTGTCATCCGCATAGCAGTGAAAGTTAACATTATGTTTTCGAATAACATCCCCAAGAGGTAAAATATATAGTGAAAACAATAGTGGTCCTAAACGGAACCTTGAGGAACACCGAAATGTACAGTTGATTTGTCGGAGGACAGACCATTCACAGAGACAAACTGATATCTTTCCGACAGGTAGGATCTAAACCAGGCCAGAACTTGTCCGTGTAGACCAATTTGGGTTTCCAGTCTCTCCAAAAAGAATGTGGTGATCGATGGTGTCAAAGGCAGCACTAAGGTCTAGTAGCACGAGGACAGATGCAGAGCCTCGGTCTGACGCCATTAAAAGGTCATTTACCACCTTCACAAGTGCAGTCTCAGTGCTATGATGGGGTCTAAAACCAGACTGAAGCATTTCGTATACATTGTTTGTCTTCAGAAAGGCAGTGAGTTGCTGCGCAACAGCTTTTTCTAAAATTTTTGAGAGGAATGGAAGATTCGATATAGGCCGATAGTTTTTATATTTTCCGGGTCAAGGTTTGGCTTTTTCAAGAGAGGCTTTATCACTGCCACTTTTAGTGAGTTTGGTACACATCCGGTGGATAGAGAGCTGTTTATTATGTTCAACATAGGAGGGCCAAGCACAGGAAGCAGCTCCTTCAGCAGTTTAGTAGGAATAGGATCCAGTATGCAGCTTGAAGGTTTAGAGGCCATGATTATTTTCATCATTGTGTCAAGAGATATAGTACTAAAACACTTAAGTGTCTCTCCCGATCCCAGGCCCTCGCGAGAGCTGTGCAGATCCAGGACAGCTAAGCCCTGGAGGAATACGCAGATTCAAAGAGGAGTCCGTAATTTGCTTTCTAATGGTCATGATCTTTTCCTCAAAGAAGTTCATGAATTTATCACTGCTGAAGTGAAAACCATCCTCTCTTGGGGAATGCTGCTTTTTAGTTAGCTTTGCAACAGTATCAAAAAGAAATTTTGGATTGTTCTTATTTTCCTCGATTAATTTGGAAAAGTAGGATGATCGAGCAGCAGTGAGGGCTCTTCGGTACTGCACGGTACTGTCTTTCCAAGCTAGTCGGAAGACTTCCAGTTTGGTGTGGCGCCATTTCCGTTCCAATTTCCTGGAAGCTTGCTTCAAAGCTCGGGTATTTTCTGTATACCAGGGAGCTAGTTTCTTATGACAAATGTTTTTCGTTTTTAGGGGTGCAACTGCATCTAGGGTATTGCGCAAGGTTAAATTGAGTTCCTCAGTTAAGTGGTTAACTGATTTTTGTCCTCTGACGTCCTTGGGTAGGCAGAAGGAGTCTGGAAGGGCATCAATTAATTTTTGTGTTGTCTGAGAATTTATAGCACGACTTTTGATGCTCCTTGGTTGGGGTCTGAGCAGATTATTTGTTGCGATTGCAAACGTAATAAAATGGTGGTCCGATAGTCCAGGATTTTGTGGAAAAACATTAAGATCTACAACATTTATTCCATGGGACAAAACTAGGTCCAGAGTATGACTGTGGCAGTGAGTAGGTCCAGAGACATGTTGGACAAAACCCACTGAGTCGATAATGGCTCCGAAAGACTTTTGGAGTGGGTCTGTGGACTTCTCCATGTGAATATTAAAATCACCAAAAATTAGAATATGATCTGCTATGACTACAAGGTCTGATAGGAATTCAGGAAACTCAGAGAGGAACGCTGTATATGGCCCAGGAGGCCTGTAAACAGTAGCTATAAAAAAGTGATTGAGTAGGCTGCATAGATTTCATGACTAGAAGCTCGAAAGATGAAAACGTCATTTTTTTTTGTAAATTGAAATTTGCTATCGTAAATGTTAGCAACACCTCCGCCTTTGCGGGATGCACGGGGAATATGGTCACTAGTGTAACCAGGAGGTGAGGCCTCATTTAACACAGCAAATTCATCAGGCTTAAGCCATGTTTCAGTCAGGCCAATCACATCAAGATTATGATCAGTGATTAGTTCATTGACTATGACTGCCTTTGAAGTGAGGGATCTAACATTAAGTAACCCTATTTTGAGATGTGAGGTATCACGATCTCTTTCAATAATGGCAGGAATGGAGGAGGTCTTTATCCTAATAAGATTGCTAGGGTGAACACCACCATGTTTAGTTTTGCCCAACCTAGGTCGAGGCACAGACACAGTCTCAATGGGTATGGCTGAGCTGACTACACTGACTATGCTATTGGCAGACTCCACTAAGCTGGCAGGTTGGCTAACAGCCTGCTGCCTGGCCTGCACCCTATTTCACTGTGGGGCTAGAGGAGTTAGAGCCCTATCTATGTTGGTAGATAAGAGGAGAGCACCCCTCCAGTTAGGATGGAGTCCGTCACTCCTCAGCAGGTCAGGCTTGATCCTGTTTGTGGGTGAGTCCCAGAAAGAGGGCCAATTATCCACAAATGTTATCTTTTGGGAGGGGCAGAAAACAGTTTTCAACCAGCGATTGAGTGCTGAGACTCTGCTGTAGAGCTCGTCACTTCCCCTAACTGGGAGGGGGGCCAGAGACAATTACTCGATGCCGACACATCTTTCTAGCTGATTTACACGCTGAAGCTATGTTGCACTTGGTGACCTCTGACTGTTTCATCCTAACATCGTTGGTGCCGACGTGGATAACAATATCTCTATACTCTCTACACTCGCCAGTTTTAGCTTTAGCCAGCACCATCTTTAGATTAGCCTTAACGTCGGTAGCCCTGCCCCCTGGTAAACAGTGTATGATCGCTGGGTGATTCGTTTTAAGTCTAATACTGCGGGTAATGGAGTCGCCAATGACTAGGGTTTTCAATTTGTCAGAGCTAATGGTGGGAGCCTTGAGTCTCAGACCCCGTAGCGGGAGGAGTAGAGACTAGAGAAGACTCAGACTCAGACTCCGACTCGCTACATAATGGGGAAAACCGGTTGAAGGTTTCTGTCGGCTGAATGAGCGACACCGGTTGAGCATTCCAACAGTATTTCCCTCCAGAAGCCATGAGAAAGTTGTCCGGCTGCGGGGACTGTGCGGGGAGATTTATACTAACATTACTGTCTGTACTTACTGGTGGCACAGACGCTGTTTCTTCCTTTCCTACACTGATATTACCCTTGCCTAACGATTGCGTCTGAAGCTGGGCTTGTAGCACAGCTATTCTCGCCGTAAGGCGAGAATTCTCCTGTATATTATGAGTACAGCGACTGCAATTAGAAGACATCATGTTAATGTTACTACTTAGCTTCGGCTGTTGAAGATGTTGATGAACCATGTCCAGATAAAGCGTCCGGAGTGAAAAAAGTTGAATAAGGGAAAAAAGTTGCGATGGAAAAAAGGAAAATAACGTAAAGTTGGCAGCTAAAACGCACAGGAAAAAGACTCTTCTGACTCTTCTGTCTCGGGATAAACGTCCGGGGTGAAAAAGTTTAACGAAAAAAGATGAGTGAGGACAAAACTAAAAAGTTGGTAAATTTGTTGAACACAGAGATTGATTAAACGTTTATTAAAAGTAAAACGTGAATAGTTTGTTAGGTAGCCAAGTAGCAACAAACAGCAGAGCAGCACGGAGACAATGCGGAAGCGAGACGGAAGTCACGTGAATTGTGAATTTAGCGAGATGTGTTATAGATCAGTAGAGATGTGTTATAGATCAGTAGAGATGTGGTATAGATCAGTAGAGATGTGTTATAGATCAGTAGAGATGTGTTATAGCACGCTTGACATTTAAAGGTCATTTCCATTTGTGCTGACAAATGCTGCGTTTACCACGAATGCAGTCTCTACCAACGCAGGAACATTACCTTTAGGAGGTGCATAGCCGAAATGGGCCGATCGGATTGAATCCCTGCCAAAAAGTGGCTGTGAGTGTGACCATGTTGTTTTCTGTAGAAGTTACTGTCAGAGTCAGAGCCATAGCGACTGTCAGCTACCTGTCAATCACCTGGTGTTTTCTGTAGAAGTTACTGTCAGAGCCACAGAGACTGTCAGCTACCTGTCAATCACCTGGTGTTTTCTGTAGAAGTTACTGTCAGAGCCACAGAGACTGTCAGCTACCTGTCAGTCACCTGGTGTTTTCTGTAGAAGTTACTGTCAGAGCCACAGAGACTGTCAGCTACCTGTCAATCACCTGGTGTTTTCTGTAGAAGTTACTGTCAGAGCCACAGAGACTGTCAGCTACCTGTCAATCACCTGGTGTTTTCTATAGAAGTTACTGTCAGAGCCACAGAGACTGTCAGCTACCTGTCAATCACCTGGTGTTTTCTGTAGAAGTTACTGTCAGAGCCACATAGACTGTCAGCTACCTGTCAATCACCTGGTGTTTTCTGTAGAAGTTACTGTCAGAGCCACAGAGACTGTCAGCTACCTGTCAATCACCTGGTGTTTTCTGTAGAAGTTACTGTCAGAGCCACAGAGACTGTCAGCTACCTGTCAATCACCTGGTGTTTTCTGTAGAAGTTACTGTCAGACTGTCAGAGCTACAGAGACTGTCAGCTACCTGTCAATCACCTGGTGTTTTCTGTAGAAGTTACTGTCAGAGCCACAGAGACTGTCAGCTACCTGTCAATCACCTGGTGTTTTCTGTAGAAGTTACTGTCAGAGCCACAGAGACTGTCAGCTACCTGTCAATCACCTGGTGTTTTCTGTAGAAGTTACTGTCAGAGCCACAGAGACTGTCAGCTACCTGTCAGTCACCTGGTGTTTTCTGTAGAAGTTACTGTCAGAGCCACAGAGACTGTCAGCTACCTGTCAGTCACCTGGTGTTTTCTGTAGAAGTTACTGTCAGAGCCACAGAGACTGTCAGCTACCTGTCAATCACCTGGTGTTTTCTGTAGAAGTTACTGTCAGAGCCACAGAGACTGTCAGCTACCTGTCAATCACCTGGTGTTTTCTGTAGAAGTTACTGTCAGAGCCACAGAGACTGTCAGCTACCTGTCAATCACCTGGTGTTTTCTGTAGAAGTTACTGTCAGAGTGTCAGAGCTACAGAGACTGTCAGCTACCTGTCAATCACCTGGTGTTTTCTGTAGAAGTTACTGTCAGAGCCACAGAGACTGTCAGCTACCTGTCAATCACCTGGTGTTTTCTGTAGAAGTTACTGTCAGAGTGTCAGAGCTACAGAGACTGTCAGCTACCTGTCAATCACCTGGTGTTTGGGCCCGACCCCTGTCCTGGGACCATCAAGTACCTCCACGTAATCTACAAGTGTAAACCTAGTGAGTACTGTACACTACCACTCCTCTCTCTGTCTCGCTATATCCCTGTCTCTCTCTCTGTCCCCCTCTCCCTCCCACTGTCCCCCCCCCCCCTCTCTCTCTCTCTTTCTGTCCCTCTCTCTCTCTGTCTTTCTGACTCTTTCTCTCTCTGAGTCAGAAAATAAACTGTGCTGTGTGTGAACAAGCTTTACTGACTAAAGTGAGAAAATCCCCCCCACATACAGTGGGGAAAAAAAGTATTTAGTCAGCCACCAATTGTGCAAGTTCTCCCACTTAAAAAGATGAGAGAAGCCTGTAATTTTCATCATAGGTACACGTCAACTATGACAGACAAAATGAGAGAAAAAAAATCCAGAAAATCACATTGTAGGATTTTTATGAATTTATTTGCAAATTATGGTGGAAAATATGTATTTGGTCAATAACAAAAGTTTCTCAATACTTTGTTATATACCCTTTGTTGGCAATGACACAGGTCAAACGTTTTCTGTAAGTCTTCACAAGGTTTTCACACACTGTTGCTGGTATTTTGGCCCATTCCTCCATGCAGATCTCCTCTAGAGCAGTGATGTTTTGGGGCTGTCGCTGGGCAACACAGACTTTCAACTCCCTCCAAAGATTTTCTATGGGGTTGAGATCTGGAGACTGGCTAGGCCACTCCAGGACCTTGAAATGCTTCTTACGAAGCCACTCCTTCGTTGCCCGGGCGGTGTGTTTGGGATCATTGTCATGCTGAAAGACCCAGCCACGTTTCATCTTCAATGCCCTTGCTGATGGAAGGAGGTTTTCACTCAAAATCTCACGATACATGGCCCCATTCATTCTTTCCTTTACACGGATCAGTCGTCCTGGTCCCTTTGCAGAAAAACAGCCCCAAAGCATGATGTTTCCACCCCCATGCTTCACAGTAGGTATGGTGTTCTTTGGATGCAACTCAGCATTCTTTGTCCTCCAAACACGACCGAGTTGAGTTTTTACCAAAAAGTTCTATTTTGGTTTCATCTGACCATATGACATTCTCCCAATCCTCTTCTGGATCATCCAAATGCACTCTAGCAAACTTCAGACGGGCCTGGACATGTACTGGCTTAAGCAGGGGGACACGTCTGCCACTGCAGGATTTGAGTCCCTGGCGGTGTAGTGTGTTACTGATGGTAGGCTTTATTACTTTGGTCCCAGCTCTCTGCAGGTCATTCACTAGGTCCCCCAGTGTGGTTCTGGGATTTTTGCTCACCATTCTTGTGATCATTTTGATCCCACAGGGTGAGATCTTGCGTGGAGCCCCAGATCGAGGGAGATTATCAGTGGTCTTGTATGTCTTCCATTTCCTAATAATTGCTCCCACAGTTGATTTCTTCAAACCAAGCTGCTTACCTATTGCAGATTCAGTCTTCCCAGCCTGGTGCAGGTCTACAATTTTGTTTCTGGTGTCCTTTGACAGCTCTTTGGTCTTGGCCATAGTGGAGTTTGGAGTGTGACTGTTTGAGGTTGTGGACAGGTGTCTTTTATACTGATAACAAGTTCAAACAGGTGCCATTAATACAGGTAACGAGTGGAGGACAGAGGAGCCTCTTAAAGAAGAAGTTACAGGTCTGTGAGAGCCAGAAATATTGCTTGTTTGTAGGTGACCAAATACTTATTTTCCACCATAATTTGCAAATAAATTCATTAAAAATCCTACAATGTGATTTTCTGGATTTTTTTCCCTCATTTGTCTGTCATAGTTGACGTGTACCTATGATGAAAATTACAGGCCTCTCTCATCTTTTTAAGTGGGAGAACTTGCACAATTGGTGGCTGACTAAATACTTTTTTTCCCCACTGTACCTGCAGTAAGCAGTATTTCTGTCAGGAATATACATCACAAAGCAAGTTTCTGTGTGTTCTTGTCTCTCCTGTTGCCCTGCACACCTGTGGTCAAGAGCTTACCCAGTAACACACACACACACACACACGCACACGCACACACACACACACACACTCTCTCTCTGTGACAACGTGAACACTCTCTCTCTCTCTCTCTCGTTTACATGGACTCCCCCCCCACCCCACCCTTTGTCAGCTGAGCATAAGATCAGTGTGGTGTGTGAAGGGGAGAAGTTGACACTACGCTGTAAGCCCCCCAGAGTGCTGATCATCTATACAGCTGCTTACGGTAGGGGTCTGGGTCACACCTGTCCCTCACAGCACAGAGGAATACCCCCGTTTGGTGAGTGGACAGCAAGGGGAGAGACTCACGCTGCGTTCATAACCAAGTGGGAAGTTGGTATTTACCACATAAGACTGGGTAAAATTTCACTTGGAAACGCCCCTCCAACTGGTAATTACTAACTCGTCTATCATCTCTGATCTCTGACTTCACCTCGATAACAGCTTTTTTGGCAGTTAAATGCAACAACAAAACATCATTTATAAAAAGCAATCTATTATTAATATGGTTTTTGAACATGAGATTGGCTTAGCAAGAAAAACTTCCAAAATGACTAATTTGAGGTAAAAAGAAGTTGGAGCACTCAATAAAAAAAGCAGATTTATTTATTTTTGCTATTAATATGTTTTTTGAACTCTATAATTTGTTTACAAGCCTGATATCTGTACTTTTAGTTCATGGTAGACGCAGCTTGTTGGTCATTAGCCAATCAGCTATTCTCAACCAGTTCAAAGCATGTGAACGCATTCAACTGGTATTTGTGAACGTATCCAACTGGTATTTATGACTTCTCAACGGCTAATTTCCACTTTCTCACTTGGTGATGAACACAGCATTAGTAGGGGTGGGGTCAGTGTTTTTTTGGGTCAATTCACTTTGAACACTGTTAAAGCATTTACTCTGAAAGTGGCACGCTTACACACACTTTCAGGTATTATGCATGCATACACACAGATCCAAAAACGGATACAATAATTAAATGCTTGATGGAGTTGAACCATTAACATGCCTCCATACTTCGCTTTAGTTGATTTCTCTCTCTCTCTCTCTCGCTCTCTCTCTCTCTCTCTCTCTCTCTGTCTCTGTCTCTGTCTCTCTCTCTCTCTCTCTCTGTGTGTGTGTTGATGTAGAGTGTTTGAACCACAATGCGGTTCACACGCTGTCACAGAGCTGCTACAGCAAACAGAGGTGTGTTGTCGCCGTCGACAACCAGACCTTCAGAGACCCCTGCTACCCTGGAACCAGGAAGTACCTGACTGTACTCTACTCCTGTGGTAGGAAGTTACCTCTATGGTCTTACAATAGAATAGAACTAATATAATATAACTAATGGAACAAATAGAATATAACTAAAAGAACAAATAGAATAGAAACAGGAAGTACCTGACTGTACTCTACTCCTGTGGCAGGAAGTTACCTCTCTATGGTCAGTGTTTTCCATAAAGCGACGGCCGTCCGCTAAACAGCCGATCAGACACATTGCAAGCCGGCTACTTTTTCCCACTTCATAAATGAACTAGGTTTCTTTTCATTTAAAAGTTTCTATTTGCTAGTAAGGAAAGTCTGTATAGCCTTCTCCCGCTAGAAGGAACGATATAATTACATCTTCTAGTGTTGTATTTATAGGACAGGTGCCTGTTGGTTGGCTGTTTCCCGGATCATCTGCTGTAAGTGACGACGAGTTGAAATCCACTTCATTGTTGTTTTGTGGCACATTCAGGTTTTTTTCTTTTGCGTGTTTCATCGACCTATACAGCCGACAGTGTTGGGTCGCATATTCCATTTACTGTGCTTTGATTGACGACCGAACAGCAAGTGTTGACTAGGTTATAAAAGGTGTGGAACTGACAGAATAAAGTCGATCCCTTTGCTGTTCATAAAGTCATCCAACGTAGTTATATGTCCACGGTATCGTAAACCAAAGATCTTGTTTTGTATTTTCCTAGGATTCGAAGCCCATGTCGAGCCTTGCCAGACCGCTAAAGTGACTCATCAGTGTAGCCTAGTGATGGGTTGTTCGCGAACGAACGGCTCTTTTTGAACCGATCCGTTAGGCGAACAGAACCGAATCACATCGGTGAGAGAGCCGTTCATTTGCTCCCTAATTTGCATACTGGTACTGCTTCCTGACGATTATCTGCAGTAGGGCGATATGGCCTAAAAATCATATCTTGATTATTCTAACTTATGGACGAATCACATCTCGAATTTTTTTTTTTTTCTCTAAATACGCTTTGTTGTACAATTAAAGGTAAAATACACTGCATTTCAAACAGTCAGCAATAATCTAATGAATTCAGGGCTTCTGAAATTATACCTAGGCTAAATATAAGCCTTCCACTAATAATGTAATTATTTTATCTAAATAGTTTAACCAGTTTTCTTTTGCCATAATCACTGATCATGTTGGTGACTATGCATAGATAATAAACAGCGAGTAGCAGCAGCGTAAAGAAAGGACGGGGGTCAATGCAAATAGTCCGGGTAGCCATTTGATTAGCTGTTCAGCAGTCTTATGGCTTGGGGGTAGAAGCTGTTAAGGAGCCTTTTGGACCTAGACTTGGCGCTCCGGTACTGCTTGCCATGCGGTAGCAGAGAGCACAGTCTATGACTTGGGTGGCTGGAATCTTTGACAATTTTTAGGGCCTTCCTCTGACACCGCCTGGTATAGAGGTCCTGGATGGCAGGAAGCTTGGCCCCAGTGATGTATTGGGCCGTACGCACTACCCTCTGTAGCGCCTTGCGGTCGGAGGCCGAGCAGTTGCCATACTAGGTGGTGATGCAACCAGTCAGGATGCTCTCGATGGTGCAGCTGTATAACTTTTTGAGGATCTGAGGACCCATGCCAAATCTTTTCAGTCTCCTGAGGGGGAATAGGCGTTGTCGTGCCCTCTTCATGAATGTCTTGGTGTGTTTGGACCATGATAGTTTGTTGGTGATGTGAACACCAAGGAACTTGAAGCTCTCAACCTGCTCCACTACAGCCTCGTCGATGAGAATGGGGGCGTGCTCAGTCCTCTTTTTCCTGTAGTCCACAATCATCTCCTTTGTCTTGATCACGTTGCGGGAGAGGTTGTTGTTCTGGCACCACACTTCCAGGTCTCTGACCTCCTCCCTATAGGCTATCTAATAATAATAATAATATGCCATTTAGCAGACGCTTTTATCCAAAGCGACTTACAGTCATGCGTGCATAAATTTTTTTTTGTGTGTATGGGTGGTCCCGGGGATTGAACCCACTACCTTGGCGTTACAAGCGCCGTGCTCACCGTTGTCGGTGATCAGGCTTACGACCGTTGTGTTGTCGGCAAACTTAATGATGGTATTGGAGTCTTGCTTGGCCACACAGTCATGGGTGAACAGGGAGTACAGGAGGGGACTAAGCACGCACCCCTGAAGGTCATCTTGGCAGATGTGTTGTTGCCTACCCTTACCACCTGGGGGAGGCCCGTCAGGAAGTCCAGGATCCAGTTGCAGAGGGAGGTGTTTAGTCCCAGGGTTCTAAGCTTAGTGATGAGCTTTGAGGGCACTATGTTGTTGAACGCTGAGCTGTAGTCAATGAACAGCATTCACACGTAGGTGTTCCTTTTGTCCAGGTGGGAAAGGGCAGTGTGGAGTGCAATAGAGATTGCATCATCTGTGGATCTGTTGGGGCGGTATGCAAATTGGAGTGGGTCTAGGTTTTCTGGGATGATGGTGTTGATGTGAGCCATGACCAGCCTTTCAAAGCACTTCATGGCTACAGACGTGAGTGCTACGGGTCGGTAGTCATTTAGGCAGGTTACCTTGGTGTTCGTGGGCACTGAGACTATGTTGGTCTGCTTGAAACATGTAGGTATTACAGACTCGGGGACAGGTTGAAAATGTCAGTGAAGACACTTGCCAGTTGGTCAGCGAATGCTCGGAGTACACATCCTGGTAATCTGTCTGGCCCTGCGGCCTTGTGAATGTTGACCTGTTTAAAGGTCTTACTCACATCGGCTACGGAGACCGAGATCATACAGTTGTCCGGAACAGCTGGTGTTCTCATGCATGGTTCAGTGTTGCTTGCCTCGAAGTGGGCATAGAAAGCATTTAGTTAGTCTGGTAGGCTCGCGTAACTGGGCAGCTCGCTGCTGGGTTTCCCTTTGTAGTCCATGACAGTTTGCAAGCCCTGCCACATCCGACAAGCAACAGAGCCGATCTTAGTCCTGTATTAACGTTTTGCTTGTTTGATGATTCGTCGTAGGTCATAGCAGGATTTCTTATAGGTGTCCGGATTAGTGTCCTGCTCCTTGTTATATGGTTATATTATGGTTATAATTGGATGATCAGTAGTTGTAAGTTCATGAAGCATATACAGTGCCTTGCAAAAGTATTCATCCCCCTTGGCGTTTTTCCTATTTTGTTGTATTACAACCTGTAATTTAAATGGATTTCTATTTGGATTTCATGTAATGGACATACACAAAATAGTCCAAATTGGTGAAGTGGAATGAAAAAAATAACTTTTTAAAAACAAAATAATAATAATAATAATAATAACAGAAAAGTGGTGCGTGCATATGGATTCATCCCCTTTGCTATGATGCCCCTAAATAAGATCTGGTGCAACCAATTACCTTCAGAAGTCACATAATTAGTTAAATAAAGTCCACCTGTGTGCAATCTAAGCGTCACATGATCTGTCACATGATCTCAGTATATATACACCTGTTCTGAAAGGCCCCAGAGACTGCAAAGGCACTAAGCAAGGGGCACCACAAAGCAGGCGGCACCATGAAGACCAACAAGCTCTCCAAACAGGTCAGGGACAAAGTTGTGGAGAAGGGCAGATCAAGGTTGGGTTATAAAAAAATATCTGAAACTTTGAACATCCCACGGAGCACCATTAAATCCATTATTAAAAAATGGAAAGAATATGGCACCACAACAAACCTGCCAAGAGAGGGCCGCCCACCAAAACTCACAGACCAGGCAAGGAGGGCATTAATCAGAGAGGCAACAAAGATAACCCTGAAGGAGCTGCAAAGCTCCACAGTGGAGATTGGAGTATCCGTCCATAGGACCACTTTAAGCCATACACTCCACAGAGCTGGGCTGTACGGAAGAGTGGCCAGAAAAAAGCCATTGCTTAAAGAAAAAAATAAGCAAACACGTTTGGTGTTCGCCAAAAGGAATGTGGGAGACTCCCCAAACATATGGAAGAAGGTACTCTGGTCAGATGAGACTAAAATTGAGCTTTTTGGCCATCAAGGAAAACGCTATGTCTGGCGCAAACCCAACACCTCTCATCACCCTGAGAACACCATCCCCACAGTGAAGCATGGTGGTGGCAGCATCATGCTGTGGGGATGTTTTTCATCGGCAGGAACTGGGAAACTGGTCAGAATTGAAGGAATGATGGCGCTAAATACAGGGAAATTCTTGAGGGAAACCTGTTTCAGTTTTCCAGAGATTTGAGACTGGGACGGAGGTTCACCTTCCAGCAGGACAATGACCCTAAGCATACTGCTAAAGCAACACTTGAGTGGTTTAAGGGGAAACATTTAAATGTCTTGGAATGGCCTAGTCAAAGCCCAGACCTCAATCCAATTGAGAATCTGTGTTATGACTTAAAGATTGCTGTACACCAGCGGAACCCATCCAACTTGAAGGAGCTTGAGCAGTTTTGCCTTGAAGAATGGGATAAAATCCCAGTGGCTAGATGTGCCAAGCTTAGAGAGACATACCCCAAGAGACTTGCAGCTGTAATTGCTGCAAAAGGTGGCTCTACAAAGTATTGACTTTGGGGGGGGTGAATTGTTATGCACGCTCAAGTTTTCTGTTTTTTTTGTCTTATTTCTTGTTAATTTCACAATGAAAAATATTTAAAAAATCCATTTAATTCCAGGTTGTAAGGCAACAAAATAGGAAAAATGCCAAGGGGGGTGAATACTTTCGCAAGCCACTGTACAGTATGAGTATCTATGGTTTACATTATATCCAAAGAGTACAAGTCCACAAAATCTTTGCACCATCCACAGGATTGTGGCTTTAGAATACAAAACACAATATATAAGGCAGGGTCTAATATAACTGCATTGTTGAGAAAATGTAATTGGCTATTCTAAGCACTAAGGTTAAAAGACTATATGAACATTGCTTCCGGAGAAAAGTGATATATTCTTTGGTATCTGGAAGTGTGACCTGACAGATTTAATGAAAATGTTCTATGACTGAATGGAAATTTCTTTGAATTGCTCTGAATTAAATTCTACATCCTGTCACTCAAACTCAAGTTCAACATCCTGTGGGGTGTGGCCAATTAAATTCGAATTTCAACTCATGACTTGAATTGGAGTCAATTGCAGAATTCTAAAAGCGTCTCAGAGTAGGAGTGCAGTTTTGCCTTTTACAGTGAATTCGGAAAGTATTCAGACCCCTTCACTTTTTCCACATTCTGTTACGTTACAGCCTTATTCTAAAATGGATTAAATTGTTTTTTCCCCCTCATCAATCTACACACTATACCCCATAATGAGAAGCAAAAACTGGTTTTTAGAAATTGTTGCCAATTTATAAATGTTTTTAACTGAAATATGACATTTACATAAGTATTCAGACCCTTTACTCAGTACTTTGTTTAAGCATCTTTGGCAGCGATTACAGCCTTGAGTCTTCTTGGGTATGACGCTACAAGCTTGGTACACCTGTATTTGGGGAGTTTCTCCCATTCTTCTCTGCAGATCCTCTCAAGCTCTGTCAGTTTGGATGGGGAGCGTCGTTGCACAGCTATTTTCAGGTCTCTCTAGAGATGTTAGATCGGGTTCAAGTCCAGGCTTTGGCTGGGCCACTCAAGGACATTGAGACTTGTCCCGAAGCCACTCCTGCATTGTCTTGGCTGTGTGCTTAGGGTCGTTGTCCTGTTGGAAGGTTAACCTTCGCCCCAGTCTGAGGTCCTGAGCGCTCTGGAACATGTTTTCATCAAGAATCTCTCTGTACTTTTCTCCGTTGATCTTTCCCTCGATCCTGACTAGTGTCCCAGTCCCTGCTGTTGAAAAACATCCCCACAGCATCATGCTGCCACCACCATGCTTCACCGTAGGGATGGTATTGGCCAGGTGATGAGCGGTGCCTGGTTTCCTCAAGATATGACGCTTCGCATTCAGGCCAAAGAGTTCAATCTTGGTTTCATCAGACCAGAGAATCTTGTTTCTCATGGTCTGAGAGTCTTTAGGTGCCTTTTGGAAAACTCCAAGCAGGCTGTAATGTGCCTTTTACTGAGGAGTGGCTTCCGTCTGGCCACTCTACCATAAAGGCCTGATTGGTGGAGTGCTGCAGAGATGGTTGTCCTTTTGGAAGGGTCTCCCATCTCCACAGAGGATCTCTGGAGCTCTGTCAGAGTGACCATCGGGTTCTTGGTCACCTCCCTGACCAAGGCCCTTCTCCCCCGATTGCTTAGTTTGGCCGGGCGGCCAGCTCTAGGAAGAGTCTTGGTGGTTCCAAACTTAATCCATTTAAGAATGATGGAGGCCACTGTGTTCTTGGGGACCTTCAATGCTGCAGACATTTTTTGGTACCCTTCCCCAGATCTGTGCCTTGACACAATCCTGTCTCAGAGCTCTACGGACAATTCCTTCGACCTCATGGCTTGGTTTTTGCTCTGACATGCACTGTCAACTGTGGGACCTTATATAGACAGGTGTGTGCCTTTCCAAATCATGTCATCAATTGGACTCCAATCAAGTTGTAGAAACATCTCAAGGATGATCAATTGAAACAGGATGCACCTGAGCTCAATTTCGAGTCTCATAGCAAAGGGTCTGAATACTTATGTAAATGTGATATTTACGTTTATTATTTTAATACATTTGCTTAAATGTCTAAAAACCTGTCTTCGCTTCGTCATTATGGGGTATTGTGTGTAGATTGATGAGAATAACAAATAATGTAATCAATTTTAGAATAAGGCTGTAACGTAACTTTCCGAATGCACTGTAGATCACTATATATTAATTTTTTTAATCAGGGGAGCCCATTGAGACCAGGGTCTCATTTTCTATGGTGCCCCGAGGACAACAAATTCAACACGAACATTCCAATAAAAAATGTATAAAAACTACAGACTTCTAAACTGCCCTAGCGGCACCAGGGAATCAAGATGCAGGTTATTCAAAAAATGGGGGGCATTAAAACTGAAGGCGGATGTACCAAATTCTGTTGAGACCCGAGGAACCTCAAGAGTTAACCAACCCTGTGAACGGGTTTGGTATCTCATGTTTTTTTACTTTAACAACGAAGTTAGGTAAGTCAGAAGCGTGTGTACCAGAGCTTTGTAAACAAAATGGGAATAGTGAAGTGATCTAGGGGACTTTATTAATGAGGACCAGCCAACCTTTTGATACAGGATGCAGTGATGCGTATTCAAATGGTCACCTGTGATAAAGCGAAGGGCGCTATGGTCGACGGCGTCCAACGGTTTTAGACTAGCGGCTGCTGCATTCTGGTAAATGGTGTCACCATCGTCAAGAACTGGCAGGAAAGTTGACTGTACAATCTGCTTCCTGCTGTTTAGGGAGAAGCTAGATCAATTTATTGACAAGGCCACTTCAAATCTTAGCTTTTTAACTTGCTCATCAGTATGTTTAAATCTTTGTCAATCCAAATGTCCAGATATTTATAGGCGGGAACCTGATCGATGGGAAAACCATCCAATTAATAAATATGGAGTCCATCTGACATTTTTTTGTGAGAATTAGAGAACATATTTCATATAAAACATATAAAAAATTGGAACTCATCATGAGGGGCCGCAGTTGCTCGGGGGTCTGCATACCCACATGTACCCCCCCCACACACACACACACACACACACACTGCGAGCTAAACATTTTAGCGACCCCCCCCTGTAGACCGAGGAAATCCAGAAATATATGTTTTAGAGTTCAACCATGATTATTATATTTAGGTAGCTGGCCGCCAGACTAACTTACCAATCTAAAAAAATGTTTTGCTGACATGGACTAGTTGAGTGACTCACATAACAAGAGAAACTGCTGATCAACAACCACATTTAGAAATGTCACCTTGTGGATTGTACTCTTCTACCTCGCAACAGGAAGTTGAGACCCCGACTGAGTTATTAATACAACTTTTTTTTTTTAAATACTCTTTATGAATACGGCCCCAGGCCCAGACCTCACACACAGCACAAAGTCAACAGAGAAAACAGTAGGCTAGAAATAGACTGGGAGAATGGCATCTACAGTGCTCCGCCAACACACTTCCTGTGGAGCTTCCTGTGACTGGTCCAGATGCCAGGCCCTTTGTGAGGTCATCGGCTAACAGACATTGTCGTGCGAATGGTAATCGGATTAGGGCTCGTATTCATAAGGCATCTCAGAGTAGGAGTGGTGTGTGTGTGACCTGTCAGATTCAATAAAACTATCATGTTGTATGACTGAGTGGAATTTATTTGAATTGCACTGAATAAATTATACTTCCTGTCACTCAAACTCAAATTCTACACCCTGTGGGGGTGTGGCCAATTACATTCAAATGTCAACTCACGAGTTGAATAGGGAGTAAATTCCAAAATTCTGAATTGAGCCCAACCCTGGTATTCACAAAGTGTCTGATCTTGGATCAGTTTTGCCTTTAAAATCACAATGAATAAGATGAATATGGACCGAGGGACCTGGTCCTAGATCACCACTCCTACTCCGAGACGCTTTATGAATACGGGCCCTTCCTGCGGCGCTTCCTGTGATTGGTTCAAATGCCAGGCTCTTTGTGAGGTCATCAGCTGACGGAGATTGTTGTGCGTATGGTAGTTTGGGGATTTAAACTTTACACCAGTGCTGAAAGGTCCCTTTTGACAGATCAAATGGTCTCTGTTTATACACCGAACACAATACCAGCTTCCTGTTTAGTTACCAACGCAACAAGTCTGACAGAAAACACTGCTCATCTGTGTGTGTGTGTGACTCTTTTTTGAGGGTCCTCTTTTGGATGGACCGTAAGAGTAGTCGGTGTGTTACGAGCGAGAAGTGTGTGTGTGTGTGTGTGTGTATGAGAGAGAAGTGTGTGTGTGTGTGTGTATGAGAGAGAAGTGTGTGTGTGTGTGTGTGTGTGTGTGTACACTCCTCACAGGTAACACTCTTTGTGCTTTCCCTACAGTACCACAGACGTTACTGCAGGAAGCAGACCCAGGCGTACTACTCAGACCCACCTCACATTCCAAAGGTACTGTCATCAATATATAATAGTCATTATACCTAAAGCGGACGTTGCCATTGGCTGCACTGAGTTTCATTAACATAAATCCCATGCAGCCTTGTTTCCAAGTTCCAACACTAGAATGTGATGTCATCTACACCTCCATTAAGATGATTGAAATGCTCTTTATTTTCTTCAATGATTTTTCCCAGCTCCCCCAGGTCCTCCCCCAGCTCCCCCCGGTCATCCACCAGGCCCTCCCCCCGGTCCTCCCCCAGCTCCCTCCAGTCCTCCCCCAGGCCCTCCCCCAGGTCCTCCCCCAGCCCACCCTGGTCCTGCAGACGTGGCTGTCTATCCTAAAGGCTCCAGAACACCAGGAAACACAGGAGTCATGATGAGCAACTCAGTTATGACCTACTCCTATATTAAAGGTACATGCTAACACAGACACAAACAAACATACACACGTATGCACACATGCACAGACACACAGACAGGCAGACACACAAACACACACAAATAATCCCTCTCTGTATTAACCCCCCCTCCTCCTCCTCCTCCTCTCCTGCACCTCCTCTCTCCTCCTCCTCTCTCCTCTCCTCCTCCTCCTCTCTCCCTCCTCCTCTCTCCTCTCCTCCTTCTCCTCTCTCCCTCCTCCTCTCTCCTCTCCTCCTCCTCTCCTCCTCCTCCTCTCTCCCTCCTCCTCTCTCCTCCTTCTCCTCTCTCCCTCCTCCTCTCTCCCTCCTCCTCTCTCCTCTCCCCCTTCTCCTCTCTCCCACCTCCTCTCTCCTCTCCTCCTCCTCTCTCCTCTCCTCCTCCTCTCTCCTCTCCTCCTCCTCCTCTCTCCCTCCTCCTCTCTCCCTCCTCCTCTCTCTTCCTCCTCTCTCCTCCTCCTCCTCTCTCCTCCTCTCTCCTCCTCCTCTCTCCCTCCTCCTCTCTCCTCCTTCTCCTCTCTCCCTCCTCTCTCCCTCCTCCTCTCTCCTCTCCTCCTTCTCCTCTCTCCCTCCTCCTCTCTCCTCTCCTCCTCCTCTCTCCTCTCCTCCTCCTCCTCTCTCCCTCCTCCTCTCTCCCTCCTCCTCTCTCTTCCTCCTCTCCTCCTCCTCTCTCCTCCTCCTCTCCTCTCTCCTCCTCTCTTCCTCCTCCTCCTCCTCTCTCCTCTCCTCCACAGAGCACCCAGAGACTGCAGCGCTGCTGTTCACCTCCAGTGTGTGTGTTGGTCTGCTGCTCACCCTGCTGGCTGTGTCTGTCAGACTGACCTGTAGGGGGCTCCGCCACACACACACACACAGGAGCCAGGAAGAGGAAGAGGAGGAGGAGGATGATGAGGAGGAGAAAACAGACTGCTCGCTGCTGTCGGACTCAGACAGGCAGCTGGACTACTGCTGGGAGGAAGTGAGCTACAGGACGGCGGATGCGGAGAGGGTAGAGCGCATGGAGAGGAGGGACATGGTGATCCAGGAGATCTGGATGAACTCTTATCTCTATGGGGTGTCCTGTGATCTGGACTAGACTCCTTATTTACCACTCAGTAACACACAGCTGGAGAAACAGGACCAGACTCCTTATTTACCACTCAGTTACACACAGCTGGAGTAGGTTTTAGGTTTTATTTATTCACACCTAAGAAAACATGTTAAAAGACAAAACAGTGCAGATAACAAAATCATATAAAAACGGTGTGCAGATATGAAAACCACACCTCAATAACAATATACAATTAAGTACAAAAAGTGTTTAATTAGTTTAAACAGAGCATACTAGTTATATAATTGTACATTATATACTCAGTGTACAAGAAAAACAAAACATGTTTTGATTATGTGTGTGAGAGAGTTCGGTTACAAGGAGGGGATTACTGGGTAGTCTGGTTCATCAGGCTGACCCCTAGTCTACGCTCGAAGTTGTTGAGGGATGTTTTGGTCATGTGGATATAGGAATTCCAGAGGATGGTAGAGAATTTACTATGGTTGTATGCACGGATTTGGGAATTAACCTGGAAGAATACATTGAAGAGTTTAGGTAGGTTGTCTGGGAGGTATGTGTATTTTGTAGATGAAGGTGAACAATTGGGAGTATATTAAATGTTGTAGTTGAAAAGACAATATATTGAGTTTTTTAAACAGAGGGGGCAGATGGAGCCAAATAGTTAAGAGGTGGTGGCTAGTCTTGCAAATGTATTTTGTGTGATTAGTCATGTGTGTAGGTAGGAAGCATATGCACTGGTCCAGACAATATCGCAATTAGATGATAAAGGCAAATTAAGCTGAACCAAAAAACCCACTCATCTTTCTGATGATACCTTACGGACTTCACCGCTTTGCTGCAGACAAAGTGAATATGATCTTTCCAGGTCAACTTTTCATCAACTAGTACACCTATGAATCTAGTAGATGAAACCTGGCCCATTTCATTCCATTTTGTGATTCTGGCTCTTTTTCTATGTATACATTTACATATGTTATATTAGTTCTAATTCTTACCTGTGAATACAATGTAGTGGGGATTTATCAACCTTTAAAGATCATTTGTTTATCTGGAACCATTCGGAAAATATGGCCACGCATGAGTTGGCTTCATTGATTAGTGAATTAAAATTTTTGTGTGATAAAATCAAGTTGGTATCATCGGCAAAAAAAGAATGGGAAGTACGGTAGAAGACACAGCAGCAAGGTCATTGATATAGATTATCAATGACAAAGGTCCAAGGATCGCCACCCGGTGGAACGCCACATGATGTCTTCACCCTGGTAGATGCACAACCATTTGCATACAGAAATTGTTCTCTATCATAAACATAATTAAATAGCCATTTATATGTATAATCATGACAACCGTAACAATGCAATTTAGCGAGTAATATTTCACGATCAACCGTGTAAAACACTCTGGATAAATCTAGAAAGATGCCAAGAGCGTATTCGTTGTTTTTCAGGGTATAGGGTATTTTCTGTATTTTATTAGGATCCCCATTAGCTGTTGAGAAAGCAGCAGCTACTCTTCCTGGGGTCCACACAAAACATGAAATATTACATAATACAGAACATTAATAGACAAGAACAGCTCAAGGACAAAACTATTATCAATTTTAAAAAGGCACACGTAGCCTTCATATCAAGACATACACACAAACTATCTAGTTCAAATAGGGGAGAGGCGTTGCACCGTGAGGTGTTGCTTTATTTGTTTTTTGAAACCAGGTTTACTGTTCATTTGAGCAATATGAGATGGAACGGAGTTCCATGCAATAATGGCTCTATATAATACTGTACGCTTTCTTGAATTTGTTCTGGATTTGGGGACTGTGAAAAGACCCCTGGTGGCATGACTGGTGGGGTAAGTGTGTGTGTCAGAGCTGTGTGTAAGTTGACTATCCAAACAATTGGGGATTTTCAACACAATGTTTCTTATAAAAATAAGAAGTGACGCAGTCAGTCTTTCCTCAATTCAAGAGAGACTGGCATGCATAGTATTTATATCAGCCCTCTGATTACAATGAAGAGCAAGACGTGCCGCTCTGTTCTGGGCCAGCTGCAGCTTAACTACTTTGTAGTACTGGACCACATGACTGGACAATAATCAAGATAAGACAAAACTAGAGCCTGCAGGACCTGCTTTGTGGAGTGTGGTGTCAAAAAAGCAGAGCATCTCTTTATTACGGACAGACCTCTCCCCATCTTTACAACCATTTAATCTATATGTTTACAATCTAAGGTAACGCCAAGTAATTTAGTCTCCTCAACTTGTTCAACAGCCACACCACTCATTACCAGATTCAGCTGAGGTCTACCAAATACAACTCTCTTAGTTTTAGAGATGTTCAGGACCTGTTTTTTACTGGCCACCCATTCCAAAACAGACTGCAACTCTTTGTTAAGGGTTTCAGTGACTTCATTAGCTGTGGTTGCTGATGCGTATATGGTTGAATCATCAGCATACATGGACACACATGCTTTGTTTAATGCCAGTGGCAGGTCATTGGTAAAAATAGAAAAGAGTAGAGGGCCTGGAGAGCTGCCCTGCGGTACACCACACTTTACATGTTTGACATTAGAGAAGCTTCCATTAAAGAAAACCCTCTCAGTTTTGACAGATATGAGCGGCTATAGAGTCAGCTACCATCCTCAGTAGCTTTCCATCTGTTGTCAATACCAGGAGATTTGTCATTATTGATCGATAACAATTCTTCCACCTCTCCCACACTAACTTTACAAAATTCTAACTTACAATGCTTTTCTTTTGTTAATTGTTTTTTTATGCATGAGTACGATGGCTCACTGTTCGTTGTTGGCATTTTCTGCCTAAATCTGGTCCCAATCTGGTCCCAATCATTAAAATAATTGGCAACATCAAATGGTTTTGTGATGAATAAGCCATCTGATTCGATGAAAGATGGAGTTGAATGTCTTTCTGCCCATAAGTTCATTTAAAGTACTCCAACGTTTTTTTTTCCTCCATCATTCTTTATGTCATTGATCTTGGCTTCATAATACAGTTTCTTCTTATTTTTGTTGCGTTTAGTCACATAATTTATAAATGTGCAGTAAGTCAGCCAGTCAAGATTTTATACACAAGTTGTAAAAGAGCCATATCTGTGGAGTAATTTTTTTAACGAAAACCATATCGGTGTTCATAAAGAATACATTGTTGGTTTAAATGTTTCAACATTCATTTATACCCCAGTTTCTCTAGGATCTTTAGAAAAACATGGTGGTACAGATAGTGGGTGATAATTTGTAAAAGATCTTGGATCCCAGATTCATAGAGGGGGATAACTTTGGCAATTTTAAAAATCTTTAGGAATAATACCAGTTTGCATTGATTTGGTGAAGATATACGTTAGAGGCTCAAATAATCGAGGAAGACACTGATTTCACCAAAGAGGCACCAATCTCATCATGACCTGCTCCTGATATCTTTAAGTTACCAACTACCTCCATCACCTCCATTACATCAGGTGGATCAAACGGAAGCAGAGAAGGGAAATGTCCCTGTAATCCACTGGTATTCAAAGTCTGGGTTGCAGAAGAACTGCAGTGGGGTCAGACATTTTTATTTATTTATTTGGGAACCAAAAATTAAGAGTACATATTATTGTATGGGACAATATACAAATGTTTTTGAGAAAGATCATTTAAAAAATACAATTGTATTGAGTACATTTATTTATTGGTTTCTTTTCATTTTGATAGCAGATGAAAATGTAATGAATTGAAGGTTATTTGTTTATGTAAAAAGGTTTTAAGGTCGTTTCATAATTTTTGGGATGGGGTGAGGTCAAAAGGAATTATTGCGAGAAAAAAAAATGGGGTCCCCAGACATTCTGCCGGACATTTTTTTTTGAATACCACTGATGTAATCCAAGGATTTCCATCAATTATTCAGATTTTCTTTGACAGAGAAGAACCCACATTCACAAAAAAAAGTTATTACATTCACAGGAGATAACATCAGGACCACTATATGTCTTATTTCCAACATTAAATGAAGATGGGACAGATGTAGAAGCCTTTTTATTATTCAACAGTTGATTGATGATTTTCCAAGTTGACTTTATATTGTTTAGAGGATTCTTGGAATTCTTTTTTTGGGATATCCGAAGTAGATGGGTACATTTGTCCTTATACTTTTTGTAATTGGCAGAATTCAGGGAGGTGGGATTTGTGAGAGACTTGTTATACATTTTTTATTATTTTTTTACTGAGGATTTTTTTTTGAGCGGTTGTAACCAAGGTTTCCAGAACCCATATGGTGCTCTCTTACTAAGTCTAACTAAGGGGAAAGCAGTGGTGAAATACAGAATTGAAGTACTCTACATTTACATTTACATTTTAGTCATTTAGCAGACGCTCTTATCCAGAGCGACTTACAGGAGCAATTAGGGTTAAGTGCCTTGCTCAAGGGCACATCGACAGATTTTTCACCTAGTCGGCTCGGGGATTAGAACCAGCGACCTTTCGGTTACTGGCACAACATTCTTAACCACTAAGCTACCTGCCGCTCATGACCAAAAGTATGTGGACACCTGCTTGTCGAACATCTCATTCCAAAATCATGGGCATTAATATGGAGATGGTCCCCCCTTTGCTGCTATAACAGCCTCCACTCTTCTGGGAAGGCATTCCACTAGATGTTGGAACATCGCTGTGGGGACTTGCTTCCATTCAGCCACAAGAGCATTAGTGAGGTCGGGCACTGATGTTGGGCGATTAGGCCTGGCTCGCAGTCGGCATTCCAATTCATCCCAAAGGTGTTAGATGCGGTTGAGGTCAGGGCTCTGTGCAGGCCAGTCAAGTTCTTCCACACCAATCTCGACAAACCATTTCTGTATGGACATCGCTTTGTGCACGGGGGCATTGTCATGCTGAAACAGGAAAGGGCCTTCCCCAAACTGTTGCCACAAAGTTGGAAGAGCAGAATCATCTAGAATGTCATTGTATGCTGTAGCGTTAAGATTTCCCTTCACTCTGGAACTAAGGGGCCTAGCCCGAACCATGAAAAACAGCCCCAGACCATTATTCCTCCTCCACCACCAAACTTTACAGTTGGCACTATGCATTCGGGCAGGTAGCGTTCTCCTGGCATCCGCCAAACCCAGATTCGTCCGTCGGACTGCCAGATGGTGAAGCGTGATTCATCAATCCAGGAACGCGTTTCCACTGCTCCAGAGTCCAATGGCGGAGAGCTTTACACCACTCCAGCCGATGCTTGGCATTGCGCATGGTGATCTTAGGCTTGTGTGCGGCTGCTCTGCCATGGAAACCCATTTCATAAAGCTCCCGACGAACAGTTATTGTGCTGATGTTGCTTCCAGAGGCAGTTTGGAACTCGGTAGTGAGTGTTGCAACCGAGGACAGACTATTTTTACACACTACGTGCTTCAGCACTCTGTGGTCCCGTTCTGTGAGCTTGTGTGGCCTACCACTTTGCGGCTGAGCCGTTGTTGCTCCTAGACGTTTCCACTTCACAATAACAGCACTTACAGTTGACCGGGGGCAGCTCTAGCAGGACAGAAATTTGACGAACTGACTTGTTGGTAAGTTCGCATCCAATGATGTGTCCAGGAGGTTTCCACGTCCTACTGTGTCCTGCTTGTAAGCAGTTCTGTAGTTCAGCCACACCCGTTTGGAATCCTAGTCTTTCCCTCTGCTGTTTGGAACATTCAGCGTGAACTCTAGAACTTCCCAAATCTGTCCCAAATAGCATTCTAGTCCATATATAGTGCACTACTTTTGACCAGAGCCAATTGGCACCATTAGTTCAATAAGCCCTTGTCAAAAGTAATGCACTACATAGTGAATAGGGTGTTATTTGGGACGGTGTGATAACATCCTGGCTGTATGAAGCGCTGGGTTACAGAGGCCTGGTTGGCCCAAGCTGGGACAAAGAGAGGAAAGGTGGTGCATCCTCCTCAGTGAAGGAGATGCAGTGGGAACACCAGGTCAGTTCTGATTGATACACACCCAGAATACTGATGTCAACTGCCTATGACTCAACACTGAGTCAGTCAACATAGGTGACACGCACACACTTACAGAGAGAAAGGCCGGGATTCTATGCAAGGCTCGTCATAACGCTGCACACTATACCAGATGTTTAAAGACAATGTAAAAGGAGCTATATATATATATATATATACACAGTGGGGAGAGGAAGTATTTGATACACTGCCGATTTTGCAGGTTTTCCTACTTACAAAGCATGTAGAGGTCTGTAATTTTTATCATAGGTACACTTCAACTGTGAGAGGCAGAATCTAAAACAAAAATCCAGAAAATCACATTGTATGATTTTTAAGTAATTAATTTGCATTTTATTGCATGACATAAGTATTTGATCACCTACCAACCAGTAAGAATTCCGGCTCTCACAGACCTGTTCGTTTTTCTTTAAGAAGCCCTCCTGTTCGCCACTCATTACCTGTATTAACTGCACCTGTTTGAACTCATTAACTGTATAAAAGACACCTGTCCACACACTCAATCAAACAGACTCCAACCTCTCCACAATGGCCAAGACCAGAGAGCTGTGTAAGGACATCAGGGATAAAATTGTAGACCTGCACAAGGCTTGGATGGGCTACAGGACAATAGGCAAGCAGCTTGGTGAGAAGGCAACAACTGTTGGCGCAATTATTAGAAAATGGAAGAAGTTCAAGATGACGGTCAATCACCCTCGGTCTGGGGCTCCATGCAAGATCTCACCTCGTGGGGCATCAATGATCATGAGGAAGGTGAGGGATCAGCCCAGAACTACACGGCAGGACCTGGTCAATGACCTGAAGAGAGCTGGGACCACAGTCTCAAAGAAAACCATTAGTAACACACTACACCGTCATGGATTAAAATCCTGCAGCGCACGCAAGGTCCCCCTGCTCAAGCCAGCGCATGTCCAGGCCCGTCTGAAGTTTGCCAATGACCATCTGGATGATCCAGAGGAGGAATGGGAGAAGATCATGTGGTCTGATGAGACAAAAATATAGTTTTTTGGTCTAAACTCCACTCGCCGTGTTTGGAGGAAGAAGAAGGATGAGTACAACCCCAAGAACACCATCCCAACCGTGAAGCATAGAGGTGGAATCATCATTCTTTGGTGATGCTTTTCTGCAAAGGGGACAGGATGACTGCACCGTATTGAGGGGAGGATGGATGGGGCCATGTATCGCGAGATCTTGGCCAACAACCTCCTTCCCTCAGTAAGAGCATTGAAGATGGGTCGTGGCTGGGTCTTCCAGCATGACAACGACCCGAAACACACAGCCAGGGCAACTAAGGAGTGGCTCCGTAAGAAGCATCTCAAGGTCCTGGAGTGGCCTAGCCAGTCTCCAGACCTGAACCCAATAGAAAATCTTTGGAGGGAGCTGAAAGTCCGTATTGCCCAGCGACAGCCCCCGAAACCTGAAGGATCTGGAGAAGGTCTGTATGGAGGAGTGGGCCAAAATCCCTGCTGCAGTGTGTGCAAACCTGGTCAAGACCTACAGGAAACGTATGATCTCTGTAATTGCAAACAAAGGTTTCTGTACCAAATATTAAGTTCTGCTTTTCTGATGTATCAAATACTTATGTCATGCAATAAAATGCAAATTAATTACTTAAAAATCATACAATGTGATTTTCTGGATTTTTGTTTTAGATTCCGTCTCTCACAGTTGAAGTGTACCTATGATAAAAATTACAGACCTCTACATGCTTTGTAAGTAGGAAAATCTGCAAAATCGGCAGTGTATCAAATACTTGTTCTCCCCACTGTGTATATATATATATATATATATATATATATATATATATATATATATATATATATATTAGGGCTGTCAAAAATAGCGCGTTAACGACGTTAATTAGTTGTTTGCTGTTAATTACGTCAATTTTTTTAACGCATTTCACGCATGCGCAGTGTGACAAATTATTCAGGTCAGGAAAGTGGTTGGGAGCTAGAGGCGAGATGGAGCAAGGTGAGCAAAGTGGGCCTATTGACGGATTCAAATATAAAAAGAATGATGATGGTACAGTTAACAAGTACAAGGTTATTTGCAAGATTTGTAAGAAGGAGTTTCAATTTCACCGGAGCTGTTCAAGCTTGAAGTACCATGTCAACGCCAAACATGCGTTTGCTGGGCCGTCAGATTCAGCAAGTGGTTTGCGCCAGACCACGCTGAATGTTTGCAGGCAATTAACAAAATCAACCTCAGATAATTTGACCAACACAATAGCAAAATGGATTGCAAAGGATTGTAGACCCATTAACATTGTAGAAGACTCAGGTTTCCTTGATGTTTTGCAAGTGGCGTCTCAAGACTCATTCTATAAGCCACCGTCAAGAGCCACAGTTATGAAGAAAATCCACGAGCTCTATGAAAACGAAAAAGAAAAAAGGAAAGAGGTCTTGGCTCAAGTAAATCATATCGCCCTGACAGGAGACCATTGGACATCAGTGAGTAACAACAATTACCTCGGAGTAACTGCACATTTAATCAGTGACACGTGGGAACTGAAGTCTTTGCGCTGACTATATTAAAAACTGAGGAGCGTCATTTTGCGGAGGCTTGTAAAGAACAGTTCCTGTCTGTTGCACGTGAGTGGGACATCGAGGGCAAGACTACAACCATTGGGACTGACAGTGCACGCAACATGGTTGCCGCAATTCGACTTACACGCTATGAACACATGAACTGTGGTAGGTCACTGTTATGATTTGACTACATTTATTGCTTTCTGTTCAATTGAATACTGTAAATTGTACATCCTGGTTAAGAGGAATGCCAAAGAGGAAGTGATGGAACATTACAAAGACAAATATTATGGTGTGTAGTATGTTTCAGCTTGATTTAAAACACCATTATTTGGCTGTGTTAATAAACAGACTGTGTCCTGTTATTTATCTTTTGGTATGCATTTCAGAAAAAAATGGTTAGGATTCAGGTGTAATTGCAAATAGTGATTAATCATGATTAATCCACTGAAAATTCTGATTAATTTGATTAAAAATTTTAATCATTTGACAGCCCTAATATATATATATATATATATATATATATATATATATATATATATAGAAGTGTTGCATTGTAATTTCAGAAAATGTCCATAATATATCTGCAGTAATAGTGGAATGATAGTGTTTCACAATATAGAAAAAATATACAAAATACATTCTAAAATGCTAACTTTCTATTTGACAACAAAACCCAGAACTGCCTTTGTTGTGAAGATGGGAACACCACACCATCACTGTCTTCCATCGGCGTCTCTAGGAGGCGTGGTCATCTCCTCCTCCAGCACAACAAACAATGGCAGAACATAGAAATCGCTGTGTCATTTCCTGGTTGCTAAAATTCTACACTCTTCGCTCAATTTCAGTTTATGTGAGAAAACAAGCACTGTATAGTGTAGGGAATCATTGTACCATCTAAATCCCTGTGAAATATTTTCAATGACAAAAACTATCGTTTTTACGGCTGTTTGAAGTTGGTGGACGAAACTGAAAGTAAAATAGTAACCTCTCCACCGATGTTATAGGGAAATGTGATGCGGGACGATACATATTATTGACAATTGCAAATGTGACATTTGTATGACATTGTCATGTGGACTAAGTTTAAATAAAGATGATGTACTGAACATTTTAAAAACATGACAGGCACAGAAAACAGTGAACAGATTCCAGGTGGAGCAACAAGAGGTTGGAGAGAACAATGTTTCTGTAGAACAGTGTTTCCCAAACTCGGTCCTGGGGCCCCGCCTGGGTGCACGTTTTGGTTTTTTGACCTAGCACTACACAGCTGATTTAAAATAACCAACTAATCATCAAGCTTTGAGTATTTGAATCAGCTGTGTAATGCTAGGGCAAAAACCAAAACGTGCACCCCTTGGGGTCTCGAGGACGGAGATTGGGAAACACTGCTGTAGAACAGACCATTGGGTTAATAATATAATATAATATATATAATAATAATGTATGGGTGGTCCCGGGGAAGTTAAGGCATCGCTAGTGAGTGTGTGGGTGCATATACATGTCTGTGTCTCCCTCTGTGTGTTGGTGTGTGTGTACAAGTGTGTGTGTGTGTATAGTTGTGGCCAAATATATATTTAAAACAAATTTTGGTCAACACACCTTGTTATTTTCAACATTGCAGAACCCATTTTATTTTTGTAAACTTGAGCTTACAATTTTTATAAAAAAAAAAAGAAAGAAAGACAAATGGCATGTGTGTGTCTACCTGGGACCCCACTTGATGTTGCTGAGGCCCTGAAACTGTCTCTTTAAGGCCTGTCTGTCTGACCATTCTGAGTGGAGGTGACTGTCGTCCTCCACCTCGTCCAGCATCTGTCAAAACCACAGACACAACACACTAAGGTTTACGGTAGTGTACTCACATAAAACCACAGACACAACACACTAAGGTTTACGGTAGTGTACTCACATAAAACCACAGACACAATACACTAAGGTTTACGGTAGTGTACTCACATAAAACCACAGACACAATACACTAAGGTTTACGGTAGTGTACTCACATAAAACCACAGACACAACACACTAAGGTTTACGGTAGTGTACTCACATAAAACCACAGACACAATACACTAAGGTTTACGGTAGTGTACTCACATAAAACCACAGACACAATACACTAAGGTTTACGGTAGCGTACTCACATAAAACCACAGACACAACACACTAAGGTTTACGGTACTGTACTCACATAAAACAACAGACACAATACACTAAGGTTTACGGTAGTGTACTCACATAAAACAACAGACACAATACACTAAGGTTTACGGTAGTGTACTCACATAAAACCACAGACACAATACACTAAGGTTTACGGTAGTGTACTCACATAAAACCACAGACACAATACACTAAGGTTTACGGTAGTGTACTCACATAAAACCACAGACACAATACACTAAGGTTTACGGTAGTGTACTCACATAAAACAACAGACACAATACACTAAGGTTTACGGTAGTGTACTCACATAAAACCACAGACACAATACACTAAGGTTTACGGTAGTGTACTCACATAAAACCACAGACACAATACACTAAGGTTTACGGTAGTGTACTCACATAAAACAACAGACACAATACACTAAGGTTTACGGTAGTGTACTCACATAAAACCACAGACACAATACACTAAGGTTTACGGTAGTGTACTCACATAAAACAACAGACACAATACACTAAGGTTTACGGTAGTGTACTCACATAAAACAACAGACACAATACACTAAGGTTTACGGTAGTGTACTCACATAAAACAACAGACACAATACACTAAGGTTTACGGTAGTGTACTCACATAAAACAACAGACACAATACACTAAGGTTTACGGTAGCGTACTCACATAAAACCACAGACACAACACACTAAGGGTTACGGTAATGTACTCTCATAAAGCAGATTATTCAGGTGAGGTGGGAATAGGGTTGCAAAATTCTGATAACAAATTCCCTGGTTTTCCACAAATCCTGGTTTGATTTTGGGGAAAGTTACCGGAATTTTGCAACCCTAGTTGGGAATATAAACTATGGCATGTGTTTTATAGAAATGACAGGGAGACTGTATAGACTGTTTAATGTATAGTCACTGTAGGACAGGGAGACTGTTTATAATGGGGTACGTAGATGAGTGTGTTTATAAGGGGGTAGGTGTATGAGTGTGTTTATAAGGGGGTAGGTGTATGAGTGTGTTTATAAGGGGGTAGGTGTATGAGTGTGTTTATAAGGGGGTACGTAGATGAGTGTGTTTATAAGGGGGTAGGTGTATGAGTGTGTTTATAAGGGGGTACGTAGATGAGTGTGTTTATAAGGGGGTACGTAGATGAGTGTGTTTATAATGGGGTACGTAGATGAGTGTGTTTATAAGGGGGTACGTAGATGAGTGTGTTTATAAGGGGGTACGTAGATTAGTGTGTTTATAATGGGGTACGTAGATGAGTGTGTTTATAATGGGGTACGTAGATGAGTGTGTTTATAAGGGGGTACGTAGATGAGTGTGTTTATAAGGGGGTACGTAGATGAGTGTGTTTATAAGGGGGTACGTAGATGAGTGTGTTTATAAGGGGGTACGTAGATGAGTGTGTTTATAAGGGGGTAGACGTGTGTTTTTGTATATGTGTGTGTGTGTAAGAGTGTGTGTGTATGTGTGTGTGTGAGTGTGTGTGAGTGTGTGAAAGTGTGTGTGTGTGTAAGTGTGTGTGTGTGTGTGTGTGTGTGTGTGTGTGTGTGAGAGAGAGTGTGTGTGTGTGTCCCACCTTGAGTTCCTGTTGTCTCTTGTAGAGGTGCATCATCATCTGTTTCTGTTGCTCCTCTGTGACCACAGGTTCTCTGGCTGGCGCCCCCTGGCCCCTCTGACAGGAACACATGGTCAAACATCAGCATGACCTACAACATTATATCCATTACCCATCTAGGACTATCTAGAACTATCTATCTAGGCATCAGCATGACCTACAACATTATATCCATTACCCATCTAGAACATCTAGAACTATCTATCTAGGCTTCGATCAAGGGCTCGGCCTACTTCGAACTGAAAAGTGTGAACTATTGCTTCCTAAAGTGGTTTCCTCTCCTCACCTCATCTTATTGGCTTTGTCTGATGTGATCTGAACTATCACTTTAGACTATTGATATGAGAAACCACTTTAGACTATTGATATGAGAAACCACTTTAGACTATTGATATGAGAAACCACTTTAGACTATTGATATGAGAAACCACTTTAGACTATTGATATGAGAAACCACTTTAGACTATTGACACGAGAAACCACTTTAGACTATTGACACGAGAAACCACTTTAGACTATTGACACGAGAAACCACTTTAGACTATTGAGATGAGAAACCACTTTAGACTATTGATATGAGAAACCACTTTAGACTATTGACACGAGAAACCACTTTAGACTATTGACGCGAGAAACCACTTTAGACTATTGACACGAGAAACCACTTTAGACTATTGACACGAGAAACCACTTTAGACTATTGACACGAGAAACCACTTTAGACTATTGACACGAGAAACCACTTTAGACTATTGAGATGAGAAACCACTTTAGACTATTGATATGAGAAACCACTTTGGACTATTGATATGAGAAACCACTTTAGACTATTGATATGAGAAACCACTTTAGACTATTGATATGAGAAACCACTTTAGACTATTGAGATGAGAAACCACTTTAGACTATTGAGATGAGAAACCACTTTAGACTATTGAGATGAGAAACCACTTTAGACTATTGAGATGAGAAACCACTTTAGACTATTGAGATGAGAAACCACTTTAGACTATTGAGATGAGAAACCACTTTGGACTATTGATATGAGAAACCACTTTAGACTATTGATATGAGAAACCACTTTAGACTATTGAGATGAGAAACCACTTTAGACTATTGAGATGAGAAACCACTTTAGACTATTGAGATGAGAAACCACTTTAGACTATTGAGATGAGAAACCACTTTAGACTATTGAGATGAGAAACCACTTTAGACTATTGATATGAGAAACCACTTTAGACTATTGATATGAGAAACCACTTTAGAATATTGATATGAGAAACCACTTTAGACTATTGAGATGAGAAACCACTTTAGACTATTGATATGAGAAACCACTTTAGACTATTGACACGAGAAACCACTTTAGACTATTGACACGAGAAACCACTTTAGACTATTGAGATGAGAAACCACTTTAGACTATTGAGATGAGAAACCACTTTAGACTATTGAGATGAGAAACCACTTTAGACTATTGAGATGAGAAACCACTTTAGACTATTGAGATGAGAAACCACTTTAGACTATTGATATGAGAAACCACTTTAGACTATTGATATGAGAAACCACTTTAGACTATTGAGATGAGAAACCACTTTAGACTATTGAGATGTACCCTCTGTTTCTATTTTCAAGATGTCGAGGCGTAGCTCAGTCACACCCGAGAACGCTTGATAAAGTGGCTCACGCTCTGCTCACGCTGGCAAAAAGTTACGCGTCCAGCGTAGCAGGTAAAAACCGAATGTTTTCCAGATTCCCCAGTCAGTGATACACCAGTGTAGCTCCCCAGTCAGTAATACACCAGTGTAGCTCCCCAGTCAGTAATACACCAGTGTAGCTCCCCAGTCAGTAATACACCAGTGTAGCTCCCCAGTCAGTAATACACCAGTGTAGCTCCCCAGTCAGTGATACACCAGTGTAGCTCCCCAGTCAGTGATACACCAGTGTAGCTCCCCAGTCAGTGATACACCAGTGTAGCTCCCCAGTCAGTGATACACCAGTGTAGCTCCCCAGTCAGTAATACACCAGTGTAGCTCCCCAGTCAGTGATACACCAGTGTAGCTCCCCAGTCAGTAATACACCAGTGTAGCTCCCCAGTCAGTAATACACCAGTGTAGCTCCCCAGTCAGTAATACACCAGTGTAGCTCCCCAGTCAGTAATACACCAGTGTAGCTCCCCAGTCAGTAATACACCAGTGTAGCTCCCCAGTCAGTGATACACCAGTGTAGCTCCCCAGTCAGTGATACACCAGTGTAGCTCCCCAGTCAGTGATACACCAGTGTAGCTCCCCAGTCAGTAATACACCAGTGTAGCTCCCCAGTCAGTGATACACCAGTGTAACTCCCCAGTCAGTAATACACCAGTGTAGCTCCCCAGTCAGTAATACACCAGTGTAGCTCCCCAGTCAGTGATACACCAGTGTAGCTCCCCAGTCAGTAATACACCAGTGTAGCTCCCCAGTCAGTGATACACCAGTGTAGCTCCCCAGTCAGTAATACACCTGTGTAGCTCCCCAGTCAGTGATACACCAGTGTAGCTCCCCAGTCAGTGATACACCAGTGTAGCTCCCCAGTCAGTGATACACCAGTGTAGCTCCCCAGTCAGTAATACACCAGTGTAGCTCCCCAGTCAGTGATACACCAGTGTAGCTCCCCAGTCAGTAATACACCAGTGTAGCTCCCCAGTCAGTAATACACCAGTGTAGCTCCCCAGTCAGTAATACACCAGTGTAGCTCCCCAGTCAGTAATACACCAGTGTAGCTCCCCAGTCAGTAATACACCAGTGTAGCTCCCCCAGTCAGTAATACACCAGTGTAGCTCCCCAGTCAGTGATACACCAGTGTAGCTCCCCAGTCAGTGATACACCAGTGTAGCTCCCCAGTCAGTGATACACCAGTGTAGCTCCCCAGTCAGTAATACACCAGTGTAGCTCCCCAGTCAGTGATACACCAGTGTAACTCCCCAGTCAGTAATACACCAGTGTAGCTCCCCAGTCAGTGATACACCAGTGTAGCTCCCCAGTCAGTAATACACCAGTGTAGCTCCCCAGTCAGTGATACACCAGTGTAGCTCCCCAGTCAGTAATACACCTGTGTAGCTCCCCAGTCAGTGATACACCAGTGTAGCTCCCCAGTCAGTAATACACCAGTGTAGCTCCCCAGTCAGTAATACACCAGTGTAGCTCCCCAGTCAGTGATACACCAGTGTAGCTCCCCAGTCAGTGATCCACCAGTGTAGCTCCCCAGTCAGTGATACACCAGTGTAGCTCCCCAGTCAGTAATACACCAGTGTAGCTCCCCAGTCAGTAATCCAATCCAATCCAATCCAATTTTGCACCACTACCGCTCACTTTACGACCTCAAGGCATGCCCGGCCCAGCATGCATTTGTAGTCTACTTGTGTGCTGCTACAGCCCTTTGCTTTAGCTACTGTCATGGAGTTCAATAAATATATTCATAAAGAAACTGATAAAACACACAGGAGCTGAATTAAGGTGACTTCCAAAGATGAGGACCAAGAGCAGGAGAGGGAGTGTGGTGATGTAGTGTCCACAACTAAATAATCGGGTCATTCTACAGATTCGGTGACATTTCAGTATTGTCAGTGTCCCAAGATGTACTAGTGTTATAACTTGTCAGAACATTTATCAAACTACACTTACATTACAACATTTCAAAGTTTTACATGTTTTTAATATGGAGTAGAGAATATGATTTTAAACAGAGATGAATTTCAATACTTATATGTTTGCTTTTCTTAGGAGTATTAAGAATTTCGCCTGTCCCTATTGACCATCATGCAAATGGCGTGACTCATTTTGAGTACACAGTGTTAAATAATAATGCTTTTTTTTTGTTAAATTAATTGTATATGCCCCCTTATTATGCATAATCCATTTTCTCAGTATAAGACATTTTATTTTCTGAGAAATTCAGGCTTTTACCCCTGTCCTTGTATTTCTTTCAACCCCGTAACGCAACAATACCCCCACTCACAATTAAATAATGGTTTGATCCTGTGGACATCATTTATGAGGAAGTGACATCATACAAGTCTTCAGAGAAGCCTGGTGTGACAAGTGGTAAGCTGCTCTCTCACTTTTTATAAATATTTCATGTTTTTTAAGCACATATGGGCTTTGTCAATCTCAGGTATTCAACTCTGTTGGGGGGATTCATAGTTAAGATTTTACCAAGAATTGTTTTTATAGCTATGAAGTATAACAATGTATTTTGTTGAATAAGGCCATGTGGCACACTGCTAGCTGCTAGCATCCCGAATTAGCAACAGATTAGCACAAAATCTTCAACCCTGTCACATTCAACCCCATCACATTTTTCAATGTTACGGGGTTGAATGGCTGTTACAGGGTTGAATAGCTGTTAAATCTTAGCAATATTTAATGTATATTGCTTAATACCAATCATATTTTCTTGTTGAATGTTTGTTGTTTACGGTTTTACAGTATCAACTAAAAGTACGAGGAATTTTTGAAAATAATAACTTTAAAAAAGTGACAATTAATTTGTTCTCTCTCCTATATACATTGACATATTTAGGAGTATTATCTGCAAGTTCATGTTCATTTTACTACATAGTGAT
Source organism: Coregonus clupeaformis (assembly GCF_020615455.1). Taxonomy (NCBI): domain Eukaryota; kingdom Metazoa; phylum Chordata; class Actinopteri; order Salmoniformes; family Salmonidae; genus Coregonus; species Coregonus clupeaformis. The sequence goes on along the minus strand of NC_059218.1, from coordinate 42,133,953 downwards.
TAAAAGGATACAATATTTAGTCTTGAAGAGTAAGCAGGTCATTGACTTGACCTTGACCTACAATTTCAGATTCAATTCAACATGTCTGCAGATGAGTGCCTTATCCATATTGATTTTTCAGAAAACTTCACCTGCAGATATGGGACAGAGATACAGTCTGTTCACTTTGGTTCATCTCATGAACAGGCCGTCCTCCACACAGGTGTCCTCTACGTTGGACAGAATCAGCAACCAACTTGCTTCACCACCATTTCTCCATCAAGGAATAAGGCTCCTCCTGCTATCTGGGCACACCTCAGTCCTGTGCTTGATGACCTGCAACATACCCACCCCAACATATCAACAGTACACTTCTTCAGCGATGGCCCTTGTACCCAGTACAGGCAAAAAGGCAATTTCTTTCTGTTCAGCACAGAACTGGCCAAGAGGGGCTTGAGGGCATGGTCTTGGAATTTCTTTGAAGCAGGGCATGGGAAGGGAGCACCAGATGGTGTTGGTGCAACCCTAAAAAGAACCGCAGACAGGCTGATAAGTCAAGGATGTGACATCCCAAATGCTCATACTCTGTACAGGGTCTTAGAGGAGAACAACACTGCCATCAAGCTTTACTTCATTGAAGACGAGGCCATCGAGAAAGCCGTCCAAGGTATGCCAGCCAATTTGCCAGTAGTTCCATCCACAATGCGGATCCACCAAGTTGTTTGTGTGGCTGCAAGGCAAATTGCCTACCGTGATGTAAGCTGTATGTGCACAGTCCACAACAAGAAACTGGAATGCCAGTGTTTCAATACACAACATTTCACATTTACCCCTAAAGTTACATCAGTCGTGTCACAGAGGGAGGTTGATTGGGCAAATCCAGACATATGCGGGAAATGGTGCGTGGCCAAATATGATGACGATTTCTATCCCGGAATAATTCTAGCCACAGATGAATCCCATGTGCAGGTCAAATGCATGTGCTGTGCTGGACCAAATAGGTACTTCTGGCCACTTCTTGATGATATCCTGTGGTATCCATTTGAGGACATCTTGGAACACATTGATCCCCCTAAACCGGTGACTTCTAGGCACATGGAAATACAGAAGGAAGTGTGGGCTAGGCTCTCTCAGTAAAAATGGTGAACAAACTGTAGGCTTACCTATAGGTTATTAATGTTAAGATGTTTGCTTAATGTTCAAACATTCAAACAACACAGACATTCCTGCCATTACTCTGGATATTTCTATGAAATCAATGAAAATGTTGTAACTGTTGTTAGTTTATTAATGTGTTTTAATCTGTCTAGATTTCATCTTGATTGTTTAAACTTTAAAAGCTATGTTGACATTGGTTTAAAATGTTAAAAAATGGCAACATGTGACCTATATAGGTTATCAATGTTAAGATGTTTGCTCAATGTTCAAACAGACTCCTGCCATTATCAGATGGATATTTTTATGAAATCAATGAAATGTTGTTACTGTTATTAGTTCATTAATGTGTTTTACTCTGTCTAGCTTTCATCTAGATTCTTTAGATTTTAAAAGCTATGTTGACAGTAGGTTTAAAAATGTTTAAAATGTTTAAAAAATAGCAACATGTTAGTGATCTCAAAAGATAAAACATATGACACGTGATGCTTTTCACTCAACCCTGTTACATGATTTTCAACCCTGTTGCGGTGCATTCATCCCTGTTACGAGATTATTTTTTTACATTTTTGTATTAAATACACAAAATATAACATCAATAGTGTTTTTATTGTGTGTATTAAATCAGGGTAAATAAGGCTATTTCAATTTTGTCAGGAATTACGCAGCATTCTTGCACATTTCTTGCGAAAATGTGGAGTTAGATTAGAAATTTCTTCATCGTAAACTGGAAAGGATGGTGCTGGTCAGTTTTTCTTGATTTTCTCTTTAATTACAATATGCCATTATTTACATCTAAACTGTGAGATTATGCCAGAAGCTGATCTCAAGCTTATTGGAAAAATGAATAGTTGAATAACAAAATGACTGTGACGGGGTTGAATTAAATTGGGACTTGTTTGAGAAAATAATACAGAATAATAACTTAATACTCTACATTGAGATGGGAAAAGGTATTTTCTATCAAGTACACACATTACTTTGTCACATCAAATAAAAAAAAGCTTAAGATTTTAATGTTCATTGTTTCATCCTCCTCAATCACAAAAGGCACCGAATCTGTAGAATGACCCAATCATTGTGGAATCTGAAAAGACACGCATCCTGAAAGCATGATGGTGTACTTACCACCTGCACATGCTACTTTTTTACCTCAGTGTAAGTGTCATTGTAGCAAAGTATTTATAAACTAAAAATCAGATCTCTTAAAAGTTTTGTTCATTTTCATTCTATTATCTATACCATAGGCTATCATTGATTTTGGCCCATATTCCCACTTTCAAGGACCTTTCCATTTGATTGGGTTATTTTGCCTCAATCTGTTTGCCTACCTATAGATTTTTTTTTTTTTAAACGACGCATCCTGCCCAGCCTGGCGAGAGTGGCCTGAAGGGTGTTTACCATCCCCAGTGGCTCTGCAAGAGCGGAGAGGATATTCTCCGCCGCTGGCCGGCTCTCCAGGCACCATGGAGAGGATATTCTCCGCCGCTGGCCGGCTCTCCAGGCACCATGGAGAGGATATTCTCCCGCCGCTGGCCGGCTCTCCAGGCACCATGGAGAGGATATTCTCCGCCGCTGGCCGGCTCTCCAGGCACCATGGAGAGGATATTCTCCGCCGCTGGCCGGCTCTCCAGGCACCATGGAGAGGATATTCTCCGCCGCTGGCCGGCTCTCCAGGCACCATGGAGAGGATATTCTCCGCCGCTGGCCGGCTCTCCAGGCACCATGGAGAGGATATTCTCCGCCGCTGGCCGGCTCTCCAGGCACCATCGCATGAAGCCACAGACTCTGGCCAAACTGGTGTTTCTAAAAATTATAAGGCACTGTAGACTGAGCCTAATAAGGCATTTTGATTAATTTGTATTTAATTCTAAGTAAGTCACAGCCTATATGCACAATGTCTAGACTATACTGATTTAATACAACAAAATGTTGTTTAAATGCTGAGCACTTTATGTTCCTACCAGCCTAGTGTGTTGCACTCGCAAACGCTTCACAATGTATTTGTTTGTAGGCTATAGCCTTGAAATCATTGAAATAATAGGCTAATAATATAGCCTAAATCATTCATTTGTGTTCCTTCTTAGGCTCCCTGTCTGTCTCCTGACCTATTCAGAGAGTTTATATGCTGTTTAATAGGACATGTAGCCTGTTTGAAATGATGAGCGCTTCTTACAGTCACCTTTTCCTGTTGTTTATTCAAATACGTTTCATTCAAATCGTATCGTTTGGTTTCAATACTTCAAAACAAACAAATGGTAGGTCCAGGTAGTCACAAATATAGATGGGTGTTGGCTAAATTGTGATTTTAATGGAATGGAGCGGATTTGGAGCGGCAATAGTTTTTTTCCTGTGAGTGCAGAGCGGTATTTAGCGGAGAAGTTGGAAAGGACGTGGAGTGCCGGAGCGGTGAGAAGAACCGCTCCATAAGCGACGAGCAGGATTTCCAACCTCTCTCATTACTCTGACTCAAACACAGACATTCTTTCAAATGCCCGCCCCTACTGGCTAGTTGTGGTGTAGCTCCACCCACCTTCTGTATTTTGACTACGATCTTGGTTTTGTCATTCTTGCCGATGTAGTCCTGTAGTTTCTTCCCTCTCTGCATCTCCTTAGCAGCCCACCACAGCTGAGCCTCCTCCACTGGAATCACCTGGAGAGATGCCTGGGAGAGAGGGAGATAGGGGAGGAGGGAGAGAGATAGGGGAGGAGGGAGATAGGGAGATAGGGGAGGAGGGAGAGAGATAGGGGAGGAGGGAGAGAGAGATAGGGGAGGAGGGAGATAGGGGAGGAGGGAGAGAGAGAGATAGGGGAGGAGGGAGAGAGAGAGATAGGGGAGGAGGGAGAGAGAGAGATAGGGGAGGAGGGAGAGAGAGAGATGGGGAGGAGGGAGAGAGAGAGGGGAGGAGGGAGAGAGAGATAGGGGAGGAGGGAGAGAGAGATAGGGGAGGAGGGAGATAGACAGAGAGAGAGAGAGAGAGAGAGAGAGAGAGAGAGAGAGAGAGAGACAGAGAGACAGAGAGACAGAGAGACAGAGAGAGAGAGAGAGAGAGAGAGAGAGAGAGAGAGAGAGAGAGAGAGAGAGATAGATCGGGGAGGAGGGAGAGAGCGGGAGAAAGAGAGAGCGCAAGAGAGAGAAAAAAGGGAAGGAGAAAGAGAAGGGAGGGAGAGAGAGAGAAGGCAAGGAGGAGGAGAGAGATACAGACAAATACAGGGGGAGACAGGCAGAGAAAGAGAGAGACAATTGGACAGAGAGAGGGAGAGTGGTCGGTGATCACTGATATATCAACTGATGATCAGGGGTTTTCTACATCTGGATAACACACACCCAACTGGCGGCAAGCGGGCTAAGTTTCATTTGGCCCCCCAAGTATTCTGAGCAAAATAAAATAAATACAAATGTAATTTAATTGTTGGACATAAGACTGTAGAAACACCAGGAAATCAGCTCCAAATTATTTTTATTGAAGAAATCTGTTCCCAAGTATTCCCACACATAATAGAGAGACGTGATCGTATACTAATGTAAGCAAGGTTTAAAATGATGTTTTAGTCTAACATTATATACAGTGGGGAAAAAAAGTATTTAGTCAGCCACCAATTGTGCAAGTTCTCCCACTTAAAAAGATGAGAGAGGCCTGTAATTTTCATCATAGGTACACGTCAACTATGACAGACAAATTGAGAAAAAGAAATCCAGAAAATCACATTGTAGGATTTTTAATGAATTTATTTGCAAATTATGGTGGAAAATAAGTATTTGGTCACCTACAAACAAGCAAGATTTCTGGCTCTCACAGACCTGTAACTTCTTCTTTAAGAGGCTCCTCTGTCCTCCACTCGTTACCTGTATTAATGGCACCTGTTTGAACTTGTTATCAGTATAAAAGACACCTGTCCACAACCTCAAACAGTCACACTCCAAACTCCACTATGGCCAAGACCAAAGAGCTGTCAAAGGACAACAGAAACAAAATTGTAGACCTGCACCAGGCTGGGAAGACTGAATCTGCAATAGGTAAGCAGCTTGGTTTGAAGAAATCAACTGTGGGAGCAATTATTAGGAAATGGAAGACATACAAGACCACTGATAATCTCCCTCGATCTGGGGCTCCACGCAAGATCTCACCCCGTGGGGTCAAAATGATCACAAGAACGGTCAGCAAAAATCCCAGAACCACACAGGGGGACCTAGTGAATGACCTGCAGAGAGCTGGGACCAAAGTAACAAAGCCTACCATCAGTAACACACTACGCCGCCAGGGACTCAAATCCTGCAGTGCCAGACGTGTCCCCCTGCTTAAGCCAGTACATGTCCAGGCCCGTCTGAAGTTTGCTAGAGTGCATTTGGATGATCCAGAAGAGGATTGGAAGAATGTCATATGGTCAGATGAAACCAAAATAGAACTTTTTGGTGAAAACTCAACTCGTCGTGTTTGGAGGACAAAGAATGCTGAGTTGCATCCAAAGAACACCATACCTACTGTGAAGCATGGGGGTGGAAACATCATGCTTTGGGGCTGTTTTTCTGCAAAGGGACCAGGACGACTGATCCGTGTAAAGGAAAGAATACATTTTACATTTTACATTTTAGTCATTTAGCAGACGCTCTTAACCAGAGCGACTTACAGGAGCAATTAGGGTCAAGTGCCTTGCTCAAGGGCACATTAACGTCATTTAGCAGACGCTCTTAGCCAGAGCGACTCACAAATTGGTACGTTCACCCTATAGCCAGTGGGATAACCACTTTACAATTTGGGGGGGTTAGAAGGATTACTTTATCCTATCCCAGGTATTCCTTAAAGAGGTGGGGTTTCAAATGTCTCCATTTGAAAACCCCACCTCTGGAGACATGTATCGTGAGATTTTGAGTGAAAACCACTTTCCATCAGCAAGGGCATTGAAGATGAAACGTGGCTGGGTCTTTCAGCATGACAATGATCCCAAACACACCGCCCGGGCAACGAAGGAGTGGCTTCGTAAGAAGCATTTCAAGGTCCTGGAGTGGCCTAGCCAGTCTCCAGATCTCAACCCCATAGAAAATCTTTGGAGGGGAGTTGAAAGTCCGTGTTGCCCAGCGACAGCCCCAAAACATCACTGCTCTAGAGGAGATCTGCATGGAGGAATGGGCCAAAATACCAGCAACAGTGTGTGAAAACCTTGTGAAGACTTACAGAAAACGTTTGACCTGTGTCATTGCCAACAAAGGGTATTTAACAAAGTATTGAGAAACTTTTTTTATTGACCAAATACTTATTTTCCACCATCATTTGCAAATAAATTCATTAAAAATCCTACAATGTGATTTTCTGGATTTTTTTTCCTGATTTTGTCAATCATAGTTGACGTGTACCTATGATGAAAATTACAGGCCTCTCATCTTTTTAAGTGGGAGAACTTGCACAATTGGTGGCTGACTAAATACTTTTTTTCCCCACTGTATGTTTGGGCTTCTTGCTGTCAATTTGCAGTCTACAAATTATTTGTAATTATGTTCTGGCCTCCCGACCATCTTCCCGCGGTTGAATGTAGTTGATGATCCCTGTCATAGACTGTAACATTAGGGAGGTGATCCCTGCCATAGACTGTAACATTAGGGAGGTGATCCCTGTCATAGACTGTAACATTAGGGAGGTGATCCCTGTCGTAGACTGTAACATTAGGGAGGTGATCCCTGTCATAGACTGTAACATTAGGGAGGTGATCCCTGTCATAGACTGTAACATTAGGGAGGTGATCCCTGTCATAGACTGTAACATTAGGGAGGTGATCCCTGCCATAGACTGTAACATTAGGGAGGTGATCCCTGCCATAGACTGTAACATTAGGGAGGTGATCCCTGTCATAGACTGTAACATTAGGGAGGTGATCCCTGCCGTAGACTGTAACATTAGGGAGGTGATCCCTACCATAGACTGTAACATTAGGGAGGTGATCCCTGCCATAGACTGTAACATTAGGGAGGTGATCCCTGCCATAGACTGTAACATTAGGGAGGTGATCCCTGCCATAGACTGTAACATTAGGGAGGTGATCCCTGCCATAGACTGTAACATTAGGGAGGTGATCCCTGCCATAGACTGTAACATTAGGGAGGTGATCCCTGCCATAGACTGTAACATTAGGGAGGTGATCCCTGCCATAGACTGTAACATTAGGGAGGTGATCCCTGCCATAGACTGTAACATTAGGGAGGTGATCCCTGCCATAGACTGTAACATTAGGGAGGTGATCCCTGCCGTAGACTGTAACATTAGGGAGGTGATCCCTGCCGTAGACTGTAACATTAGGGAGGTGAAACCCATGTACAGACCCAGTCCACAGAATTAACCACAACTGAGGAAAATATTGAATGAATGAATAAATAAACAAATAACAGAATAAATGGAAGGATGGGGAAGCCCTCCGTTGGTAATGGAAGAGGGCAGCTGTTTATCTAATGGAAGAGGACAGCTGTTTATCTAATGGAAGAGGACAGCTGTTTATCTAATGGAAGGATGGGGAAGCCCTCCGTTGGTAATGGAAGAGGACAGCTGTTTATCTAATGGAAGGATGGGGAAGCCCTCCGTTGGTAATGGAAGAGGACAGCTGTTTATCTAATGGCAGAGGACAGCTGTTTATCTAATGGAAGAGGACAGCTGTTTATCTAATGGAAGAGGACAGCTGTTTATCTAATAGAAGAGGACAGCTGTTTATCTAATGGAAGAGGACAGCTGTTTATCTAATGGAAGAGGACAGCTGTTTATCTAATGGAAGAGGACAGCTGTTTATCTAATAGAAGAGGACAGCTGTTTATCTAATGGAAGAGGACAGCTGTTTATCTAATGGAAGAGGACAGCTGTTTATCTACCTGTGTTCCTGACAGGTCCTCCTGGTCCTCCATCTCCATCCTGATTGGGTCGTGTGGCGGCAGACCCATTGGGTAGACGATCATCACCGCGCCCCTCAGCTGGTCCAGCGCCTCCTTCACCGTCTCCATGGTAACACACACACCAGCCACCACCTGTTTCTGAAGGGCACAAAGGAGGGGAAATAAGAAAAGGCCTTTCTCTCAAAATGACACCCTATTCCCTTACCAGAGGCCTATTGGCCCAGGTCAAAAGTAGTGCACCATATAAGGAATAGGGTGCCATTTGGGACTCATGTAAAACGAGTGCGGTGTGGTCCTCCAAGTGTAAATACATTAAGACTTAGTTTTTCATATTTGGTGTAGGCCTTGAGTGTGAGACGGTGTGAGAGTCTGTGTGTGTGTGTGTGATATTGAAATACTGTAGCTACCTTAGAGATGAGTGCCTTGGCCTCCTCCATGGTGTTCCTCAGCACCTCCTTCATCTTCTGGTTAGGAGCTGGAGGAGGAGGAGGAGGAGGGAGCACACTCAGGTTCAGGGTTGGGGTCAATTCCATTTCAGAAAGTAAACCAAATTCCAATTCCACATTTTCCTAATTGAAAAGCATGGAAGAGAATTGGAATTTCAATATACTTTCTGAATTGACTGGAATTTAAATGGAATTGACCCCAACCCTCTCAGGTCCACAACAATTTAGCCAGGAGGACTCTTGCCAGTCTCTATAGGAGAGCTAAGACGCTGCACACAGAGAGCAGGCTCCAGATTGGTGGAGGTAGGAGCACACAGAACTATGTCGGTTAGAACATACGTAAAAATGTATGCACGCATGACTGTAAATCGCTTTGGATAAAAGCGTCTGCTAAATGGCATATTATTATTATTATTATTATTATTAAATTGTCCTCTCTACTAAAGCCAATACATTGACCAACACCCTGGACACAGAGAGCAGGCTCCAAGCCCAGACCAAATTATAGTGGTCTTCAAATCAAAATGTTATTTGTCAAGTACACGGTTTACAGAAAAAATGCTTGTGCGCTAACTCCCTCTACATTACAGACATTACAAAATAACAAGTCCTAGAAGAGGTAGTATGTCTGGTAATAGAAGAGGTAGTATGTCTAGTAATAGAAGAGGTAGTATGTCTAGTAATAGAAGAGGTAGTATGTCTAGTAATAGAAGAGGTAGTATGTCTAGTAATAGAAGTGGTAGTATGTTTAGTAATAGAAGAGGTAGTATGTCTAGTAATAGAAGAGGTAGTATGTCTAGTAATAGAAGTGGTAGTATGTTTAGTAATAGAAGTGGTAGTATGTCTAGTAATAGAAGAGGTAGTATGTCTAGTAATAGAAGAGGTAGTATGTTTAGTAATAGAAGAGGTAGTATGTCTAGTAATAGAAGAGGTAGTATGTCTGGTAATAGAAGAGGTAGTATGTCTAGTAATAGAAGAGGTAGTATGTCTAGTAATAGAAGAGGTAGTATGTTTAGTAATAGAAGAGGTAGTATGTCTAGTAATAGAAGAGGTAGTATGTCTAGTAATAGAAGAGGTAGTATGTTTAGTAATAGAAGAGGTAGTATGTCTAGTAATAGAAGAGGTAGTATGTCTAGTAATAGAAGAGGTAGTATGTTTAGTAATAGAAGAGGTAGTATGTCTAGTAATAGAAGAGGTAGTATGTCTAGTAATAGAAGTGGTAGTATGTTTAGTAATAGAAGTGGTAGTATGTCTAGTAATAGAAGAGGTAGTATGTCTAGTAATAGAAGAGGTAGTATGTTTAGTAATAGAAGAGGTAGTATGTCTAGTAATAGAAGAGGTAGTATGTTTAGTAATAGAAGAGGTAGTATGTTTAGTAATAGAAGTGGTAGTATGTCTAGTAATAGAAGAGGTAGTATGTCTAGTAATAGAAGAGGTAGTATGTTTAGTAATAGAAGTGGTAGTATGTTTAGTAATAGAAGTGGTAGTATGTCTAGTAATAGAAGAGGTAGTATGTCTAGTAATAGAAGAGGTAGTATGTTTAGTAATAGAAGAGGTAGTATGTTTAGTAATAGAAGAGGTAGTATGTCTAGTAATAGAAGAGGTAGTATGTCTAGTAATAGAAGAGGTAGTATGTCTAGTAATAGAAGAGGTAGTATGTCTAGTAATAGAAGAGGTAGTATGTTTAGTAATAGAAGAGGTCGTATGTTTAGTAATAGAAGAGGTAGTATGTCTAGTAATAGAAGAGGTAGTATGTTTAGTAATAGAAGTGGTAGTATGTCTAGTAATAGAAGAGGTAGTATGTCTAGTAATAGAAGAGGTAGTATGTTTAGTAATAGAAGTGGTAGTATGTCTAGTAATAGAAGAGGTAGTATGTTTAGTAATAGAAGTGGTAGTATGTCTAGTAATAGAAGTGGTAGTATGTTTAGTAATAGAAGTGGTAGTATGTCTAGTAATAGAAGAGGTAGTATGTCTAGTAATAGAAGAGGTAGTATGTTTAGTAATAGAAGAGGTAGTATGTTTAGTAATAGAAGAGGTAGTATGTTTAGTAATAGAAGTGGTAGTATGTTTAGTAATAGAAGAGGTAGTATGTCTAGTAATAGAAGAGGTAGTATGTCTGGTAATAGAAGAGGTAGTATGTCTAGTAATAGAAGAGGTAGTATGTTTAGTAATAGAAGAGGTAGTATGTTTAGTAATAGAAGAGGTAGTATGTCTAGTAATAGAAGAGGTAGTATGTCTAGTAATAGAAGAGGTAGTATGTTTAGTAATAGAAGAGGTAGTATGCCAGTATTTTTCATCCTTTAGCTTGTTCTCCATCTTCTTTTTCAATAGTCAGCCAACATGTTTTCAGCACCTTTACTTCCATGACTGATCCAAACTAGTTTTCATGCTCTCTGTCTCTCTGCAGCAGACACTAGCTCCAGAGCCTAGTGAGAAATACGTTTGGAACATCGAATCACAATACAATTAGAATCGTGAGAATACATATCGTATTGGCACCTAAGTATCGTGATAATATTGTATCGCGAGGTCCCTGGCAATTCCCAGCCCTAGTGTGTTTGTGTGGTTGTGTGTGTGTGTGTGTGGGGGGGGTAAGGGTTGGATTTGTGGAGAGTCAGTGTAAATAGTCTGTCTCTTGAGTCTACTGGGTTGGAGCAAAGCCTGCACACCCAGTAGCTCTCCATCCCTATGTTAGACTACTGAGATACCATCTGCATCCCAAATGGCACCCTATTCCCATAGGGCTCTGGTCAAAAGTAGTGCACTAAATAGGGAATAGGGTGCCATTTGGGACTCAGTCCATCTCCGCTCCACACGACTCCACAGTGTATTCACTAGGACGCAAACGGAACCAAATAGAACCGAACAGAACCAAACTAGGGATGTTAACGGTTAACCGTTAATTGGTTAGCTGCCGAATATACATTTGACCCGTCATGCTTATCGGTCTATAGGTTAATTTGCATAATTTAGTGGAATTAAATTTGGCGCGTGTGTATTTTCGTTAGTCAGCATGTATCTGATTTATCTCATGCCACAGCATCCACAGCCTAGTTTGAGGAGAGGAATATCCTACCACCTGTCAGACAGCGCAATAGCAGCTCCCCAAATAGCTGGTACGAGAATTAAATGTGCTTTTGTAAGCTCAGTCATTGCGCAACAATTAACAATTCTAAACGCAATCGCGTGTTTAAAAACTGTTTTGATGACCACTATTAAAAATGTCCTACCTTGCTTCAAAGCAGCCTTGCCAAAAATCTGACCATAGAAACGCGGAAGCAATTATTTTATAAACACTTCATGCCATTAACCAGCATTTCTCTTCTGTTCTATTGGTTTCCATATCAACTTTCTTTATTTGTCCAGAAGACAAAGGCACAATCCTAGTCATATTAGCAACACATCCTATTTGTTGCTATTAGATTCCCCCTCTTTAAAAGTTTTTTGAATGGACATTTTAATCTGTCACATATGGAACCGCTCACATTAGGTGCGCTGTTTAGAACTGTGTTTTCCCGCGAACTGCATTTTTATCAAATGTTTGAAAATGATGTTTTATTAGCTTCTTCATTACAGGAGTTGCATGTTCAATAACCGGCTATAGCCTTTTGACTGTAAGACGATAGGCTTGCCATTGTGGCGTGTTTACATTCAGTTCTTAATGAAAAAATGTCCGTTCCTTGTTAGCTGAGGAACGCTCAACTCCGTTCTCTTATATCGAGGCGGAGTTGAATATTAATAACTGGTCACGCTATTTGCGATAAAACAACATGGAGTCACCATCTGTAAACACATGTAAAAATGTAAATACTGAAAATGCTTACCTGTACCTATGTTTGTGTCCTGTACAACTGCGGTCCTTCCGCGGGGGGTGCTGAAATTCATACTTTTAATAAAAACGTTTATTGAATACAACCATAGACATTTTCCTAATTTGTGTTGCTCAATTTAGCGCGGATGCGCTTGTCTCAATTTAATCTCCGCTTACGTAGTATGTCAAGGCGTCTATGTCTCCAGTTGAGCTACACAAATTAGTTAAAAGTCGGTGGTTGTATTCGATATGTTTTTATTAAAAGTATACATTTCAGCATCCTGTGGAAGGACCGCAGTTATACAGGACAAACATGGGTACAGGTAAGCGTTTTCAGAATCGAAATAGTATTCTGTGTTGTTCACGTCAATTCCCTATTATGATTTTTTTTTTTTTACCGTTTGTTGACCAGTTAATGAGGGTTAGTTAGTCGGAAGCAAAATTGACCGGAATGTGCATCCCTAAACAAAACAGAACTTAAGAGAACCATACGGAAGCAAACAGAAGCAAACGGAACAAAACGGGGAGGAATGTACATAAATTGTCCAATAGACAATTGTGTTTTTTTTATATTTTTTATACATTTTTACGTTTTGGAGTAACCGTGTCCGACTAAGAATACACCTCTGGCCTCACCGTGTCCGACTAAGAATACACCTCTGGCCTCCCCGTGTCCGACTAAGAATACACCTCTGGCCTCCCGTGTCCGACTAAGAATACACCTCTGGCCTCCCCGTGTCCGACTAAGAATACACCTCTGGCCTCCCGTGTCCGACTAAGAATACACCTCTGGCCTCCCCGTGTCCGACTAAGAATACACCTCTGGCCTCCCCGTGTCCGACTAAGAATACACCTCTGGCCTCCCCGTGTCCGACTAAGAATACACCTCTGGCCTCCCCGTGTCCGACTAAGAATACACCTCTGGACTCACCGTGTCCGTTCCTCCTTCCAATCTCATCCTTGTTGAATTCAGGTCCTCCGCTTGGGACACACCTCTCCTCCCACTCGTCCTTTAGCTTCAGGTCAACAATCTGTTCATCCGTCAGACCCTGCATGTTGGGGGGCAGCGTCACCCCGTGGTCCACCAGCTCTGGGAACTCTGGGCGGAGGAGACAGGAGAATGGAACACAGACACGTTAACACGCACACAATCTTTTGGCCAGAGGAAGCTATGTGCGTCTTATGTAAGTGTAGAGCTAGCTAGTTAGCTGTATTGTGTATTACATAGTGTAGAGCTAGCTGTATTGTGTATAACTTACAGTGTAGAGCTAGCTAGTTAGCTGTACTGTGTATAACAGTGTAGAGCTAGCTAATTAGCTGTATCGTATTTAACATACAGTGTAGAGCTAGCTAGTTAGCTGTATTGTGTATAACATACATGTAGCCATGTAATGACTATACTGGTCTATGGTGTACAATTGCAGCTATCAAAGTAAGTAGTCTATGTATGGAAGCTTCTGCTAAAGTTCATTTTTTTTACAAATATAGAGACACGTTCCGAATGGACCCGAGGACAACTAGACCCGGTTCGATCGGAGTGAGGGAAGCAGCAGAAAATAATTGTTTTAAGCTACTTTATTATATCGGAGCTGATAAGGCCCGAGAGGAGGGAGAGAGGTGGCACTCTAGTAGGCGGGGTGAGGGGCCATACTGTGAGGGAGTGACACCCCCCCCCAAGACATCTTCATGTTCATGCTTGTGACACTTCTGAATGTGGGTCAAGAGTTTTCTCGCCCCCGCTTCCCGGAGACCTCCTTGCAAGCTAGCAGGAGCGACACCGGTAGACAGTGTCCTTCGGCCCCACCTGCCAAACACCTGCACTCACCGTCATTAACAGAACTGTTGGAAAACAGTGCCCGACAGGCCGGGGCGAAGCACACTGCCTACCGGTCACCCCCGCTAGCACAGCAGGTGGGAGGCTGGTGCGACACCATGTGCTAGCTAATTAGCTAGCTTGTTAGTTAGCTACCACACTGTGTCGCCCCGCCTGCTGTGTGCCGGAGAAAACTGTGCCTGACAGGCGGGGGCGATGGACACTGTCTACCGGTGATGCCCCCACCTACCGCTAGCACAGCAGGCTGGAGGCTGGGGGCGACACCGTGTGTTAGCTAGCTTGCTAGTTAGGGACACCGTGTGCGAGCTAGCATGCTAGTTAGCTAGCTAGCACACCTTGTCACCCCTCCACCCGCCTGCTGTGTACTGGACTAGCTGACTAAGTTAGCACACAGTGTCCTTCGCTCCCGCCTGCCGAACACCTGCCCTCGCCGTCGTTAACAGAACTGTGGGAAAACAGTGCCCGACAGGCCGGGGTCGAAGGACACGGTCTACCGGTGTACGGTTAGCTAGCAACCGTTGTCGCCGCCACCCCTTCTTCTGTGGGGTATATCGGCGGCTGGCATCCAACGTTATTGTGCATTAACGCCACCTACTGTACTGGATCGCCCCATCACCTGCAGGTCCTAGCTTAAAAATTGACCAATAGATGTATAGAGGGGTTCCTGCAGATGCAGGAATACCCACATGCAGGCCGCAATTGCACCAACCAAGCTGACTCGCGCTACAGTAGACTAATAGCTGCCTTGGTTATTTATCATCAAATATGATTACGTGGTACCTGTCTTGACTGCATCAAACCGGGAGAAGCTAGTTAAGCTAGCTAACGTTAGCTAGCTGGGCTAATTGAGGCTGCAGTGCATGCGCTTTCTCATCCTACGGTTACAAATAACTCCATTCAGAATACCTGTTGGCTCTTGGTCGTTGAAGCCTATCCTACTCCTTTAACTTTTAATTCCATCATTTTAAAGCTGCAATGTACATTTTGAGTGAAATGTGAGTTATAGATCTGTCATTCTCATTAAAAGCAAGTCTAAGAAGCGGTAGATCTGTTCTATGTGCGTTATTTCTATGCCTCCCGTTCTTACGTTTTGTTTTTGCATCTTCTACTTTTGATTTTGTACACCAGCTTCAAAATACAATATTTTTGGTTATGGAAAATATATTTCACAGCGGTTTAGATGGTACAATGATTCCCTACACTACACTTGCTTGTTTAGTCACAAACTGAAATTAGGCGAACTATTCAAATTTTTGCAACCAGGAAATGGCGGAGAGATTTCTGCATAGTGCATCTTTAATTCCATCTTCCATTGATTAGATATCCCTTAACTTTTGCCACACATGTAGGCTCTATGACTGTAGCATATTGCCGCTTTGATGACTTACGATTGGCCATCAACAAGCGACATGCGCCACTCTTGTGAAAAGCAAGAACAGCAGCATAAATTATACAATTTCTCTCTATGGATCTGTATGGGCCCTTCCAGACAAGCCAGTTAAAACGACACATAACCCATACCCGTGACCATCATATCAGATCCGACCCAGACCCGTGACAATATTTAGAATTCTGGGTCCCGGATCGGATCTCGTGAAGACCACTAATTGGCACAGGACAGAGGCAGGGTTTCTAGCTACATCTTCATCTACACCCACTAACGTTACTCACCTGAGCATAGCCTGTCTACTTTGAGCCTGGCGTTGTAGATGGCTGTGACCTGCTGGGTCAGGGTTTCCAACGGGACGTCGACTGACGTACTGAACAGGAACTGGCTCTCGTCACCGCGCTTCACGTGCAGCTGCACCATTCTCTGCAATGATGTCAAAGTATTAGCTAGTTAGCTAGCCAGTTGTGAACCCTAAACTATTATATCAAGTTGCTAGCTAACTAGACAGATCGTATAGAGGCGGTAGGTAACGTTGGCTAAGTCAGCTGGCTGACAAGTCTAAAAGTTGTAGCTATCTAGCTAGAAAGCTCCATCAGAAATTAAGTTACCATAGCAACTGAACACCAACTTCCCTGTGTTGATAGCTAACTAGCTGGAAAACAACTTGAGCGTCAACTTTTATTTTATAGCTACATACAAATAGCCAACATTTACAGACAAATTAATATTGTGACGTGGACAAGACTTAATTTGATAAGACAACAATTGACAAAAACCTACCGTTGTGGAAAAGGTAGCGTCAGGAAGGACACAAAATAGTGGAGTACCAGAGGTGTCGCAGCATTCAATCACAGTTTCTAAACGCAGCATCGCGAGACATCCGGGAACCTTGGAACCAAGCAGACCAGGCCAGAGATAATTTTGAAGAGATGGAAAACTTCATCGGAATCGTATTACCGCCAATTGTGTACATTTTAGTAATTTAGCAGACGCTCTTATCCAGAGCGACTTACAGTTAGTGAGTGCATACATTTTTTTTTTTTCATACTGGCCCCCCGTGGGAATCGAACCCACAACCCTGGCGTTGCAAACGCCATGCTCTACCAACTGAGCTACATCCCTGCCGGCCATTCCCTCCCCTACTCTGGACGACGCTGGGCCAATTGTGCGCCGCCCCATGAGTCTCCCGGTCGCGGCCGGCTACGATAGAGTCTGGATTCGAACCAGGATCTCTAGTGGCACAGCTCGCACTGCGATGCAGTGCCTTAGACCACTGCGCCACTCGGGAGTGTACGTTGCCCATGTTACGTCAATGAGCCGCGCGGTGCATTCTGGGTGATTCTGGGACAAGGAGAGCTCTCCTTCAAGGAGTGAATAGAGTCAATTGGGCGCTAGCTCCATAAACCCATCATTAGCATGAACTTCGTCAACAAGAAGTACAACATTACAAACCTTTTTCCAAGATATGAGATAATCAACTTTCTATCTGTAATACTGTATAGCTTTGGAATCGTGACATTACGTACTTTCGAGGAAAATAGGCACATTTTTGCGTGACGATTATCTTAGCAACTAAGTGACGCAGCATGACACCGTGAACGCGATTGGTCGACAGTCTGTTGGCTGGGGCGTTGTACATTGCTCAATGGGATTCCGATATCCTCCTTTCTCTAAAAATATCTCTGACCAGCCTGAGGTTTGGGGTTTCAGAAGTGAATTATTTTTCCTTAGTTGTTAATTTTCTCGATATCTAAAGGCACAACCGTTAGACCCGTTTTTCTGTAAGGCAATGAAGACTCTCTATACGAATGGTAACAGCTCTATCAAACTTGAAACATGGCACCTCACCTAGATTTGAGTCAAAGAGAGGAATTAGGCAAAGTTGCCCTAGCTCACCATGTCTGTTTTTATTAATCACACATAAGTATTCAGACCCTTTGCTATGAGCCTCGAAATTGAGCTCAGGTGCATCCTGTTCCATTGATCATCCTTGAGATGTTTCTAAAACTTGATTGCAGTCCACCTGTGATCAATTCAATTGATTGGACATCATTTGGAAAGGTACACACCTGTCTATATAAGGTCCCACAGTTGACAGTGCATGTCAGAGCAAAAAGCAAGCCATGAGGTCGAAGGAATTGTCCGTAGAGCTCCGAGACAGGATTGTGTCGAGGCACAGATCTGGGGAAGGATACCAAAACATTCTGCAGTATTGAAGGTCCCCAAGAACACAGTGGCCTCTTATCATTCTTAAATGGAAGAAGTTTGGAACCACCAAGACTCTTCCTAGAGCTGGTCGCCCGGCCAAACTGAGCAATCGGGGGAGAAGGGCCTTGGTCAGGGAGGTGACCAAGAACCCGATGGTCACACTGACAGATTTCCTCTGTGGAGATGGGAGAACCTTCCAGAAGGATAACCATCTCTGCAGCACTCCTCCAATCAAGCCTTTATGGTAGAGTAGCCAGACAGAAGCCACTCCTCAGTAAAAGGCACATGACAGCCCACTTGGAGTTTGCCAAAAGGCACCTAAAGACTCTCAGACCATGAGAAACAAGATTCTCTGGTCTGATGAAACCAAGATTGAACTCTTTGGCCTGAATGCCAAGTGTCACGTCTGGAGGAAACCTGGCACCATCCCTACGGTGAAGCATGGTGGTGGCAGCATCATGCTGTGGGGATGTTTTTCAGCGGCAGGGACTGGGAAACTAGTCAGGATTGAGGGAAAGATGAACAGAGCAAAGTACAGAGAGATCCTTGATGAAATCCTGCTCCAGAGCGCTCAGGACCTCAGACTGGGGCGAAGGTTAAACTTCCAACAGGAGAACGACCCTAAGCACACAGCCAAGACAACGCAGGAGTGGCTTCGGGACAAGTCTGAATGTCGTTGAGTGGCCCAGCCAGAGCACGGACTTGAACCCGATCGAACATCTCTGGAGAGACCTGAAAATAGCTGTGCAGTGACGCTCTCCATCCAACCTGACAGAGCTTGAGAGGATCTGCAGAGAAGAATGGGAGAAACTCCCCAAATACAGGTGTACCAAGCTTGTAGCATCATACCCAAGAAGACTCAAGGCTGTAATCGCTGCCAAAGGTGCTTCAACAAAGTACTGAGTAAAGGGTCTGAATACTTACGTAAATGTCATTTTTCAGTGTTTTATTTTTAATACATTTGCCCAAATTTCTAAAAACCTGTTTTTTGTTTTGTCATTATGGGGTGTTGTGTGTATATTGATGAGGGGGGGAAAAAAACAATTTAATCCATTTTAGAATAAGGCTGTAACGTAAATGTGGAAAAAGTCAAGGGGTCTGAATACTTTCCGAATGGACTGGAAGAGTCCTAATAACCAAGGCTATCTTTATATCTTGACGGTAAAATAAGCAAAGAGACCAAATGCTTTTCAACTTTCTGTGGAGAAACCGTACCCATTACATTAGGAAAACTGTTGTGATGAACACTTATGAGTATGGTGGGCTGAATTTTCTGAACTTTACTACCTTAAATAATACTTTTTAAGATCAATTGGATTAAACAATTCCTAAGAAGACCCACTACTATGTGGAACTTTATTTCTCATCATGTCTTCTCTACTTTTGGTGGCCTTAACTTCATGTTGGTTTGCAATTATAATAATCGGCAGGTTTTCTTGTCATGGTCCTTTATTTATAAGCATAATTTTTCTCCACACAGATATTATATATGGAATAATCGGGACATATTGTATAAAAATACTTATTTGTTTTTCGAATATTGGTTCCGAAATAATATCCTATTGGTGAGCCAACTTGTAAATGCAGAGGGTCTTTTATTTAATTATAAGGAATTTGTATCACTTTACAAGATCCCTATAACACCTAAAGATTTTGCATGAAGTGCTTTGAAATACTGGTCATGGCTCACAACACCATCATCCCGGTAACCCTAGATCCACTCCAGTTCGCATACCGCCCCAACAGATCCACAGATGACGCAATCCCAATCGCACTCCACACTGCCCTTTCCCACCTGGACAAAAGGAACAACTATGTGAGAATGCTGTTCATTGACCACAGCTCAGCGTTCAACACCATAGTGCCCACGAAGCTCATCACAAAGCTAAGGACCCTGGGACTAAACACCTCCCTCTGCAACTGGATCCTGGACTTGCTGACGGGCTGCCCCCAGGTGATAAGGTTAGGCAACAACACATCTGCCAACACCGGGGCCCCTCATGGGTGCGTGCTTAGTCCCCTCCTGTACTCCCTGTTCACCGATGACTGTGTGGCCAAGCACGACTCCAACACCATCATTACATTTGCTGACGACACAACAGTGGTAGGCCTGATCACCGACAATGATGAGACAGCCTATAGGGAGGAGGTCAGAGACCTGGCCGTGTGGTGCCAGGACAACAACCTCTCCCTCAACATGATCAAGACAAAGGAGATGATTGTGGACTACAGGAAAAGGAGGGCCGAACAGGCCCCCATTAGCATTGACGGGGCTGTAGTGGAGCGGGTCGAGAGTTTCAAGTTCCTTGGTGTCCACATCACTAACAAACTATCATGGTCCAAACACACCAAAACAGTTGTGAAGAGGGCACAACAACACCTTTTCCCCCTCAGGAGACTGAAAAGATTTGGCATGGGTCCCCAGATCCTCAAAAGGTTCTACAGCTGCACCATCGAGAGCATCCTGACTGGTTGCATCACTGCCTGGTAACTGCTCGGCATCCGACCGTAAGGCGCTACAGAGGGTAGTGCGTACGGCCCAGTACATCACTGGGGCCAACCTTCCTGCCATCCAGGACCTATATACTAGGCGGTGTCAGAGGAAGGCCCAAAAAATTGTCAAATACTCCAGTCACCTAAGTCATAGGCCAGGACTGCCCAACCCTGTTCCTGGAGAGCTACCGTCCTGTAGGTTTTCGTTCCAACCCTAATCTAGCACACCTGATTCTAATAATTAGCAGGTTGATAAGATGAATCAGGTTAGTAACACCTGGGGTTGGAGCGAAAACCTACAGGAGGGTAGCTCTCCAGGAACAGGGTTGGAGTTAAAACCTACAGGAGGGTAGCTCTCCAGGAACAGGGTTGGAGCGAAAACCTACAGGAGGGTAGCTCTCCAGGAACAGGGTTGGAGTTAAAACCTACAGGAGGGTAGCTCTCCAGGAACAGGGTTGGAGCGAAAACCTACAGGAGGGTAGCTCTCCAGGAACAGGGTTGGAGTTAAAACCTACAGGAGGGTAGCTCTCCAGGAACAGGGTTGGAGCGAAAACCTACAGGAGGGTAGCTCTCCAGGAACAGGGTTGGAGTTAAAACCTACAGGAGGGTAGCTCTCCAGGAACAGGGTTGGAGCGAAAACCTACAGGAGGGTAGCTCTCCAGGAACAGGGTTGGAGTTAAAACCTACAGGAGGGTAGCTCTCCAGGAATAGGGTTGGAGTTAAAACCTACAGGAGGGTAGCTCTCCAGGAACAGGGTTGGAGTTAAAACCTACAGGAGGGTAGCTCTCCAGGAACAGGGTTGGAGTGAAAACCTACAGGAGGGTAGCTCTCCAGGAACAGGGTTGGACAGTCCTGTCATAGACTGTTCTCTCTGCTACCGCACGGCAAGTGGTACCGGAGCGCCAAGTCTAGGTCCAAAAGGCTCCTTAACAGCTTCTACCCCCAAGCCATAAGACTCCTGAACAGCTAATCAAACGTCTACCCGGACTATTTATTATTCGTTATTACCTTGACTAACCTGTACCCCCACACATTGACTCGGTACCGGTACCCCCTGTATATAGCCTCTCTACTGTATATAGGTCCTCTGTAGCTCAACTGGTAGAGCACGGCGCTTGTAACGCCAAGGTAGTGGGTTCGATCCCCGGGACCACCCATACACAAAAATGTATGCACGCATGACTGTAAGTCGCTTTGGATAAAAGCGTCTGCTAAATGGCATATTATTATTATATTATAAATATAGCCTCTCTACTGTATATAGCCTCTCTACTGTATATAGCCTCTCTACTGTATATAGCCTCTCTACTGTATATAGCCTCTACTGTATATAGCCTCTCTACTGTATATAGCCTCTACTGTATATAGCCTCTCTACTGTATATAGCCTCTACTGTATATAGCCTCTACTGTATATAGCCTCTCTACTGTATATAGCCTCTACTGTATATAGCCTCTACTGTATATAGCCTCTCTACTGTATATAGCCTCTACTGTATATAGCCTCTACTGTATATAGCCTATCTACTGTATATAGCCTCTACTGTATATAGCCTCTACTGTATATAGCCTCGTTATTGTTATGTAATTTTATTGTGTTACTTTTTATTTTTTATTTTATTTAGTAAATATTTTCTTAACTCTTTCTTGAACTGCATTGTTGGTTAAGGGCTTTTAATAAGCTTTTCACAGTAAGGTCTACACCCGTTGTATTCGGTGCATGTGACAAATAACATTTTATCAAATTTTATTTGATTGGATTCTTTACCTACAATAGGAATAAGTTGAAACAATTGTATGTAATTAATGTCATTATTCTTTTGGCCAAATTTCATATTCACAAACAAAACACCAGATTTTCTTACCTTACAAAAATAAATGGAACTATATTTTAAGACAATTAAATACTCTATCAACAAAAAAACTGTTAATTATAAATGTGTGTATTTCCCTTAAGGTCCTGTGTAATGTGATATTGTACCCCCTAGCCCAATTGTCCTTTATATATTCTTCATATATACTTGTGTTCCCCCATGTACTTTTTGTTTTGATTTGTTGTTAATAATAACAAAAATATAATTAAAAAAATATTTTAAAATAATCATATAAACATTTACAACAGAAAAAAAACGTTCGACCTGATGACGTGTTTCTGAGCATGAGTTTAGCTAGCCAACGTCGCCATGACATCGTCGACAAGCGTGATCTGGGATTTCTACCCATCTTCATACTGGACAGTCTTTCCCTGACGAAAAGAGATTGCAGTAAGAGTGCAGAACACTGCAGTTGGGTGATTCTACAGAAATGATGGATTTTTGAAGAGCCAACCTTTTTTTAAATGCATTCTTTTTTTTAAACCAAAACTTTTAGATAACAATTCAGGCTTTCCTGGATGTAATTTCACAATTTAATTTGCATATATAATCAAAGACAGAAAAGGTTAATGCTAATATTAAGAAATTGTTTTGATTAGTAATTATTTACTTTGAACCGGTATGTGTACATTTCTATTGCGTGACATTTTTATATTTCTACCACGTGTTTTGTGTTGTAACATCAGAAATAATTGAGGTTGAGTCATCAAAATTGGATGATCATATTCTTAAAATGCTTACTAATGACTGCAGCAGCAGTTGGATAGATACAAATAAACATATTCTATGAAAATGGGCAACTCTGATGCCAGAACACCGATATGCCATGCAGTAGCACGATGTAACACCAGTGACACAATGTGAAACCAATGACATAACATACGATTATTTCATACAAATTTGATCAATTCAGTCATCTTTTTTATTGCAAATCATTTTATAACAAGTGTTGATTTCATATGAACAATAAATTTTTATCTATTTGTCAAATTAAGACCAAAATTGACTAAAATGTATTTCCTAACACAACATTGTCGTACAAACATAAAACTTGTCTATTAGAAATATAGAAACACAAGAACAATAAAATCCCAACACTGAATGTAAACTAAGACTAAGTTTCCACAAAAGCACTGATACAAACATTTTGTATGTTGTGTTCATGGAATAAGCCTATTTCCTGTACTAACTTTTCGCGTACTAATTATTTCCCATACCAGCTGTTATCTCCGAGCCAGTCTCCATTGCTTTCTAACCAATGACGGCTTCTTCTCTGGTAGGTAACCAATTCACATCTGCCACTTTCACACATCAAATCAAATCAAATGTTATTTGTCACATACACGTGTTTAGCAGATGTCATTGCGGGTGTAGCGAAATGCTTGTGCTTCTAGCTCCGACAGTGCAGTAATATCTAACAAGTAATATCTAACAATTTCACAACCTATACCCAATACACACTGTCAAGTTCTGCGTGATTTCTGGCTGACCACAGCTCTGCCCAAACTTGAAAACGGCTTTATCCTTGATGAACGCAAAGGACAACTCAAAACTGTTCACTTTATGATTTTTTATTGTCACAAAGATGGAACAGAATAGGTTGATAACCTTCAAACCACACAAACAAAAACCCATGGATTAGTTACAAATAACTCTCAATTCCTCTTTCTCAAAAATAAGCATAAACTAATGTTACTGAATCCTCAACCTAACCAAACAATCATTTCATCATTTAGATTAACCTAGGATCATTGCAAGTTAATAATTAAATATCAATATCCTAATTAAACATTTAACAATACACATGATTATAGTAACGTTACTGTCAAGTTCTACGTTCACATAATGAAGTCTTACTATTTAATTTAATTAATAATTGTATTGTATGTTACACCCAAACAAAAGGGCATATAGAAGCATGAATTCACAACATTCTGTCCTACCAGTTGCGTCTTTGGATGATCAGGAGCCGTGGTCATTGGTATCTCTTCTCAGGAATGAGTGAGAGCCAAGTAAGCTTTTACCAAACATTTCGATGCCATGCACATGCACTGCTTGTGGGTGCGCACGTTAATATGGTCCCCAGAGCACTTCCTGGTGGTTGGTTTCAACAGCTCCGGTTGCATGGTTGCCCCTGCAGGTTGGGAGTGCTTCGAGCACCCTGGGTGGATTTAGGCTT
The DNA here is from genome assembly GCF_020615455.1 of Coregonus clupeaformis. Taxonomy (NCBI): domain Eukaryota; kingdom Metazoa; phylum Chordata; class Actinopteri; order Salmoniformes; family Salmonidae; genus Coregonus; species Coregonus clupeaformis. The sequence continues at coordinate 42,109,714 of NC_059218.1, read as the reverse complement.
GAGTGCTCGGTATAGCTTGTAGTCAGGAATTGACACCACCTCCCACTTGACCTCCTGGTTCTTCAACCCAAGGAGGTCACACAGAACTGTGATGTGTTGGATTCAGTTACTCTATTTTTGATCCTGTTGCTGCTGCTCTTCAACTGGAAGCAGGACAACTATCCGTCTGACATCCCTGTGAAGAACTGTTGCTGGTATCTTGATTGAATGTTTTTCCATCTTTTTAGCGGGCTTCACAGTTGCGACTGGGTAGCTGGGGAAGGATCGGAGATATACATCCCTCACAATTCCCTTCTTGTCCGTGTTAACGTCAATAACTCTGGCAAGCCTGTACTGCAGTTTTTTCTTCATTAAAGATTTGGAATCTTCCTCCACAGAGCAAGAGTCCAGTGTTTTCCTCTTTGACCACAGCAAGCCTGCTGAGTGTGGTGTCTGGCCAGGTTACATCCTTTTGGGCTGCAAGGTAGAGATCCCTGAGTGCATCTTCACACTCCATGATGGTAAGTGTAGCTTTCTTGATTCTGGACTTGATCTCAAGAGCTGAAGGAATTTCCTTTTTCTTTGGCTTGCTTGTGGTGGTGGTCTTGGCTAGCATTTCTTTCCACCTTGTGGCAGCTCTCCACACCCAGGCAATGACTCTTGTCAACCTGGTTAAACTGCTGAACTTGCTGATGTTAAGGATATTCCCCACTGAATAACCAGAAGGTGGTCTTTGGACTTGGATTTGTTGCCCTCTTCCATTAGGGCTGCTTTGCAGGTCTTTACCTTTGTCAGAGGTTGGAGATATTGGTATACGTGGAGCATGTTGGATCTTTTTCCCCACCTGCGCTCGGGTCAGTGCTGCTGTAAAACATTTCCTTTGGAGCTTGTTTATGCCTTCTTTGGCATCTGCAGCGACTTCTTTGGCTGACTTTGTCGGCCAATCCTCTACAGGTCGTTTCAGAAACTCTGGGCCGTTCTGCCACACAGAGTTCTCTTTGAGGTCCTCTGGGGTTGCTCCTCTTGTCACGAGGTCAGCAATGTTTTGCTCACCTGGAATCCATCTCCAGTCCTCAACTGATGTGGACTTCTGGATCTCTCCCACTCTGTTTGCAAAAAAGGTCTGGTACCCATAACTGTCCCTTTGGATTGCACCCAGCACAGTTTGACTATCTACCAGATGGATCCAACGTCCTACTTGCATCCGACTGTGCTTTTCAATGTATTTCCTGAGTCTTGCAGCGAACACAGCACCACAGACTTCAGCCTTCACTGGTTCTCCCTTTTGGTCAAGTGGTGTAAGCTTGGCTTTGGACTCAACAAGACGGACCAGGATGCCTTGCTCGGTCTCCCACCTGAAGTATGCCACTGCTCCATAACTCTGGTCGCTCCCATCTGAGAATGTTATTCCCCAGGGTTCTCCAATCCTTTTGACTGGAGTCAGGCTTCTATGGAAGGTAATTTGGTTGAGGTGTCTGTATTCCTCAAACAGGCGGATTGCTTCTCCTCTAAGTTTCTCAGACAGAGGTGTGTCCCATGTGTCTCTTGTTAGAGCTTTGCCTCCAGTTTCTTGGAATGCTTTTCTGACTAAAATGGCTCCTTTCTGTTTGGCAGGTGTTGCAAGGCCTATTGGGTCATACAAACTAGCTACTTGGCTAAGCAGTTGCCTTCTGGTCAGTGGGTTTGGAGTTTTCATTCTCACTTCCTCTCCAACGAGATCTTGACTGATCCTCATCTTCTTTTGTCTCTTTGAGAAGTTTATCGAGGTCATGAGGTACAGTTTGTCTGATTCGACTAAATAACCAACTCCAAGGGCTCTGTTGTCTCCTTCTCTCACTTGGTTGGGGAGGATGAAGACTTCATCTGATGATGTTGGATGTTCTGATGTAGATGTTTGCCTCCCACTTTGGCCTGATCGGACCCACGGCTTGAGGAAGAATCCACCTGCCTTTAGGATTTCTTCGACTTTTTTTGGTGGTTCCGTCTAGCTTTTCCAGGTCATTATGGGATGTCAGGATGTCATCTACGTAGGAATCCTCTTCAAGGACCCTCCGTTCCTCTTTCAGATGTGTGAACATGGGCAACTTCGCTGTTTCTCTCATGGCTAGTTGTGCGATACACCCTGCTGGTCGATCGCCCATGTTGACCCTGGTGATGGCATATTCCTCAATGTCCCCATCATCACCGTCTCTCCAGAGGAATCTATGGAGGTGCATCTCCAGGTCTTCGAGCCACACAGAATTGTACCTCTTTTTGATGTCGCCGAGAGCAGCATGGATTCCTCTCCTGAACCTTAGCAGTACCGCTCGAATAGGATTAAGTACCTCAGGCCCTTTCAGAAGAAGGTCATTCATGCTGCTTCCTCTAAACCTCTGGCTGCTGTTCCATACCAGTCGGACAGGTGTAGTTATAGAGTGTGGGTTTGGTGCTATCAAGTGACTGACGTACCATACTGGACCTTTCCAGTCGGCAATGGTCTTTCTAGTGAGTTTCTTTGCTGCCTTCCTTTCCACCATCTCATGAACTTGAGTTGTGTATGCTGCATGCCAATCTGGTTCTCTCTTGAGTTGTTTCTCCGTCCTCAGAAACGTGGCTTCCACTGCGCTTCTGTTGTTGGGCAGGGAACTTGGATCTTCAATCCAAGGGTATTTTGTGTCCCAGTGAGGCTCCTGACTATGCACATCTGACTCCACGTAACTGAGACCTTGCCTGATTATCTCAAGCTCTCTTTCTTCACTAAGAGTCATGTCTTTGCCTCCTGGTTGACAGTTACCACAACGACATCCTCCACACATGGGTTCACAGGCCGCACCAATGCTGTCCCACTTCCACCAGTCCAAGACCTCTTTGCCAATCACAGTGGTTTTAGTTTCAGCTCTAGATTCTTGCATCTCAGCAATTTCTTGATACTTTACTGCTGTGATTCTCATAGATCGTGCAAAATGAGTTTCAGAATTGTGCAGGGCCATGTCCACTACTTCACAGAGGTCTGGATGTGCTCCTCCAACGGTCTTTCCTAAAGGGCTCTCCCACAGGACAAGATCTCCTACTACCTTTACTCTCTGTGGAGCAAGTCTTCCTTCCCGGTGGCTTATGAGAAGCTCAACATGTTCTGGTCTGTGAAGGTCTTCCAGGTTGGTATCGGGGAAGAACTTCTTGAGGTGTTGTGCTTTGATTGCTCTGTGAACTTTTGCAATCTCATCCAACCCATAACAGATCAGCTCATGAGCTTTCTCCGTGCCTCTTGGTGTCTTGACTCTCACCTTGAGTAAGTATCTTTTGGTCTTCACCTTCATGGCCATGCCTCCAACTCCATGGACGACTAGTGTGATCCTTTCACTTGAAGCTTCAGTCTCCTGGCGGCTGTGTGAGTGATGTAGTTGGTGTCTGATGCTAAGTCAATGAGAGTTCCAATTTTCTGCCCTGCGTTAGTAGTTACTTCGAGAAGCATAAGAATAACTGGTAATTCACGTGTGCTTGAGTCCATTACCCCAGGAAGGCTTCCTCCAGTGCAGTGTGATTTTGCCATGTTGGTGAAAGCATTCCTGAATTTTTCTGCCACGTCCGGGGGTGAGCTCACGTATTAATCTCTCTTGCTCCTCTGTGAATGTTTGCCTCCTGGTGCTGGGTTTTTCCACTTTCACGTATTCTTTCCTCTTAGCCCCTCCTTTAAGGCAGAGAAAGAAATGGTGATCCGAGGAGCTTCCTCTTTTGCAGTCTCTGTTTCTGCAAAGGTAAGTGTCCGTACATTCCTCATCCTCTCCATGACATCTGAGGCATCTTCTGCATGCTCCCAGTCTTTCGACAGCATTCAGCTTCTCACTAGGCTTTAGTTCTTTGAACTGCTTACAAAAGAAAATCTTCTCACGGTGCTTTTCATCTCCACACACAACGCATCCTCCCTTTCTCGTGGACCTTGTGGAAGCATACCGCTTCTCCGGGTACGTAGCTTTCTTTTCAGGGTTTTCACTTACACCCAACTGGTCTAGTTTCTCCAGTATGTCCTCTTGTGTCTTTAAAAATCTTAGAAGGCTGTCGAAGTGATTGTCAGGTGTGACTCCATTTCTTGGGTTGACCATGAATGTCAGCCAGTCCCTCTTCATGTTATCCGGCAGCTTGCTCTCTATGGATCTGATGACAAGGGGATTCTTTATGGCTCCACTGCTTTCGAGCTCCGTGAGGTCATTCAGGGCCTTTTCCACAGCTTGAATCAGGTCAATAACCTTCCTTGGTTGGTGTGACTTTAAAGGAGGGATCCTCTCCAGGTCCTCAATTATCTCCAAAGCAATTGTTGGCTTGTTTCCATACCGGTTTTGGAGTACTCTAAACATGTCTTCAGCACTGTTATATGATGACAGGCGCAGGTCTCTACATATTCTCTCGTCCACACTGTCAAGAAGTTGAAACTTCTTCACCTCCACTGAACCAGTCGGCTCTCCCTGCTTTTGCAGGCTCTCCCAGTCTTTCCTCCATCTGTGGAAATTCCTCCTAAGCCCAGTGAATTTAGGTAGACTGGTTGGTTTTATTCTCACCACTGGTTGTGGGACTGCTCTTGGTTGAAGCTCTGTAGGTCTTCTGTCCTCTTCTGCAATTCTCTGTGCGATGAGGAATTCTGTTCTTTTGGCCTCGAGGTTACTGCCGAATATTCTCAGATCTTTTACTCTGCCTTTCAGATCTGCAGTCTCATCGTGTGGGACCCATTTTTCCCAGTCTTTCAGGCTTTCTCTTGCATCATGGATTAGCTTCCTCGCTCTTTCCAGCTGTAGTTCATAGCCGTCCCTGTTAATAGCAGTGACGGGGGTTTCTTTGGCTCTGTCACAGGCTTTCTCCGCTTCTTGGATTGCAAAGTCTACCTCCTCTTTACCGTATCTTGGCCAGAGGTTGAATTGGACTGCCTCTCGGATTTCCTCCAATTTCATGTCGCACTCTTCAATCGTCCTTTCAAGATCAGCATGCTGGTCCTTGTCGAGCTTGACCTCTTCATCTCCCTTAGTTCCCGCTTCAGCCAGTAGACCAGCCGCGTAGTCATCATTTGAATCACCGACACTTCTAGCCAGGGAACTGAGCTTGCTGAACTCCTCTTGTAGTTCATGCTTAATCATACCAGCTGCAGCTTTACTCAGGTAGTTCGCTTGTCTGGTGAAAGCAGATTTGGCTAAGGTCCGCTCTTGCTTCAGTTGCTTGACTGTTTTCCCAAAAGTTTCCTTGGCCATGGTGTAGAGCTTCACAGGCAATTCTTCCTTTGCGTACGACAGCTTGACTTCAGCCCTTTGATCCTCGTCTTCACTGCCGCGCTGGTTATCAACTGTCAAGTTCTGCGTGATTTCTGGCTGACCACAGCTCTGCCCAAACTTGAAAACGGCTTTATCCTTGATGAACGCAAAGGACAACTCAAAACTGTTCACTTTATGATTTTTTATTGTCACAAAGATGGAACAGAATAGGTTGATAACCTTCAAACCACACAAACAAAAACCCATGGATTAGTTACAAATAACTCTCAATTCCTCTTTCTCAAAAATAAGCATAAACTAATGTTACTGAATCCTCAACCTAACCAAACAATCATTTCATCATTTAGATTAACCTAGGATCATTGCAAGTTAATAATTAAATATCAATATCCTAATTAAACATTTAACAATACACATGATTATAGTAACGTTACTGTCAAGTTCTACGTTCACATAATGAAGTCTTACTATTTAATTTAATTAATAATTGTATTGTATGTTACACCCAAACAAAAGGGCATATAGAAGCATGAATTCACAACACATTCTGTCCTACCAGTTGCGTCTTTGGATGATCAGGAGCCGTGGTCATTGGTATCTCTTCTCAGGAATGAGTGAGAGCCAAGTAAGCTTTTACCAAACATTTCGATGCCATGCACATGCACTGCTTGTGGGTGCGCACGTTAATATGGTCCCCAGAGCACTTCCTGGTGGTTGGTTTCAACAGCTCCGGTTGCATGGTTGCCCCTGCAGGTTGGGAGTGCTTCGAGCACCCTGGGTGGATTTAGGCTTGAGTGCTCGGTATAGCTTGTAGTCAGGAATTGACACAACACACACAAATCTAAATAAGGAATATAATTAAGAATATATACATATATGGATGAGCAATGACAGAGCGGCATGGACTAAGATACAGTAGAATATTATAGAATACAGTATATACATATGAGATGAGTAATGCAAGATATGTAAACATTATTAAAGTGACCAGTGTTCAATTTCTTAAAGTGGCCAGTGATTTCTAGTCTATGTCTATAGGCAGCAGCCTCTAATGTGCTAGTGATGGCTGTTTAACAGTCTGATGTCCTTGAGATAGAAACTGTTTTCTTCTGGATGATAGCTGGGTGAACAGGCAGTGGCTTGGGTGGTTGATGTCCTTGATGATCTTTTTGCCCTTCCTGTGACATCGGGTGCTGTATGTGTCCTGGAGGGCGGGTAGGGTTCCCCCGGTAACTACCCGATGCGTTGGGCAGACCGAATTCAGGTGCTCCTCCAAGTACTTCCAGATACTGTGGTCAATCTGATCTGATCTTTTTTTCACTGGAAGCGGCTTTGTCATCAAGACACACAGTCTGGTCATCCCCATACCAGTTTATCATCTCTTGTGCTTGGCCAGAATAACTTGTTGACTCCATTCCTGTGCATGCACTTAACTTTGACGTTGTGTTCTTCGACCTCCGGTATAACGCCAGGGTATGGGGTTGTTCATCGTAGTTCACAATGCAGTGTTGTGAGCCTCGATGATGTCTGGATGAAGTCGAGGTGAGGTATCCGGGTTGATGACATCTATTTGATGTGGAGGTGAGAGACCATGGCCATTAGCCGGTACTGTCGGGAGAGTGATTTCTGTCCTGGTGCATTCGCATGGTTCCTTTTATGGTACCCCAAAAATCTTCTGTACCTTACTTTCCACCTCTTCCTCACTGACATAATACAACTGTATTTGAGTGCCAGGGTCCCTTACCTCCTGATAGAAAGATATTGCATCCGTTATGTCTTTCCCATGGTGGACCAATAGGTCAACTGATCTCTTTAGTGAACCACCCACTCCACCCGGAGCACCCTTTCCGTTACTGGCCTTTAAAAAAAAACGTCCATGTACTCCCCTGGAAGCCCTTCTTGAAAGGTTCGATGCCAACCACGTAGAAGTTGTCCTTCTGTTTATATTGGGTGGCAGGGCCATCACTGAAGAAGTGAAGGTGTTGCACGGTAGGGTGTTGCCGTTTTATCACGTCCAGGAAGGGGTCCACGTGAGCCCATATGGCTGCTGGGTCATGCCTTCTGCTGGGTGAGATGGTGCTTTGTGGCTTCCAGGCGTTGTATGAAAAACACAACTTTTAGATTTTGTATTTCTTTATTAGCCTTTATTAAGGTTATGTGTAATTATCCTCTCAGTATGTTTGGCTGCGTCTGATTTGACAGCTTGGTACTTTGCTCTTAGATCCCCCAGAGAGCATAGTGGAATACCTGGAATACCTGGAATACCTGGAATAGTATAACAGTCATCCTTCTACCCCCCCTCCCCCACAAACATTTTTTTTTAAAGGGAGTAGTTGTCCCACTGGCTATCATAAGTTGAATGCACCAATTTGTAAGTCGCTCTGGATAAGAGCGTCTACTAAATGACTTAAATGGAAAATGGAAATTTAGTTTTTTTTTTTATTGGTGAAGAGAGGCAGGGTGGCCATGTTGTGAGCTTCTCATCTTCGTTCTTGGACTTTCGGGGTCTCGATTTGTACCCTGCAAACGCTGACAAAATTTCTTGTATTTGTGGTGCAGTCTTTTGTGCAACTTCTGCTGTTTTCTTCTGGCATTCTGTACTGCTGTCCTGTGCGATCTCCGCGATTCAGTTTGTCTGTAAAGCATAAAGATGTTATCTTTCAAAGATGATACAAACATGAAATCCTACTCTATATCTGTCATACCTATCCACAAAACTAAGTAGCTTGTTAAAACATAAATGATTGTGCCATGTGACAAACATTTTGTAAGCTTACTTAAAAGGTATAGCAAGTTCATGCACTTCTCATCCAAACAATTTATACATAACTTCCTGGAGTTATTGTGCCACAAATGCTTAAAGGTTAGCATTTGAAACAGTAGCCAGAAAAACAAAACCAAAGCATGTACTGCTGTCATATCGTGTCCATAGACTGCTTACATGATAAAGAAACCAATATACCATTTTGTAATTTGGTCTGAACTATCCATTTAAGTAACTCTGTAAATAATTACTCATGAATTTCTACATTTTACAGACATATTGTCTTAAAGTCTGACCTTGAAGTACTGGGTTGACTGTCTGGACAAGATGGGGGGGTCAACACTGTCTCTCCTGCTATCAACATCTCTCTGTGTTTTTTCTGTCTGACCCGCCATTGCTTTCCCTCCTGTCTTTTTCCTCTTTCTGTGAGATCATTCAGTCTCTTTCTTTTTTTTGACTCTAAATCCTTTAAGTAAGTCTGGTGTTTTTTTCAAGGCAGGCTGCTCTGCGGTCTGGGTCAGCATCCCTGCGCGGTCTGGGTCAGCATCCCTGCTGTCTGGGTCAGCATCCCTGCGCGGTCTGGGTCAGCATCCCTGCTGTCTGGGTCAGCATCCCTGCGCGGTCTGGGTCAGCATCCCTGCGCGGTCTGGGTCAGCATCCCTGCGCGGTCTGGGTCAGCATCCCTGCGCGGTCTGGGTCAGCATCCCTGCGCGGTCTGGGTCAGCATCCCTGCGCGGTCTGGGTCAGCATCCCTGCTGTCTGGGTCAGCATCCCTGCTGTCTGGGTCAGCATCCCTGCGCTGTCTGGGTCAGCATCCCTGCGCTGTCTGGGTCAGCATCCCTGCGCTGTCTGGGTCAGCATCCCTGCGCTGTCTGGGTCAGCATCCCTGCGCTGTCTGGGTCAGCATCCCTGCGCTGTCTGGGTCAGCATCCCTGCGGTCTGGGTCAGCATCCCTGCGGTCTGGGTCAGCATCCCTGCGCTGTCTGGGTCAGCATCCCTGCGGTCTGGGTCAGCATCCCTGCGGTCTGGGTCAGCATCCCTGCGGTCTGGGTCAGCATCCCTGCGCTGTCTGTAGATTCTTTGCACTTCAGCAGCACTTTGCTTTTTTTATTTGCCATATCTATCAAATGAAAGCCATATTGTTACAAATTACAATATTGAAAACAGTATAAAACCCTTACGTTGATATTAAAGTTAGCAGTGTTATTGGTGTTACCAGCAATGGTGTTACCAACAGTAACACCAGTGACGTAACACCTGTGACGAATCTGCTGACAAGATGGCATATCTAAAATGGTGGCCACAGTAGCTCAAACCACACTTCTTAAATTGTAAATAAATCACTTAATAATGTGATTGGATCAATTATTTTAATCATATTTCCTTTCCCCATACTATAAACTGTATAACACCAGTGACGGGTTTTAAAGCTTCACGTTAAATTACCAAATTGATCATCAAATTGCTAACATATGAAGAGAGAGCGCAGACTCACAATGTTCTCTTCAAAACAGCCTCCAATGAACTTTGGACCCAGGAAGAAGTTGGCAAGGATGTTGCATTTTTCAAAGTGGTGTTTTTATTTATAAAGTGTAATTGAGGGACAGCTATTCCCTGTAAATTATTTATAATATTAGTTTAAGTAATTCCCTAAACAGCTATAATACTTTAGTGACATATTTTGAGCCAAAATATATACAAAGTAAACCATAACTCCTGGCTCGAGGGACAAGCCATTTTCATGGTGCTGACCGTGTTCTACGATATGAAAATTATAAATTGCAATACATTTACGTCATTTAGCAGACGCTCTTATCCAGAGCGACTTACAAATTGGTGCATTCACCTTATAGCCAGTGGGATAACCACTTTACAATATGTTTTTTTGGGGGGTGGGGTAAGGGGGGGGTAGAAGGATTACTTTATCCTATCCCAGGTATTCCTTAAAGAGGTGGGGTTTCAAGTGTCTCCGGAAGGTGGTGAGTGACTCCGCTGTCCTGGCGTCGTGAGGGAGCTTGTTCCACCATTGGGGTGCCAGTGCAGCGAACAGGTTTGACTGGGCAGAGCGGGAACTGTGCTTCCGCAGAGGTAGGGGGGCCAGCAGGCCAGAGGTGGATGAACGTAGTGCCCTCATTTGGGTGTAGGGACTGATAAGAGCCTGAAGGTACGGGGGTGCCGTTCCCCTCACAGCTCCGTAGGCAAGCACCATGGTCTTGTAGCAGATGCAAGCTTCAACTGGAAGCCAGTGGAGTGTGCGGCGGAGCGGGGTAACGTGAGAGAACTTGGGAAGGTTGAACACCAGACGGGCTGCGGCATTCTGGATGAGTTGTAGGGGTTTAATGGCACAGGCAGGGAGCCCAGCCAACAGCGACTTGCAGTAATCCAGACGGGAGATGACAAGTGCCTGATTTAGGACCTGTGCCGCTTCCTGTGTAAGGCAGGATCGTACTCTCCGCATGTTGTAGAGCATGAACCTACAGGATCGGGTCACCGCCTTGATGTTAGCGGAGAACGACAGGGTGTTGTCCAGGGTCACGCCAAGGCTCTTTGCACTCTGGGAGGAGGACACAACGGAGTTGTCAACCGTGATGGCGAGATCATGGAACGGGCAGTCCTTCACCGGGAGGAAGAGCAGCTCCGTCTTGCCGAGGTTCAGCTTGAGGTGGTGATCCGTCATCCACACTGATATGTCTGCCAGACATGCAGAGATGCGATTCGCCACCTGGTTATCAGAAGGGGGAAAGGAGAAGATTAGTTGTGTGTCGTCTGCGTAGCAATGATAGGAGATGCCATGTGAGGATATGACAGAGCCAAGTGACTTGGTGTATAGAGAGAATAGGAGAGGGCCTAGAAATGTCTTACATGTTTATTAACAATAAATCACTTGAATTAAAACAAAAACATAGTGTCATTATCTGATTTATTTGTGTGTTTTTCCCTGGTGGTTAAGACGGGGGACAGGAAAGCCACCATTCCCGTAGAATCACCCAGTTATTCTGCAATTACTGCATCCAAAATACCACAGTTGACTGCACTTTTACTGGAGTTTCAAAACTGCAATCTTTTTTTTGTAAGGGTTGATTCAACTTGTCCCTTACAAAAAAAGATTGCAGTTTTGAAACTGCAGTAAAAGTGCAGTAACTGCAGTCGACTGTTGTGTTTTGGACACAGTAATTGCAGAACAACTTCACTGTACTGCAAAATGACTGCAGTAAAACAAAACGCATTTTGGACGGAGTATTTGCTGCATACTGCAGTTATACTGCACTGACTACAATATTTGTTCTTTTGGGTAGATTATGGACATACTGACAAGATACTTGTCTCTTTGTCCTGACAATGGGAGTTGTCCACAAAGCGACATGGCGGGCTGTCTAGCTCCCGCCTATCCTGTCTTTGGATTGGTGGATCCATCTCATTATTATAATAATTTTTGAATATTCGATGAGGGTTGTTGACGTCAACTGCCTGTATTTCAATGGAGAGAGACGTCACGTCACTAGCCTCATGTCATGAATATGCATAGCAATCTCGAGACAACTCCAATATAACGGGGTTTTTTTTCTCAAAGTTGCCGGGATCAGTACACTTGTAACAACTTAAGCATTACGAAACGTCTATTCGATCAAATAAACCTCACGTAGTAATAAATAAGCCATTGATTTTTTTTGTTAACCAAATTCGACACGCTCTCATTGACCTCCATTCAAAAACTCATTTCTTTGGTGGGCGAAACAACGAAAACGCCACCTGCTGGAGGGAGACGAGTTGGGCTTCTCTCTTCCTCTCTGTTTAAAAGAAGTGGAAAAGCCTAGAACTTCCAATACATTTCACTTCCGGATTATTACCGTAGTAACGGATATACACTCAGTGGCCAGTTTATTAGGTACACCACCCTGTTAACAAAAATGCGCCTACAGACAGTGGCCGTGGCTTGCTCTATAAAGCAGGCAGACAGGCATCCTGTTACTGTTGGATTTAACGTTAACATGGGCAAAATGAGTGACCTAAACGGCTTTGAGCGTGGTATGATCGTCGGTGCCACTCCGTCTTCCGTCTGTTTTCCGTCAACAAACGCTGTAACATGGAGATATGGCCGTGTGGGAACCCTAACCCTATAAAAGATGTGTATCAATTTAACCTTTGTTTTGTTTTATTCCCCACTGATATGAAAGATAAACTCCAAAACCGTACCGCAAGCGATGCATGTTAATGTTCAGACCGAGTGTCAGGGCTCTTAAAAAAACTCCCATGTACAGAAGACTCCTTCGTCCTATGACTCGTGTGTAATGTAATGAAACAGAGTCATGATCAAGGCTAGAGCAGAAGCAGAAGCGTGTTGTGACAAAGATGAGTAGTTACCTCGCTGTATCAATTTCACATGAATGGTGCAAACATTACAGTCAACACCAGTTCATTACAGTCAACACCAGCTCAGTACAGTCAACAGCATTCAGGCCAATAGACGTTTATTATTACATTCATAGCTACATACAACACAAATTGCTTTATACATAAATGTGCAGTTTAGCTGTGCACTTAAAATTATGGAACCTTAGCTACTAATACATGAATCGCAGTTTTCAGTTTTCTTTATATAGAATATGGTCAACAACACAGATGATTCTCTACTATGGGTTATACAGATAGTTATAAAGGGACACCAACCTCACAAAAGGAGTCACTTTGTTTCCTATAAAATATAATCTTGAACAGAACATGACACTAAGCGCTAGCCAACCTCCTTGAATTATTAATGCTTTGGCTATACTGCACACGACTGATAATAGCGTAATAAGAAATGCATTTAGTGGTTATATAGCCTTCCTCCAGTGAACAATACAGGGACGTGGTAAAAGCAGGTGCTGATAATGCTACTGTCTCGGTGTGTTTTAGAGTGACGTTTCAATCCAGAGCTTTTTGGATCGCAATGAAGAACACAGCTGTTTGTTTCCATGGTGCGGATAAAGCAATAACACAGAGAAGCATCAGTTAGCTGGTTCCTTTAGGACTGGTTTCCAGGACACAGATTAAGCCTAATCCTGGACTAGGAAACGACTTCAACGGAGATTCACCATTGAGTAGAGTTTTTTAGTCCAGAACCAGGGTTCATCTGTGTCCGGGAAACTGGACCTTAGACCCTGGACTCTGAACCTCTGGGTCCACCCTGAGTAGCGTTGCAAAATTCCTGTAACTTTCCCAAAATGCCAAGAATTTCCAGAAATCCCGGTCAGAGGATTCCGGATTTTCTGTTAACTCACTCCTGATTTTGGGAGTCTTCCAACCAGGATTTCTGGAAAACCTGGAGACTTTGGGAAAGTTACCAGACTTTGCAACCCTAACCCCATACCATCTCCACTAGACTGGTGGTGGTGCACAACCATCTTCAACAGTGTTTGGGGAAAATAACACAATCATCCAATTGTTTCAGTTTTCTTGAGGGGGAAAAACCTCTCTCTCCTCTTCTAGCTAATCACAATATGTCCCTCTCACTAACAAATTATTTACATGTCAGAGCCACTGTTGGGGGACACTGGTGTAAAACTCAACACTAGAGCAGCGTCGTCCATTTTGGCTCCTGCAGTGCACTCACCCTAGACTGAATAAGCAGTGAGGAGTGGAAACTGGGTTCCATGTTGGCTCCTGCAGTGGGTTTAGAGAAAGACCAAAGTAGATAGGAGGACAACAACGGAATGAGTAGAACACTGACACGTCACTGGTGTCGATATCACCACACCTTATCAACAGGAAGTTAACTCTGATTGGCTCAATGACACTAGCATGTAGTTGTGTAGTGTGAGGAAGATATATCTGACTATTAGCTATTTATTTGGATTCTTTCATTTTCTTTTTTATTCTTTACCCCTTCTGTTTTCCTTCGTGTAAATCTCCAATGATTTGGTTCTCTCTTAAAAATCAGATGTTTTTTTTTTTGTACGGTTTTGTATTATAAACATTCAAAGGGGGAGGTACCTACAAGCCCTTCGGGGATTCTTACCTCTCCTGTACTTGTTGACCTTTTCAACCTTTATCATATTGTTTTGTATTTTCTTGTGCCAAAAAAAACGAACAAACAAAATGTATCAATAGTTTCTGATGACAATAATATCACCAAGCAGGAAACAGATATAATATATACCATATATTGTGAAACAAACCAACCAACACAAATAGCTGAATGCTTAGAGTGGGTGGGTGTGACCTTTAACTCTGTCAGTCTTCCTATGTAAATCCTAGGGCCAATACATGAACCTGTTGGGCATGACGTAACCCACATACAGGACAGTACACAATGTAATGTATCGTCTGACAGATTGGCAAGTAGCTAAAAGGGTGGCCGTTGGTCTCTACATCTGTGAGAGTATGTGACGTATGTTACTTTAGTATTTAAGACCCTCAGGAGAAAAATGTTGACTGACCCCCCCCTCCCCCAACACTGTTACACACAGAGCAGCATGACGAACAACCAACCAACCAGTATAGTATATCCATAACCTACCCATCCCCCCCCTTCACGACAGCCAATACACCTCAAACACAGCACAGTACTTCTCACCACATTTTCAATAATAAATACATTAGAAATAACTTCTCTTTGGAAAAATAAAATAAAGTAGGTAGGTACCATGTCTGCGAGAAAATTTAAAAGTTCAAATTCAAAATACAAGTTTCATAGCAACACACAACAGAAGCAATGGGATTGTTTGAGATCTGATATGAATATATATATATATATATATATATATATATATATATATATATATATATATATGTATAAGGATCTCAATATTGCTGAGTAACACAGAAGAACACCACACCACATTCCTATACTATACAGTAGACCAGATCAAATGAAGGAGAAATATGTGTACCGGGATAAGTACAGTATGCAGCTCTACACACACACACACACAGACACACACACACACACACACACACACACACACACACACACACACACACACACACACACACACACGATACAGAGGAGTAGGAGGAAGCAGGTTCAAGTCCTCACATCTGTCAAAACAGTCTCTCCCTCTCTCAATCTGTCATGCTCACCAGAGGTGCATACTTTAACAAGAACTCTCAGAGAATCTGGATGACTTAAAAGTCTTAGTGCATAACAGTTACCCCCGTGTATATACCGTAAATACACACACACACACACACCTGGAAACTAGCCTCCTCTCTGAAAAGATACATAAACACTATGTATTCAGGTTAGCATGTGGTTACAGAACGTGTTCAGCCAGAAGACAGATGCTGATGGCAGGAGAGAGAGAGATGGAGAGAAAGAAACCATCATTTCGTGGTCTCAAGGAAGCAATGACAACAATAACAATATCAACAACTTGCGCAATGTACATTCATGATAGATAAAATAGGGTGTTGTACTATACAGATTCAGAGATACAGTAACTGTGGGTTCTGGCCCTGCCTGCCTGACACAGAGCGACATGAAGACGTCGTGTGACGGACTAGAAGCCCTGTGCAGCCAGGTGATTTCTGATCAATGCTGAGTGACGTGACTGGTGGCCATTTTGTGTCCTGCAGTGCACTGAATAAGCAGTGAGGAGTGGGAAACTGGGTTTCCAGAAGGTGTCGTCCACTGTGGACATCCCTCCACGTCTGACCGACAGGGCCTAGGCTGCTTACATATAGCCAACGCGTACCAATGGAATGTGTATGTGACTGTAGCCAATCCTGTGATGTGACATCCTGCTGAGTGTACCAGGGAATGTGGTCATATCCTAGAATGCTGATCATATGGAATGAGGACCTCAGTGATAACCTAACTGTAGGGGCCGTAGATAGACGTGTTCAATAATATTGCACAGCTCACACCATTTGAGCGAATAGATATATATATATATATTGATATACATCGATATAACTATATTAGACCCAGGAACATGTTTCCTACCATAACGAAAATAAACAGCCCAGGAGAAACGTTCATATTCACATAATAACATGGTAATAACATGGTAATGTTAACATCTGCAGCAGAGATGTTATGGAACAGCAGTGGTACATGTATATTTTAGTCTGATTCAGAAGGGGGGGGTTAGTCTAAACGTGTTGAATACCTGACTCTTTATACAAACCATACACACATTCACATTTACCATAGATCTACACTCCACTAGATAGGTCTGCCCTGTCCTACACAGGCCATGGTGTCTCCTCTGTGGTGGTCCATGGGTCGTGGTGGTCCACTCCTATCTCTCAGTGAACTCCTTGGGGAAGGGGAGGCTGTCTGTGGCTCGGGCTGGGAGCGGGGGTTGGCTGCTGCCTGGGACCATCCTGGCTGGGATCGGAGGGGGCAGGGGGGGGAACGTGGAGGTCAAAGTGGTGGAGCTGGAGGCCCAGTGTGGGTCAGAGTCGAACCCAGAGCAGGAGAACTGAGTCTGGGGGAGAGAGGGGGGGTAGATGGAGGCAGTGGGGGCTGCAGGTGGAGCCTTGGCTGGGACGGGGAGCGCTGAATCATCATCGAAGGTCACCCACAGCTGGGGCCGAGGGGGAGGGGGCTGGGGGCGGGACAACAGGGTGGCAGGGGTGGAGGAGGAAGGAGTCAGGGGGAGGGCAGGGGCAGGGAGAAGAGGGAGAGAGAGAGGAGGAGCCACGGGGAGCATAGGGGCAGGGAGAGAGGGAGCAGTCAGGAGAGGGAGCGCTGGAGCAGGGATGAGAGGGGTCATCGATGGCCCAAACAGGGACATGGTCCGGTGGAGCGATGGAGGGGGTGCAGGTGCCCCTAGCGTCAGGGTGGGGGAAAAAGCTGGGAACGGGGCTGGGGTAGGGGCGAGAAGCGAAGCTGGGGTAGGGGCGAGGGGCTGGTTGAAAGCAGACATGGTCCTGTGGAGGGCAGCACCGGAGGCCTTCTGCTGGGCAGAGAAATCGGGTGTGAGGGAGCGCCTCTGGTCCTGATACATCACAGGACCAGTGAAGGGGTTGGTGCTGCTGGGGCGGGCTGGGACCGGATCACTCAGGAAGGGGTTGGGAGAACCCCGCTGCAGAGCCTCCTGGGACTTACTTCGAGATGGGCCTGGGGGAGGGGGGAGGAGAGACTGGGTGAGGGCAGAGGGGAGGGTGGTTGAAGAGGAGGAGTCGGAGCCCTGCAGGGTGGACAGAGGGGTGGCGTGGAGGGACAGGGATGAAGGGAGAGTGGAGGAGGAGAAGGAGGGAGGAGGGCGGGCAGGAGCGGTGCGTAAGGAGGAGTTCCTGGTCAGTGATTGGGTGTTGAGCCAAGAAGAGGCGGAGAGGTCAGAGGTGAGCGTGTCGAAGGGTTCGGGCTTCCATTGTGCTTCTCTTTGGATTCCATTCATCCCATTGATCTAGAGGGGAGAAAATGACACAGGAGTAACCAATCAGAGCCAAGGTTGGAAAACGCTGAGCCAATGGGAGTTTATTTTGATGTAATGAGGAAATAAGTCAATTAATGTAATTGTAGAGTGATGTTTCAGCAGTAAGAGTTAAGTATCTTTGAGCTCTCGTTATATCATGCAATAATTATACTTTAATAACCTCACAATACTACTACACTTAGCTAGCTACTACATTTCACACAAAGGACTAGTGCACCTCAACAGTAAAGGAGGAACCAGTGTGACCACATTACACTGGACTACATGTTATATATATAGAACACACATAAGGAGATAAAATGGCAGGAGATAACCACGTCAAAATAAATCATGAAGTTGTTCCATATGTGGTCCATTTAAACGTGTTGATGGAAGCGGAGCACATATGAAAGGAACGTTGATGCGTTGAAGAAAAGGTCAACACGTATTCGGGGTAGGTTATCAGGCTAGACGTGGCCAACATGCATCGTTTGAACTGGACAAGACACGGCAAAAACATCCCGTCATTTTTAAGGTCAGATGTGTGGATTGTCATGTTGGCCACATAAAAACAACAGTTTAAACAACAACAACAACAACAACAACCCTTTCACCAGTTGATGAACATAATTTTAGACTTGTGATGGAGACGCCATCAAATAAAAAACTACAGGTGGATAAAAAGCAGAAATCAACTGAAACATGAAGCAGGTTACTGTGATGTAATGTATGGGAGTAGGGAGACTCAAATCACACCCTATTCCCTAGATGGCACATTACTTTAGACAAGAAGATAAAGGTCCAAAGTTGTATACTATCTAGGGATTAGGGTAAAAAGTAGTGCACCCTCTAGTGAATAGGGCGTGAGGACTAGAGGACTGAAACACAGTGGAGTTTAATAGAGAGAGGTGATGGTATACCTGTCACCCAGAGGTCTGCTCCGGCTTGGAGAGAGAGAGAGACAACAGAGTGACAGGGAAACAGCAGAGAGAACAACACTTACAGACCTATAACTGTAGTGAAGGAGAGGAGAGAGAGAGAGAGAGAGAGAGAGAGAGAGAGAGAGAGAGAGAGAGAGAGAGAGAGAGAGAGAGAGAGAGAGAGAGAGAGAGAGAGAGAGAGAGAGAGAGAGAGAAACAGAGCGAGAGAGAGAGAGAGAGAGAGAGAGACAGAGAGAGACAGAGAGAGAGAGAGAGAGAGAGAGACAGAGCGAGCGAGAGAGAGAGAGAAACAGAGCGAGAGAGAGAGAAACAGAGCGAGAGAGAGAGAGAGAGAAACAGAGCAGAGAGAGAGAGAGAGAGACAGAGAGAGAGAGAGAGAGAGAGAGACAGAGCGAGAGAGAGAGAGAGAGAGAGAGAGCGAGAGAGAGAGAGAGCGAGAGAGAGAGAGAGAGAGAGAGAGAGAGAGAGAGAGAGAGAGAGAGAGAGAAAGAGAAAGTAGCCATTGTTTTGTGTATGTACCCATCTATTCCTAATTTCCTTCATCTCATGTGTCCCTGTAACATTATACCAGGCATCGCCTATAGAAAGTCTACAGCTTTTTTCACATTTTGTTGCATTACAAAGTGGGATTAAAATGAATTTAAATTGTCTTTTTTGTCAACGATCTACACAAAACACTGTCAAAGTAGAAGATTTTGTATTTATTTTGTATTAATGAAAAATAAAACACTAAATGTACCTTGATTAGATTGGTATTCACACCCCTGAGTCAATACATGTTAGAATTGGCAGCGATTACAGCTGTGAGTCTTTCTGGGTACATCTCTAAGACCTTTTCCACACCTGGATTGTGCAACATTTTCCAATTATTATTTTCTAAATTCTTCAAGCTCTGTCAAAGTGTTGCAGATCACGGTTAGGCAGAAATTTTCTTGCCATAGATTTTCAAGCAGATTTAAGTCAAAACCAACTTGGCCACTCAGGAACATTCCCTGCCGTCTTGGTAAGCAACTCCAGCGGCCTTTTGTATTAGGTTATTGTCCTGCTGAAAGGTGAATTAAGGAGGCAGTTATACTCAGTGAAGTGTTGTATTGGTTTTGCCCCAAACATAAGGGGTTGAATTTAGGCCAAAAAGTATATACCTTTGCCGTGTTTTTTTGCAGTATTACTTTAGTGCCTTGTTGTATACAGGAAGCATATTTTTATTCTGTATATATTTTTTCTGTATATATTTTTTCTGTATATATTTTTTCTCTATGTTAACATGTTAACTGTATACAGAGTGTTGGTTGGTACTAACCTCTATGTTAACATGTTAACTGTATACAGAGTGTTGGTTGGTACTAACCTCTATGTTAACATGTTCATTCTATACAGAGTGTTGGTTGGTACTAACCTGGGCTGCAGGAGCATTCTCTGTAGTGGCGGTCTCAGGGGGCAGGACATGAGAGGAGCGGGAGCGGGGAGGGGGCTTAGGGGAGGCCAGCCCCTGGTGAACCACAGCCCCAGTAGACCCCAACCCTGCTCCGGCCTGTGTGGGCAGCATTGGAGCAGCCATTTGTGACACTGCAGCTATTTGGGGCAGCATTGGGGCCTGCATGGGTGGCTGGACTGGAGGGGCAGACTGGGCCTGCATGGTTGGTTGCATGGGAGCCTGCATTGGGGCAGCCATGGTTGGTTGCATGGTGGGTTGCATGGGAGCCTGCATTGGGGCAGCCATGGTTGGTTGCATGGTGGGTTGCATGGGAGCCTGCATGGGTGGCTGGACTGGGGGGGCAGACTGGGGCTGCATCGGGGGCTGCATTGGGGAGGGGACATGTCTCACTGGAGGTGGTCCAGAAGGAGGGGGACCTGCAAGACAATGTTCCAGAAGAGTTAAACACACAGAGAGACGGTCTTCTTCTTCTTCAAGAATGAATAGCTATATTTAATAGTGCCAGAATGTCCCAATCCCAGATTACCCCTTTAAACAGTCATGAGTTTACAGCAGCGTTTCCCAATTTCGGTTCTCGGGAACTCCTGGGAACAGCAAGTGGAGTACGTTTTTTTTTTTGTTGCCCTACACAGCTGATTTCAATAATCAAAGCTTGATGGTGAGTTGATCATTTGAACCAGGGGGTCCCCAGGACCGAGTTTGGGGAACGCTGGTTTACAGTGTGACACCTGGACTTCTCAGTCACAGTCTAGGAAGATTTAAAATAAAACAAATACTATTTGAAGCCAGGTATGGTTGATAGTAAGTCAGTGTGAGGCCTCCAGGCTGCGTCTCACCCAGGGGCAGGTCGGTGGGTTTAGGCTGAGCGTCAGGGCCAGGTCTGGGGGCTCCAGGGTGAGTGTCTGGGGTGGGCCGTGGCGCTCCGGGTGCCTCTGGGGTGGGCCTGGGAGCACCTGGGTGGGCAGGGCGCGCCTGGGGGGTCACACTGATCACCCCAGCCCTCTGAGGAATGTTCTGGAGAGAGAGCGAGAAGGAAGAAAGAAAGAAAGAAAGAAAGAAAGAAAGAGAGAGAGAGAGAGAGAGAGAGAGAGAGAGAGAGAGAGAGAGAGAGAGAGAGAGAGAGAGAGAGAGAGAGAGAGAGAGAGAGACAGAGAGAGAGAGAGAGAGAGAGAGAGAGAGAGAGAGAGAGAGAGAGAGAGAGAGACAGAGAGAAAGGGAGAGAGAGAAGGAAGGAAGAGAGATAGAGAGAGAGAGAGACAGAGAGAAAGGGAGAGAGAAAGGGAGAGAGAGGGGGAAGGAAGGAAGAGAGGTGGAGAGAGAGAGAGAGAGGGTGAAGAGAGAGAGAGAGATAAAGGGAGAGAGAAAGAAGGAAGAGAGAGAGAGGTGAAGAGAGAGAGAGAGCGATAGAGAGAGAGAGAAAGGGAGAGAGACCGGTAGAGACAGAAAGAAGTTCACAATCCATCTAAACGTCATATCTTTAGAGCATATTCAATCTGCTGGGATGTATTAGTGTTTAACACTCACCAGTCTGGGCAGGCCTCCAGGACCTGATTGGGCGCGACCTGGAACAGATACATATGATTGACAACCAGAACCACCAATGGCTGAAGCTGTCCTTTCACTGTTGTTTCATCACAAATGGTAAAATGCTCACTATTGGAATTCTGTGAATGACATGATTGAAGCAGTATGCAGTGGACTTTTAATGGTTTTGCAATATGTTTTTTTTAAATGTCCTTTTTTGTGACTGTGTACATGTTGATTATTGACAAACCAATTTCCCCTTGGCGATTAAAAAAGTATTTTTCTTATGCTATGAAAAGGACTGGCCATTCACTAGCATAGCAACATGTGTGGAGATAATATGTAAATAATGTATCTATCTTCTGTCTGTAAACTCTGTTTACTTCACCAGGGGTGTATTCATTAGCCAAACAGTTGCAAAACGTTCAGTTTCAACTAAAACGAGAGTTTTTAATTGGACAAATTCAGGTAGGTCCCTTCCTTGTTTAGTTCGCTTCCGTTTAAGAAACGTTTTGCAACAGAATCAGCATAATGAATACGCCCCTGGTCAAATTCCTGGTCCCTGTAAATGTACTCATCTGCGAATAAAGGTGATTCTGATTCACTAACCTAGCAACAAGACCCATCTGGAGTTGAGGTTTCAATCTACTCTCTAACAAGACATACAACAAAGAAATCCTCAATTTCAAATCTGGACCTGGAAGCCAGTTCCACTGCTTTTTATATTGTTCCCCTCTAATCAGGGACTGATTAAGACGTGGGGCACCAGGTGGGTGCAATTCATTTATCAGGTAGAACAGAAAACCAGCAGTAGTCCGGACCTCGTAGGGTAAGAGTTGAATATCCCTGCTCTAGAACATACAATATATAGAAGGGACTTCCTGGATGGTTCTATGGGAGATGCCCAGTGCTTGATTTGGACTGAAATAGGTGCCGGTACTCATTTTGGGTGCCAGTACTGTTTATATTTAGGTGCAGGAATTCCACAATACTTTTGAGGTAATATTCTGATGATGTGTAAGAACTCAAGCAGTTGTGTAAGAACTCAAGCAGTTGAGGTGTTGGTATGCAGCTCCTGTCCAAGTCAAGCACTGGCGATTTCATGATCACATGGGTAAGACCATCCATTCACTATTTACCTTCACTGCCCCTCCTTGACATCGCTGGCCACGAGTGAAACATCACATACCATTTTAGTCATTTAGTAGACGCTCTTATTCAGAATGACTTACAAACAGTGCATTCAACTTAAGGTAGCTAGGTAAGACAACCACATCAGTATAACTTTCCCTCAATAAAGAAGCTAACAGTGCAGAGGTATCAGCTATCTACCTCCATCTATCACCAAGACATGTCAATACATACTGACTCACTTCCATAGAGGTATCAGCTATCTACCTCCATCTATCACCAAGACATGTCAATACATACTGACTCACTTCCATAGAGGTATCAGCTATCTACCTCCATCTATCACCAAGACATGTCAATACATACTGACTCACTTCCATAGAGGTATCAGCTATCTACCTCCATCTATCACCAAGACATGTCAATACATACTGACTGACTTCCATAGAGGTATCAGCTATCTACCTCCATCTATCACCAAGACATGTCAATACATACTGACTCACTTCCATAGAGGTATCAGCTATCTACCTCCATCTATCACCAAGACATGTCAATACATACTGACTGACTTCCATAGAGGTATCAGCTATCTACCTCCATCTATCACCAAGACATGTCAATACATACTGACTCACTTCCATAGAGGTATCAGCTATCTACCTCCATCTATCACCAAGACATGTCAATACATACTGACTCACTTCCATAGAGGTATTAGTAAACTATATATGGAATTTGGGGTGCAGAGCGCTGTCCTGTCCATGTCCCCAACAGGGAAGTCATCTTATCACACCCATGGTCTGCCTGAGGGGGTTGGCTAAACTGGTGTGTGTCTGGCCGGGGTAGACACACACACACACACACACACACACACACACACACACACGGCATATTGTAGTTTGATGACGCTCAGGGATAGGGAAGTTGTCTAAGTGAACACACACCTGGCCCCTGGGGCAGAGCTAACTAAACCAAGCCTTGGATTACTGGACGCTGACAGAGAAACAGATCAGCCTGGTACAGGAAGTAACACACGCTTGCTAATCCGCTCGCTCACACGCACACACACACACAGAGATGGTTATAGAGAGAGAGACAGACACAGAGAGAGACACAGAGAGAGTTAGAGAGAGAGAGAGAGAGAGAGAGAGAGAGAGAGAGAGAGAGACAGAGAAACAGAGAGAGAGTTAGAGAGAGAGAGAGAGAGAGAGAGACAGAGAGAGACTCACACCGAGAGAGAGTTAGAGAGAGAGAGAGACAGAGAGTTAGAGAGAGAGACACAGAGAGTTAGAGAGAGACACAGAGTTAGAGAGAGACAGAGAGAGAGAGAGACACAGAGAGAGAGAGAGACACACACACAGAGAGAGAGAGAGAGACACAGAGAGACAGAGAGACACAGAGAGAGAGAGAGAGACAGAGAGTTAGAGAGAGCACAGAGAGTTAGAGAGAGACACAGAGAGTAGAGAGAGACACAGAGAGAGAGAGAGACACAGAGAGTTAGAGAGAGACAGAGAGTTAGAGAGAGACACAGAGAGTTAGAGAGAGAGACACACACAGAGAGTTAGAGAGAGAGACACAGAGAGTTAGAGAGAGACACAGAGAGTTAGAGAGAGACACAGAGAGTTAGAGAGAGACACAGAGAGTTAGAGAGAGAGAGAGAGAGAGAGAGAGACACAGAGACAGAGAGAGAGAGAGAGAGAGAGACACACAGAGAGAGAGTTAGAGAGAGAGAGAGAGAGAGTTAGAGAGAGAGAGAGAGGGAGTTAGAGAGACACACACAGAGAGTTAGAGAGAGAGAGATACGGTGTCACCTGTCATGTTTATCACATAACAGAACTATGAGGTGTTATAACAGCGGTCACTACTCACCTGAGGCAGGTCTAGTGAGCGCAGGGCTTTTTTGTCCTTCACAGGCAGAAGCAGCACAAAGGAAACCAGACTTTAACATTAGGCTACTTTTCATTACCTACCGTCCGTTTCAACTTACACTACAACACACTCTGTCAGCGCCGAACAAACACCTCACTACAACACATTCTGTCAGCGCCGAACAAACACCTCACTACAACACATTCTGTCAGCGCCGAACAAACACCTCACTACAACACATTCTGTCAGCGCCAAACAAACACCTCACTACAACACATTCTGTCAGCGCCAAACAAACACCTCACTACAACACATTCTGTCAGCGCCAAACAAACACCTCACTACAACACATTCTGTCAGTGCCAAACAAACACCTCACTACAACACATTCTGTCAGCGCCGAACAAACACCTCACTACAACACATTCTGTCAGCGCCAAACAAACACCTCACTACAACACATTCTGTCAGCGCCAAACAAACACCTCACTACAACACATTATGTCAGCGCCAAACACCTCACTACAACACATTCTGTCAGAGCCAAACAAACACCTCACTACAACACATTCTGTCAGCGCCAAACAAACACCTCACTACAACACATTCTGTCAGAGCCAAACAAACACCTCACTACAACACATTCTGTCAGCGCCAAACAAACACCTCACTACAACACATTCTGTCAGCGCCAAACAAACACCTCACTACAACACATTCTGTCAGCGCCAAACAAACACCTCACTACAACACATTCTGTCAGCGCCAAACAAACACCTCACTACAACACATTC